>NC_068443.1:6528906-6788534 GCF_023373465.1 Oncorhynchus keta | reverse complement strand
GCGGCCGGCCGTCACAAGACGCGAGATTTCATCTGGAGAGAGAGGGAGAAAGAGGTCAGAGCATAGGGTAGGGCAGTGTGAGCAGAACCAGCGGTGTCGTTTGACTTAGCAAACGAGGATCGGATGTCATCGACCTTCTTTTCAAAATGGTTGACGAAGTCATCTGCAGAGAGGGAGGAGGGAGGGGGAGGATTCAGGAGGGGAGGAGAAGGTGGCAAAAGAGCTTCCTAGGTTAGAGGCAGATGCTTGGAATTTAGAATGGTAGAAAGTGGCTTTAGCAGAGACAGAGAGGAAAATGTAGAGAGGAGGGAGTGAAAAGGATGCCAGGTCCGCAGGGAGGCGAGTTTTCCTCCATTTCCGCTCGGCTGCCCGGAGCCCTGTTCTGTGAGCTTCGCAATGAGTCGTCGAGCCACGGAGCGGGAGGGGAGGACCGAGCCGGCCTGGAGGATAGGGGACATAGGGAGTCAAAGGATGCAGTAAGGGAGGAGAGGAGGGTTGAGGAGGCAGAATTGGAATAGGTTGGAGAAAGTTTGAGCAGAGGGAAGAGAAGATAGGATGGAAGAGGAGAGAGTAGCGGGGGAGAGAGGCGAAGGTTGGGACGGCGCGATACCATCCGGAAAGTAGGGGCAGTGTGGGGAAGTGTTGGATGAGAGCGGAGGGAAAAGGATACAAGGTAGTGGTCGGAGACTTGGAGGAGTTGCAATGAGGTTAGTGGAAGAACAGCATCTAGTAAAGATGAGGTCAAGCGTATTGCCTGCCTTGTGAGTAGGGGGAGGGTGAGAGGTGAGGTCAAGGAGAGGAGTGGAAAGAAGGAGGCAGAGAGGAATGAGTCAAAGGTAGACGTGGGGAGGTTAAAGTCGCCCAGAACTGTGAGAGGTGAGCCGTCCTCAGGAAAGGAGCTTATCAAGGCATCAAGCTCATTGATGAACTCTCGAGGGAACCTGGAGGGCGATAAATGATAAGGATGTTAAGCTTGAAAGGGCTGGTAACTGTGACAGCATGGAATTCAAAGGAGGCAATAGACAGATGGGTAAGGGAGAAAGAGAGAAAGACCACTTGGGAGAGATGAGGATCCCGGTGCCACCACCCCGCTGACCAGAAGCTCTCGGGGTGTGCGAGAGCACGTGGGCGGACGAGGAGAGAGCAGTAGGAGTAGCAGTGTTATCTGTGGTGATCCATGTTTCCGTCAGTGCCAAGAAGTCAAGGGACTGGAGGGAGGCATAGGCTGAGATGAACTCTGCCTTGTTGGCCGCAGATTGGCAGTTCCAGAGGCTACCAGAGACCTGGAACTCCACGTGGGTCGTACGCGCTGGGACCACCAGGTTAGGGTGGTCGCGGCCACGCGGTGTGGAGCGTTTGTATGGTCTGTGCAGAGAGGAGAGAACAGGGATAGACAGACACATAGTTGACAGGCTACAGAAAAGGCTACGCTAATGCAAGGAAATTGGAATGACAAGCGGACTACGTCTCGAATGTTCAGAAAGTTAAGCTTACGTAGCAAGAATCTTATTGACTAAAATGATTAAAATGATACAGTACTGCTAAAGTAGGCTAGCTGGCAGTAGCTGCGTTGTTGACACTACACTAATCAAGTCGTTCCGTTGAGTGTAATAATTCTACAGTGCTGCTATTCGGGGCTAGCTGGCTAGTGATGTCATTCTAATGGAATCCAGACAGAACACAACCCTGTCTCTTTCTCTGTGATGTCATTCTAATGGAATCCAGAAATAAATAAACCTGTCCTCAAACATTCACATCAAAAGGTGCAAAGTTATGGACAAAGATAAAAACATAGATTGTTCTTGATCAAATAACATGGAAAACAACCCCTTTTTGTGCAGTATTAATTTACCATCCTTGCAAACCACAATTTAAATGTACATTACTGTATTGTACATACAGTAGGCTGATAATCTAGGTTTGTACCTGTAGACTTTCTATCACCATGAAGAAAAACAATGACCACTACAGTAATGTGATGTGATAATGTGGCTCAGTTAGTAGAGCATGCATGGTACTTGTAATGCTAGGGTTGTGGGTTCGATTCCCACAGGGGACCAGTATGAAAATATATACACCCACTACTGTAAATTGTTTAAGAGTGTCTACTAAAAAAGAAGAGGAATGAATAGACCATTTCAGTTTACACATAGAAATAAGTTGAATTTGCAAAGTATTTGAAGAAACTGGAAAACATATATCAGGCAAGTACTTTTATATTCCACAACTATTTTTACCTTGTTTTGTAAAGATAATTATCAGACCGAAGTTACAAATGCTGGTAAACACTCAAATACATTTAGTTTTTAAAAATTCACAAAGGTAGTGCTCTGGGTCTTTACTAGTCCTGTATTAGTGGACAGATATAGATGTCTTCAATCCCGGCAAAAACTGCTGCACAGCCACCCCCAAACCACTTCCAGTGGCTACGGACAGTAGAGGTGAGCACAAAGGAGACTACTTTTATCTTTTTTATTTTGATAGCTTGACATCTTTACAACAGTGTAGAAAAAGACAGGTGTGTGTCATTTCCTGTCAAAACGACCTCTAAAATGTGTTATCCTTCTCTCCTTGTTCTCTCTGTCAGTACGTGGCGAACTTCCGCTTGACACCAATGCATGACTAAATGGAAATGTCGGTTTAGGAAAAGTCAGAGTTCACCCCCCTAAATGCATATCACTTACATTTCTTTTTTTTGTGACCTCATCTGTATTCCATTGTCGATTGTGAGGTACACCATGAGAAAGAAATGACATTTTAAGAAAATATAAAATGCTGTTTTTAATATATCACATTCAAAAGAGAGAAGAGATCTACTGTAATTGTACTATACTTAATACAATCATATTGAAATTGATCTACAGTTTTTGTAGATATCTGCACTTTGATTGAATAAAATACAATAATTTTAAAGAGCTGTGAGTCATCATTTTTTTCTTCAAAGGGGCAGTCTGGAATTGGTACATACATTTTGGACTTTAATCTTAATATATAGTCACTGATTCTTGAAGAATAAACATATACATTCCTCATGAGCTTAGTTTGACTGCCTTACCCCCATCAGAACCCCAAATACAAGCTTGTTTTACTAAAAAAAATGTAAACAATATAATTGTAAACAAACACGGTATAGCTTGAAACTATCATTTTGATCTCATGGATGGTCGGTCCTCGCATCCATAGCTTCATCTATGAATTTGAGAGTGGTTACATTTCTACAGCCGCCTCCCTCAGCTGTTTACCAAAGAAGAGTTGGGGTTGTTGTTGTTTCAACCTCAGATTGCCTCTTTAAATGACATTGTATGAATGTATCCAGAATGATTAAGCACAATTGACTGTTAGCTGAACCCATGATTTTATAATGGAGCGTTAATTTATACATGACACAGATGCCTCACCCTCCACTGCCCCTCCATGGTTCAGTGGAATATGGGGGAAGATGTTTATTTTAAAGCCTGGTGTAACTGAGCCTTCATAGAAGAGAATACAAATCAACTGTTGGCCGTCATAGCTAATGAGCCCTGTCCTGATAGCGACAATAGCTCTATAATAATAGACTATTCAGCTGTCAACAGGTCAGTGGGCTGTCTCCGGCCTACATCAAAGTAAAAAACAACTAGCCTAAGCCTGCATAGTGCACACTTTAAAGGTCCCTATAACATCTTTGGTAGAGAAAATGTTTGGATCCATGGTGGTAGTGTCCATGGCATCTCTTTAGTCTTCATATCCTTATATGGAAGGTGCTGTGGAAGAAAAGTCAACATGTTAGAATTTGTTCTAAATGAGTTATGCTGCATTCAAGAACACTCAGAACTGGGAAACCTCCGACTTCACCGTGTTCAAGACAACTCAGAATTGGGAAACCTCCTACTTTAGTGCGTTGATGACAACTCAGAACTGGGAAAACTCCTACTTCAGAGCGTTCAAGACAACTCAGAATTGGGAAACCTCCTACTTCAGTGCGTTCAAGACAACTCAGAACTGCGAAAAATTGTTTTGAAAAGTCATCCAACTCAGAATTACAAGTCGGAAACTCTGACATCATCCTAGAGCTCTGACTTCTCCGACCTAAAGATCACTGATGTCATGATTTTCCCAGTCCGAGATTATTTTTTTCCTGAGTTCCCAGTTGTTTGGCTAAATTAAAGTTAAGAACTGCCCAGGAAAAAAAACGCTTGGCCATTGGTTAGGTGACAACCACTGCAGACCTGAGGAAGTCTGGAGCACGGACGATCATGTGCTGGAAGTCCTCCAGCGAGAGACGTCCATCATTGTCCAGGTCGGCCTCGTCGATCACCTTCTCACATACCATCCTGACCTCGTCCTCCGTTAGCTCATTCCGCGTCAGCTTGTTCAGCGTCTTCTCCAGGTCAGACATACACAGGAAGTCATCATTGTTGAAGTCTGAGAGGATTGGAGGAGGAACAGAAACATTAGTAGGATGTCATTATTCAAATGATCAGTTAAAGATTAAAGTTCACATTCCCCTCTTTTAGTTTACAGCTTACTTTGGTCCCTGGTAGTAGCAGTGTACTAAAGGGAAAGAGGGATACCTAGTCAGTTGTACAACTGAAATGTGTCTTCTGCATTTAACCCAACCCCTCTGAATCAGAGAGGTACAGGGGGCTGCCTTAAATCAACATCCATGTCTTCAGCGCCTGTGGAACAGTGGGTTAACTGCCTTGTTCAGGGGAACAGTGGGTTAACTGCCTTGTTCAGGGGCAGAATAACAGATTTTTACCTTGTCAGCTCAGGGATTCGATTCAGCAACCTTTGGTTACTGACCCAACGCTCTGAACACTAGGCTAGGGTGCTTTTCGGGAAGCATAGACTTCCCTTTTTGTCCTGTAACTAAACAATTCCAAACAGAGCCTTCCTTTGCGTTTTATTGACCCATGACCGCAGTCATGTCACTGCATAGCCGCCTGCGGTGAAACGTCATCTGTCATCGCCAGTTAATTAGGGTGACTCTAGCAACACAGACCGTGCAAGGCCTTTTTTGTATAGGCCTGCCCTGTCCATACAGCCTGTTTGGGCCCCTCTATAATGCCCTTATCAATCATTCACAGAGATGGGGCTAATAAGTCTGGCTGCACTGCATCTGACTGGCTGACTTACTGCAAATCTTTCATCGAATCAGATGGCATATTTATCACAAAACTATTTGATGTTGCCAACTATTTGAATGATTACTTCATTGGCGAACTTCACAGGAAATGTCAACAACGAACAGTGAGCCATCGTATTCATGCATAAAAAAAAACAAATAATTAAGGAAAAGCATTGCAAGTTAGAATTTTGTATACTTAGTGTGGGAGAGGTGGAAAAATTATTGTTATCAATCAATAATGACAAACCTCCTGGCATTGAGAACTTAGATGGAAAGCTACTGAGGATGGTAGCTGACTCTATAGCCACTCCTACTGAGGATGGTAGCTGACTCTATAGCCACTCCTATCTGTCATATCTTTAATCTGAGTCTAGAGGAAAGTCTTTGTCCTCAGGCCTGGAGGGAAGCCAAAGTCATTCCGCTACCCAAGAATGGTAAAGCAACCTTTACTGGTTCTAACATCAGACCTATCAGCTTGCTGCCAGCTCTTAGCAAACTGTTGGAAAAAATTGTGTTTCAACAAATACAATGCTATTTCTCTGTAAACAAATTAACAACAGACTTTAAGCATGCTTATAGAGAAGGGCACTCAACATGTACTGCGCTGACACAAATGACTGATGATTGGTTGAAATAAATTGATAATAAAAGGATTGTGGGAGCTGTACTGTTAGATTTCAGTTCAGCCTTTGATATTATTGACCATAACCAGTTGTTGAAAAAACGTATGTGTTTTGGCTTTTCAGCCTCTGCCATATCGTGGATACAGAGCTATCTATCTAATAGAACTCAAAGGTGTTTCTTTAAATGGATGCTTCCCTAATGTCAAACATGTAAAGTGTGGTGTACCGCAGGGCAGCTCTCTAGGCCCTCTACTCTTTTCTATGTTTACCAATGACCTGCCACTGGCATTAAACAAAGCATGTGTGTCCATGTATGCTTATGATTCAACCATATACACATCAGCAACCACAGCTAATGAAGTCACTGAAACCCTTAACAAAGAGTTGCAGTCTGTTTTTGGAATGGGTGGCCAGTAATAAACTGGTCCTGAACATCTCTAAAACTAAAAGCATTGTATTTGGTACAAATCATTCCTTAAGTTCTAGATCTCAGCAGAATCTGGTAATGAATGGTGTGGCTGTTGAACAAGTTGAGGAGACTAAATGACTTGGTGTTACCTTAGATTGTAAACTGTCATGGTCAAAACATATAGATTCAATGGTTATAAAGATGGGGAGAGGGCTGTCCGTAATACAGAGATGCTCTGCTTTTCTGACACCACACTCCAGAAATTCTGCAGTCTCTAGTTTTGTCTGATCTTGATTATTGTCCAGTCGTGTGGTCCAGTGCTGCAAGGAAAGACCTAGTTAAGCTGCATCTGGCCCAGAACAGAGTGGGGCATCTTGCTCTTAATTGTAATCAGAGGGCTGATATAAATACTATGCTGCCAGTCTCTCTTGGCTAAGAGTTGAGACTGACTGCATCACTTCTTCTGTCTATTTAGAAACATTCGTATGTTGAAAATCCCAAATTGTGTTACATAGTCAACTTAGACACAGCTCTGACCAGTGGTGTGCCGTGGGCCTGGGCCTTCAGTGAGGTCCTACACAGTCCCACCCGAACAAATCCACCTCTTATTACCATCATTATGATGCCATGGCTCAACACTGGCTCTGACACACAGGCTCATCCCACCAGACACGCCAACAGGGATCTTTTCACAGTCCCTAAATCCAGAACAAATTCAAGATAGCGTACAGTATTTCATAGAGACATTTTGTATCAAACTCCGTTCCATCTCATATTGCTCAAATAAACAGAAAACGTGTTTTTTTTTAAAACATGAAGAAACGCCTCACGGCACAACGCCTCTCCCCTTTTGGACCCAGATATTCTGTGTGTATTAATATGTAGCTATGTATGTACTTCTGTCCTTGAGCTGTTCTTGTCTATTTAATGTTCTGTATTATATCATGTTTCCTGTTCTGTGTTGGACCCCCAGGAAGAGTAGCTGCTGCTTTTGCAACAGCAAATGGGGATCCTAATAAAATACCAAAACTCCGAATACCAAACATCAAGTTGCTGATTATGTTAAAATGATATTATTTCTTGCTGGGCAGATTGTTTCACATAACCAAAACTGTTTTGAGATCAAACCAGAAGTATTTCTGACCTGCTGATGGTAGATGTTATTAAAGGCATACACATCTCACACACTAACCGTAGATTTTAAATGCATAGTAGGCTTTCAGATCTCGTGGAGCCATCTCACTCAGCACGGAGAACATATCCAGGAAGTCATCCAGGGTCATGTTTCCCTCTCCGTCCTCCGAGAAAACCTCAGCGATCCTCTGGCGGAACGGGTTGTCCTGAGGAGAGACACATTGACTGCGTTAGCACGCTGAGCTAAAGCTTTGACATTCGCTAACACAATCACAGGGAATAAGCCAGAAGGGACAGGATAGGAAATACAAGAGTACTGCGTCGATATCAGTTGTTTCTGCTGTTGTCGTTGTGAGGAAATGTGTGTATATGTAAAGAAGCTCATAGTGGACCCAGTCGTACTCAGTGCCCTGTTGGTCGCCCTGGCCTTCTTGTGGTTTATTAGAGTCAGATAACATATAGCCAACCGTTCAGAGACTACTGTCAATTAGTTGTGTATTAATAATGGATGGACACATTCCAAATTGTACCCTATTCCCTAGATAGCGTTTAGGGTCAAAACAGGTGCAGTAGAAAGGGAACAAGTTGTCATTTGGGACTTATCCACTAATATGTGTGTGCAAACACGGGACAGAGGGTATACCTTCAGTTCTGGCATGCTGCCAATGAGCTCGTATGGTAGCCTCACATCTGGCTGGTCTGTGTAGTCGAGAGGAACGAGCTGTGGTGCCAAGTCTCGATACCGGTCGAATAGTCTAGGAGGGGGGAAAGAAAGTTGAACCTGAAGTATATCAGATGTGCAGACTTTCTATATCAAATCAAATAATAAGAGATTTCAAAGAATAGCAGGTCAATTTGTGAAGTGAACAAATATACATGTACTGTAAAAGCCTAGTAAACAACTTTGTTGAAACTGCAGTAGATACAGTATATTCAACCTAAACAATGTGTAAAGCAAAAGCGTTGGTCTCAGGCTTTTGTTTTGACATGTGAGCTCAGATAACAATACAGTATGTATGTCCCAGTATCTTTGGTCTACTGTTACATGTGTGTGTGTGTACAGAATAACTTTCATCCTAGTGAAAGGTTTCACGATGCAGAACTGAACAAAATCCAAGCAGCTACATTTGAAAGTGGTTAAGAACTTATCAGTGGTTAAGTGTCATATTCTGCCTCGGCTTAGTTAGTTATACTGAATACTTAACTAGTTCAAAACATCATGTAGGAGCTTCCTCTCACCTTAGAATTTCCTTCCTTGTGAAGAATGTGCAGTCCTGCAAATGCAACATTTTTTTAATAGTATTTTGTTTAATCTTTATTGTAGTAGGCAAGCCAGTTAAGAAGACATTGTTATTAACAATGATGGCCTACCCCGGCCGAACCCTACCCCGGCCGAACCCCTACCCCGGCCGAACCCTAACCCGGCCAAACCCTACCCTGGAATCGAACCAGGGTCTGTAGTGATGCCTCTAGCACTGAGATGTAGTGCCTTAGACCGCTGCGCCACTCTGGAGTCCCAAAACACTATTAAAAAAAATAATGATTCACAGCTGCAACAATTCAAGAGGTTCCTTTTTCATTTTAAGAAAGTGACTTGTGGCTCAGATTAAACATTGTGCTGTGGTTGTCTCACTAGCTTTGGTTTGTTAGACCTGAATAAGACCACACAGCTGTGGTCCATAACATCACATTAAGCACTTGACCGTTTCTCTGTGTCTGTTGCTGTGTCTGTTTTCTTAGCAAACAGACCTGCAAAGGAAGTGTGCCAAGACCTGTGTTTTGTATCAATGCACTCCATTCACTAATTACAGTACCCCCATCCACTAATTACAGTACCCCCATCCACTAATTACAGTACCCCATCCACTAATTACAGTACCCCCATCCACTAATTACAGTACCCCCATCCACTAATTACAGTACCCCATCCACTAATTACAGTACCCCCATCCACTAATTACAGTACCCCCATCCACTAATTACAGTACCCCATTCACTAATTACTGTACCCCCATCCACTAATTACAGTACCCCCATCCACTAATTACAGTACCCCCATCCACTAATTACCCCCCATTCACTAATTACTGTACCCCCATCCACACTAATTACAGTACCCCCATCCACTAATTACAGTACCCCCATCCACTAATTACAGTACCCCCATTCACTAATTACAGTACCCCGATTCACTAATTACAGTACCTCCATCCACTAATTACAGTACCCCCTAATCACGAATTACAATACCCAATCCACTAATTACAGTACCCCAATCACAAATAACAATACCCCCATTCACTAATTACAGTACCCCCTTCCACTAATTACAGTATCCCAATCACAAATTACAATACCCACATTCACTAATTACAATACCCCCATTCACTAATTACAGTACCCACATGAAAGCAACACCAAGCTAGACGGGTGAAGCAATTTGTCTCAATCAACAAGCTATCTGAATTACAGTACCCCATGAAAGCATCACCAAACTGACGTGGTTTAAATAAATACACACACACACACAGCTATCTTGAAAGTTACACACCACACACAAATAAATACACACACACACACACACACACACACACACACACACACAACACACACACACACACACACACACACACACACACACACACACACACACACACACACACACACACACACACACTCAAACACAAACACAAACACAAACACACACACACCGACCTGATACGCATCAAGCTGCTGCGCCGTGAAGATTGTCTGCTTATTCCCCATTTCTCAGCCCACCACCCTGGTGCCTCTGTGCCATGGCACGTATCAGTATGAAGGCAGGCCTGTGGTGTGGTGGACTGTGGATATGTCAGATATGAAATGGCTGCATGGGGGACAAAGGGAGGCCAGGTTGCCAGGTTAGATCGGGTGTCTCCTGCCACCGAGCCCTTTAGTTCTCTTTATAATGGCAGCATTTCATCATTCCCCCCCCCCTCACCACCACCACCACTGCCACCACCGCCACCACCACCACCACCACCATCTGAATGGCAGCCGCTTTGACAGCAGAGAATAAGGGCTGTCTTCCAGCATGCCTTCAGCGTTGTATCAGCCTTTAGTGCTGCTCTGTGGCTGACTGATGCCTCACACTGCTCTCAGGTTACACTGCATGTGTCCCAAAATGGAACCCTATTTCCTATATATTGGACTACACTTGACCGGAGCCCCTGGTTAAAAGTAGGGGCTGTGGTCAAAAGTAGTACACCATACAGGGAAATAGGGTGCCATTGTATTTTACAACTGGGGCTTGGGAGTGGGCATGCAATACTTTTTTGAGGGATTATGAGGAATGTATGTTTTATTAATGTATAACATCATGAGAATTTTATATCTACATGTTTACTGGCTATATTGACATAGTTTTTTTTCCCCCCAATGTTAATTGAAACATGATTATTGACACAACAAATGTGTTGATAAATGATATCCATCTCAGCACACCGTGGGTGAACTCTTGGATGAGGCCAGTGTTCTGGTATTTAGGGTCACTGCACATGCCCTCTCTTCTTGGCAGTGGCACATTGATGAGAATACCACCTGTTAGGACCTGCATTCAACTCTCGGCACAATAGGTTGCATCCAACTTAACTATTGAGGAGTAGAATCAAAAATTAATTTGAATTGGCATTAAAGAACACTGACTGCATCGTTTAAAAGGTTTCAGTAGGCCCTATATTGTCACAGAAATAATGAGAGCCCAGTATACACTCATCGGACTGTTTATTGGGTATACCCATTTAGTACCGGATTCATGAACCTTGTTTCCCTGGCTACATATGTTAATGTGGGATATTTATTGGGGACAATATATTGTTTTTATTGGTATTTATTTGTATAGTGCAGGGTGAGCTGCACACAGTGGTCTTCCTACTAAGGCACAGTATAGCTCAGGTTCATGGGCGCATGATTGCTGACAATAGCTGTTGGATTGACAGAGGCATTCAGGGGAGATAGAGGAGCATAAATTAGATTACTTACATTATGACTTTCAACGCCCCTGGGACAATGTACATTTGCAGCAACACTACAACAAGTCAGTAACACAATGATAGGGAGCATGGCTCGGGTCCCTAATAAGTCATTGTCTCAACGCGGCCTTGAAATATGAGGACAAAGTCCAGGCAACAAGATCATTTGGATGGATTCCGTCATTCCTGTAGACTAGAGCATCCTCTGTTTGCAAAATGTGTCAAAGTTATCTATACAAATTATGCCAACAGACCTACAGTAGTCTTTTAGCCAGATGTGTAAAGCCAGTAGCCTGTTGCCCAGCAATGATATAGGGCTTGAAATAATCTGACGATTTTGGAGTCTTTCAGAGTTAGAATCAGTTCTTTCAAATCCAGTTTCAGCAGTTTGGAGTTAGCCCTCCTAATGTCGTTTGACCCCACATGTACTATGGCAGCACGGTAGAAAGCAGCCCTCCTCCTCCAGCCCACCCAGCCCTACAGGGGTTCAGGGGGGTGACATGGTGCCCGTTGTGGGCTCCTCCAGTAGGGTGAATGCCCTAGGTCTAGTGGTCTTTCTCTATAGGCTTTGATCTGGTCTGGTCCTGAGAGAGTTGAAGACCTCTGAAAGACTTCTTTGACTGCCTGAACGAAGCCATCATGTGCCAGGTTACTTACCATCATCTGGTAAGTAAACAAAACATTAATAGTGGGCTGGATCTTGCTATGTATATATATTTTTTAAATAATAACAATAATAACTATATAAATTATTTTAGAACGCAATTGCTAACGAAGGCATTTGATAACATTCTGCCTGTGTATATTCTGGGTGGCCCTAAAACTGCGTTCATGCTCTCTTAGAGGCTTCCCTGTGGGATTGTTTCTTTCTTTCCAATGTTCAGTGGTGCACATAAATGCAACACAACTCTGCTTTGTCTCCGTCCATCAGGTACGCCCCAGTGAGGATCCTGTCCTTGATAGCAGGGAAGATCTTGTAGAGGTGGGTGGATGTCAGCTGCACACTCTGTGTGTGATAACAGGCCAGCTGGTTCACAGCCTGGTTACACCGCCTCTACTTTACCTCACCATGACACACGGGAACCCTCTACTTGTTAATAGGCCTGCTGCAAGCACTACTCACAGCCTTGGGAACCTCATCTAGGTGAGGCTACTCATAAGAAATACTGTACACACTGGATATTTGGTTTGACTTCAGGAAGTGGTTTTAAGGGAAACGTTATTGTTTGTTGTTATACCGAATAACATAAATGAAGGAACTCAGGGTCCTGATGAAGGTCTTATGATTGAAACTGTAATTCATCCAGGGGCCTCCCGGGTGACGCAGTGGTTAAGGGCGTTGTACTACCAGAGACTCTGGGTTCGCGCCCAGGCTCTGTCGTAACCAGCCGCGACCGGGAGGTCCGTGGGGCGACGCACAATTGGCCTAGCGTCGTCCGGGTTAGGGAGGGTTTGGCCGGTAGGGAAATCCTTGTCTCATCGCGCACCAGCAACTCCTGTGGCGGGCCGGGTGCAGTGCGCGCTAACCAAGGCGGCTGGCTTCCGGGTTGGATGGCGCTGTGTTAAGAAGCAGTGCGGCTTGGTTGGGTTGTGTATCGGAGGACGCATGACTTTCAACCTTCGTCTCTCCCAAGCCTGTACGGGAGTTGTAGCAATGAGACAAGATAGTAGCTGCTAAAACAATTGGATACCACGAAATTGGGGAGAAAAAAATAAACTGTCATTCCTCCATCCCATTCATTGATCCATCCAGCCACACATTCCTCCATCCACCTACTTATCCATCCATTCACCCACCCATTCATTCATCCATTCATCTATCCTATTCAAATGTACTTATTTTCTTCCGAATCATTCCCTCAGCTCTGCCACACTGCCCAACACCTTCCCTTCTCTGGAAGAGACAAATGGCGTGGACAAGAGGGTTTGCCTTCCCGTGAGCTCCACCATCAACATGGACAGGACAGCGCTCTACGAGGCCGTGGCAGCCATCTTCATCGCCCAGGTTAACCACATGGACCTCAACATCGGGTAGATAGTCACCATTGGGTAGATAGTCACCATCAGGTAGACAGTCACCATCAGGTAGACAGTCACCATCAGGTAGATAGTCACCATCAGGTAGATAGTCACCATCAGGTAGACAGTCACCATCATGGACACTCTTTGAAAAAAAGGTGCTATCTGTTCCCATAGGGACAACCCTTTGAATAACCCTTTTAGGATTCAGGTAAAAAGTATTTTGGGTCTCAAAAGGATTCTACCTAGAACCAAAAAGAGTTCTACGTGGAACCAAAAATAGTTCTACCTGGAACCAAAAATAGTTCTACCTGGAACCAAAAAGAGTTCTACCTGGAACCAAAAAGGGTTCTCCTATGGGACAGTCGAAGAACCCTTTTGGAACCCTGTTTCCTGTCACCAGCACCATATTCTACTTTATATTTACTTGTCCTGTTTTCAGTCACAAGTATTATATTAGTGTTTTTTTAATCGATGTCATTGGTTATAAAATGACAGTTTGTTGAATGTTGTTCAGATTGTGTGTTTTCAAGTTATTTTTAAGAGTAATATCAAATATGTTTTACATTATATGCTTTTTTGTTGCATTTTTAAGTGAACTCATTATAGAAATCATTATAATGAACTAATTATCACTGAGACTCTTTGTATAAAATAACAAATTAACACTATCACTTCTTATCGTTACCTACAAAACCATTTTAATGCAACAGTGACAGTGAAAAACATGATGCAAATCACAAAATATATAATACAATTGATTATATGAGAAAAACAAGGATGTATGACAAAAAATATATATTAGATAAGAATAATGTCTGATTGTTTAGTTTACACAGTAAAAAACTTTCGCAATATAAGTAACCCTACAACTGACTATGTTTCGTGTGGGTTGTCAAACTTAACTAAATCACAATACTCCAAATATAAAAACATGGAAATATTTTTTGAAGGCAAAGAATCCTTTGTCATTGCAATGTCCTCTTTCTTTCTCAGAAGAAAGAAAACTTCCATGAATGAGTCTCAAGTATATTAGTGATTGTACAGCCTCATGTTGTTAAAGTAGCTCCCAAGACATTACCAGAGACAACCCAATAAAAACTGTTATGGACATCTCATTATCGTTCATTTAATTTAGTCTCGTGTTATTAAAAGTCCCATTCGCTTCAAGGTCCTTCTTCTGCTGAATGACTCTCCTTCACAAGACACACAGATATTTATACAGTTGTCCTAGCAGTGAGTCTGATGAGGCCTAGACTCCTCCCCGTCTGACTGGCTAGACTCCTCCCCGTCTGACAGGCTAGACTCCTCCTTGTCTGACTGGCTAGACTCCTCCTTGTCTGACAGGCTAGACTCCTCCCCATCTGACAGGCTAGACTCCTCCCCGTCTGACAGGCTAGACTCCTCCCAGTCTGACAGGCTAGACCCCTCCCCGTCTGACTGGCTAGACTCCTCCCCGTCTGACAAGCTAGACTCCTCCCCGTCTGACAGGCTAGACTCCTCCCCGTCTGACTGGCTAGACTCCTCCCCGTCTGACAGGCTAGACCCTCCTTGTCTGACTGGCTAGACTCCTCCTTGTCTGACAGGCTAGACTCCTCCCCATCTGACAGGCTAGACTGGACAGGCTAGACTCCTCCCAGTCTGACTGGCTAGACTCTCCCTGTCTGACAAGCTAGAATCCTCCTTGTCTGACTGGCTAGACTCCTCCCCGTCTGACAGGCTAGACTCCTCCCTGTCTGACTGGCTAGACTCCTCCCCGTCTGACTGGCTAGACTCCTCCCCGTCTGACAAGCTAGAATCCTCCTTGTCTGACTGGCTAGACTCCTCCCCGTCTGACAGGCTAGACTTCTCCCCGTCTGACAAGCTCGACTCCTCCCTGTCTGACTGGCTAGACTCCTAACTGTCTGATTTGCTAGACTCCTTCCCCTCTACATGATTACACACACAGCAGAAGGCCTCAACAGAGGTAAGGTACCCTCGCTCCAGCGTCTCTTGACCTGGAAGTCTTTGTGACACTCAGCGCTGTACCCCACCGCCTCCACTTTCTTCCTCTTATGGATACGGTGCAGCAGGATCCTATAGGCCCCCGTCACAGGGCTCCTCAAGTCATGGCAGGCGTTGTTCACCAGGTGGCTCTCTGTTATCCCCAGGTCTGCCAGAGCTGCCTTGACATCCAGCTCATCTGTACCCAGGACCCTGGAGGGCTCCACCAGGTGGGCTGGGGTCGGGCAGGAGGAGGGGTACGCCTGGGGGTAATCAATGCCCTTCAGCCAGGTGTAGGTCATGATATGAGCCACGGAGAGACGGTCGGCGGGCACGGGCCTCAGGATGTCCTGGATGACCTGGTGGCAGGGGTCGGGCACGTAGGCTGGGATGGTGAAGGAGCCCTGAAGGATGCAGACCTTCAGCCGGCTGAGGTTGGCAGCGTTGAAGGGTAACATGGCTGTAGTCATGAAGTAGAGTAGTACACCCAGGGCCCAGACGTCAGCGGACTGGCCCACGTAGCCTTTGTCCTTGAAGAGCTCTGGGGCGACGTAGGGCGTGGAGCCGCAGAAGCTGGTGAGGACGTCATCGGGGCGTGAGGAGGTGCTGAAGCCGAAGTCACCTACCTTGACGCAGTATGTGGTGGTGTAGAAAACGTTCTCTGCCTTCAGGTCCCGGTGGACTATGTTGTTATCATGCTGGAAGACGCCAAAAAGAAAACACTTTAAACATAAAGCAAGATTTGTACACAGAGACTGAGTGAGGCACGTTAGGGCCCTAAGGATACATGGATGTATCACACAACACTTATTTAAAATGGGGTCCTCCGTGTGCCATTGTTGTTTAGACAGACTTACAGCGCTATGCCACTGTAGTAGCTAGAGTCAATGCAAGACTATATTGTTGCTAACTCACCATGTGTTTGACTGCAGCCAGAATTTGGGAAAAGATGAGTTTGCTTTCCAGGTTTGAGAGTCTACCCCTGGTGGTAATGCGTGAGAACAGATCTCCTCCACTGGCGTACTCCATCACTAGGTACAGCCGCTTAAACGTCTCCACCACCTCGTACAGACGCACTATGTTGGGGTGGGACAGCCTCTCCATGCACCCGATCTCTGAGGCAAACAGCACGTGGGACCTCTTGTCCAGTTTGACTTTATCCAGGATCTTAACTGCCACTCTCTCTAGGTGTTGGAATCCAAGATGGAGGAAGAGAGAGAAAGGGACAGGACAGGGAGAGAGTTAGAGACATGCTATCACGTTTAGAATTCACTAAGTTATCCTCTCTCTTTATCTCTCTTCAGCTTGTCTGGCTATGGCTATTGTCCTCAATACTTTGCTCAATACATAAGCTTGTGACTGAGTCTGAGACACGTGCAAGTGGCTGAAGACAATCCCACAGGGATTAGTGAAAGTTTAATGAGATTATAGCCATCGGCTTTTTCTCACATGTTGGATTAGCCTAGTTTGTTCTCCTCCAGATTTAGTGTGGCAACACAGGCAAGGCAACACTAGCAATACTGGCAAGGCAATACTGGCAAGGCAACACTGGCAAGGCAACACTGGCAAGGCAACACTGGCAAGGTGGCTGGCAAGTTGCAGGTCTACCAGCTAGAGAGTCTGGTAGAGTCCACATGAAAAAAGTGCTCTTGAGATCGAGACTGTGAAGATAAAACGGGCTAGTGATGTAATCTAGCCATATTAACACGTCTTGTCCCCTCGGGGAAGTACATACTCTGGGGGGGTCCATGAATTCAAACCTTATCCCAGTCATGTTGATGTGAAATATATCATCACTTGACATTATATATAGATGGGTAATTTTCCAAGGAAACTACAAGTACTTGTGTGATTTGTATAATTGTTTAATTGATCTTTTAGTGAGCGCTGTATAGGTGGCAGGGATGTAAAGTAGTTAAGTACAAATACTTTCAAGTACTACATAAGTACGTTTTTGGCGTAGCTGTACTTTACTATTTATATTTTTGACAACTTTTACTTCATTACATTCCTAAAAGAAAATACTGTACTTTTTACTCCATACATTTCCCTGACACCAAAAGTACATGTTACATGTTGAATGCTTAGCAGGAAAGGAACATGGTCTAATTCACACACTTTTATCATGAGAACATCCCCGGTCATCCCTTCTGCCTCTGATCTGGCAGAATCACTAAACACACATGCTTCATTTGTAAATTATGTGTTGGAACATGCCCCTGGCTATCCGTAAAATAAAATACAAAAAAACAAGGAAATTAGGCTGTCTGGTTTGCTTCACTTTGACCCAACTATGACAATTTGGTACTTTTTCTACCACCGATAGGTGGCTCCATGTTCCAGGCCTGTGTCTCACCTTTAGTTAGGTCATGAAAGCCCAGTTTCACCTGGGAGAAGTTTCCACAGCCGATCTCCCCTCTCAGCTCGTAGAAGGCCACCCTCCTTCCGAACGTCAGGTCATTCATCACCCTCTCCGTGTGGGCCAGGTCATAGACAGCTTTATCGAAAACACTCTGCCTCTCCGGCTTCACCTCTTCAACGTCCTCCACCGCATCCCCACGAAACCTCAGCTGGTTCTCCTTGTTCTCCTTGACGTTCTCCTCCTTCCCTCCCACTTTCGGGTCTCCACATCGCTGAGCTATCGTCTGCTGAGCTTTGTTCCCTGCACCAGAGAAACACAGGAAGAGGAAGAGAACATAAAACGACACTACATAGACCTCACAGTATTTCAAAACAACTCAAACACCTCCAAACCTCTGACACTAATGGCTTGTCGTGGTTCATCACATTTCCAACGTTATCGATGGTAAAGTGTCCATTGGGTAGCTTGTGTGTTTAGTGAGTCCGCCAGATTGGATGCAGTAGGGATGACCAGTGATGTTCTCATGGGGGTGTTCTCATGGGGGTGTTCTCATGGGGATGTTCTCATGGGGATGTTCTCATGGGGGTGTTCTCATGGGGATGTTCTCATGGGGGTGTTCTCATGGGGGTGTTCTCATGGGGGTGTTCTCATGGGGGTGTTCTCATGGGGGTGTTCTCATGGGGATGTTCTCATGGGGGTGTTCTCATGGGGGTGTTCTCATGGGGGTGTTCTCATGGGGATGTTCTCATGGGGGTGTTCTCATGGGGGTGTTCTCATGGGGGTGTTCTCATGGGGGTGTTCTCATGGGGATGTTCTCATGGGGGTGTTCTCATGGGGGTGTTCTCATGGGGATGTTCTCATGGGGATGTTCTCATGGGGGTGTTCTCATGGGGGTGTTCTCATGGGGATGTTCTCATGGGGATGTTCTCATGATAAGTGTGTGAATTACACCATTTTCCTGTCCTGCTAAGCATTCAAAATGTAACAAGTACTTTTGGGTGTCACAGAAACTGTATGGAGTAAAATGTATATTATTTTATTTAGGAATGTAGTGAAGTAAAAGTTAGTTGTCGAAAATATAAATAGTAAAGTACAGATACCCCAAAATATGAGTTAGCCACTTGGAGAGTGATAGTCTATTAGCAACCTGTGATAATCAGAAAAATTGAACCTTTATTGAACTAGGCAAGTCAGTTAAGAACAAATTCTTATTTACAATGACGGCCTAAGCATATAAATATGACATTACATCACCCTCTACAACCTCTGCAATTATTATTTGACCCTGCTGGTCATCTATGAACGTGTGAACATCTTGAAGAACAATCTGGCCTTTAAATTGGCAATGTACTCTTCTAATCTCCACCCGGCACAGCCAGAAGAGGACTGCCCCAAGAGGACTGGTTACACCCAGAAGAGGACTCAGAGCCTGGTTCTTCTCTAGGTTTCTAATCTCCACCCGGCACAGCCAGAAGAGGACAGGTCACCCCTCAGAGCCTGGTTCTTCTCTAGGTTTCTAATCTACACCCGACACAGCCAGAAGAGGACTGGCCACCCCTCAGAGCCTGGTTCTTCTCTAGGTTTCTAATCTACACCCGACACAGCCAGAAGAGGACTGGCCACCCCTCAGAGCCTGGTTCTTCTCTAGGTTTCTAATCTCCACCCGGCACAGCCAGAAGAGGACTGCCCACCCTCAGAGCCTGGTTCTTCTCTAGGTTTCTAATCTCCACCCGGCACAGCCAGAAGAGGACTGCCCCACCCCTCAGAGCCTGGTTCTTCTCTAGGTTTCTAATCTCCACCCGCCAGAAGAGGACAGGTCAGCCAGAAGAGGACTGCCCCACCCCTCAGAGCCTGGTTCTTCTCTAGGTTTCTAATCTCCACCCGGCACAGCCAGAAGAGGACAGGTCACCCCTCAGAGCCTGGTTCTTCTCTAGGTTTCTAATCTCCACCCGACACAGCCAGAAGAGGACTGGCCAACCCTCAGAGCCTGGTTCTTCTCTAGGTTTCTAATCTCCACCCGGCACAGCCAGAAGAGGACAGGTCACCCCTCAGAGCCTGGTTCCTCTCTAGGTTTCTAATCCCAGCTGGCACAGCCAGAAGAGGACTGGCCACCCCTCAGAGATTTGTTCCTCTCTAGGTTTCTAATCTCTACCCGGCACTGCCAGAAGAGGACTGACCTCCCCTCAGAGCCTGGTTCCTCTCTAGGTTTCTTCCTAGGTTCCTGCCTTTCTAGGGAGTTTATCCTAGCCACCGCGCTTCTACATCTGCATTGCTTTGCTGTTTAGGATTTTAGGCTGGGTTTCTGTACAGCACTTTGTGACATCTGCTGACGTAAAAAGGGCTTTAAAAATACATTTGTTTGATTGCAATAAGAATGAATCAACAAAAGCCACTATTACTCACAAAGGACCTTCTCTTTAGCCTCTGTCTTGTTGCTCCTCGCGGCTTTGACGCTTTTCCTCTGCTTCTGAAACATGATGGTCAGGGTGGGCTGACAGTGTTCCTGGTAGTCCTTGGATAGTTCTCCAAGCTCTCAAAGAATGTAGTAATTGTCCTAGTAGTTGGGCTCAGTCAGTGCTGGTGTTTGAGGACTCGAGAAATCCACTTAACAAACAGGTAGAATGCAACAGGAACATGGATTCATCAAAAATGTGTATATTGCTGTTACGTTCATAAACTGTCACAAAAATGAAGAAAACAAGTATCTCTGATGTTTGGGATAGATCTACTGTCCTTTGTGGAATGTTGTGACAAATCACAACCTCTCCTACAGAGCACCTAGTTTCTCTCTTTCTCTCTCTCTACCTGTTCCTTTCTCTTTCTCTCCGTGTGTCTGTCCTGTTAGAACTGTCAGTGAGATGTTGCCACTCTGCAATGTCAATACCCATAATCCCCTCTGTGTCTGGCTCCTCCTACACAGACAGAACATTCTACACAGGCTATTCAAACCCCTAGACTGGACCCATCTTATTACTGTCTGTCTGACCCAACCATGACCCGGTCACAGACCAAACAGACAGACATGTGACATTATATAAGAGTTCAATTGAAAGCATCACAGTGGTCGGGAGAGTTTGGGTTCTGAGAAATGTCAATTACAAAGGATCTCACACTCCTGGTAAGGGAAATAAACATTTATCAAATGAAGGACCAAAAGGTGGGAGTCTGCGTGGTGACAAACTGTTATACCACATACATATGACAAATCACTAATTGACTTATATCAGATATCAAAGGGGTATACAGGAAATGGACCAAAAAAAACAGTCTTCCATTCCAACTTCTTATAAGGCTAGGGGTCACTGAGGGAGATGACAGACGAATCATGACCCAGATATACAGGGCTTTCGGAAGGTATTCAGACACATTGACTTTTTCCACATTTTGTTACATTACAGCGGCAGGGTAGCCTAGTGGTTAGAGTGTAGAGGCGGCAGGGTAGCCTAGTGGTTAGAGTGTAGAGGCGGCAGGGTAGCCTAGTGGTTAGAGTGTAGAGGCGGCAGGGTAGCCTAGTGGTTAGAGTGTAGAGGCGGCAGGGTAGCCTAGTGGTTAGAGTGTAGAGGCGGCAGGGTAGCCTAGTGGTTAGAGTGTAGAGGAGGCAGGGTAGCCTAGTGGTTAGAGTGTAGGGGCGGCAGGGTAGCCTAGTGGTTAGAGTGTAGAGGCGGCAGGGTAGCCTGGGTTAGAGTGTAGAGGCGGCAGGGTAGCCTAGTGGTTAGAGTGTAGAGGCGGCAGGGTAGCCTAGTGGTTAGAGTGTAGAGGCGGCAGGGTAGCCTAGTGGTTAGAGCGGTGGACTAAAAGTTCAAACCCCCGAGCTGACATGGTACAAATCTGTCGTTCTGCCCCTGAACAGGCAGTTAACCCACTGTTCCTAGGCTGTCATTGAAAATAAGAATTTGTTCTTAACTGACTTGCCTGGTTAAATAAAGGTAAACAATAGCCTTATTCTAAAATGGATATAAAATACATCCTCTGTAATCTACACACAATACCCCATAATGACAAAGTAAAAACAGGTTTTTGGACATTTTTGCAAATGTATAAAAATTAAAAAACAGAAATACCTATTCACACCGTTTGCTATGAGACTCGAAATTGAGCTCAGGTGCATCCTGTTTCCATTGATCATCCTTGATATATTTCTACAACTTGATTGGAGTCCACCTGTGGTAAATTCAATTGATTGGACATGATTTGGGAAGACACACACCTGTCTATATAAGGTCCCACAGTTGACAGTGCATGTCAGACCAAAAACCAAGCCATTATGTCGATGGAATTGTCCGTAGAGCTCTGAGACAGGATTGTGTCGAGGCACAGATTCTCTGTTCTGATGAAAACAAGATTGAACTTTTTGCCCTGAATGCCAAATGTCATGACTGGAGGAAACCTGGCATCATCCCTACGGTGAAGCCTGGTGGTGGCAGAATCATGCTGTAGGGATGTTTTTCAGCGGCAGGGACTGGGAGACTAGTCAGGATCGAGGGAAAGATGAACGGAGCAAAATACAGAGAGATCCTTAATGAAAACCTGGTCCAGAGCGCTCAGGACCTCAGACTGGGGTAAAGGTTCACCTTCCAACAGGACAACGACCCTAAGCACACAACCAAGACAACGCAGGAGTGGCTTTGGGACAAGTCTCTGAATGTCCTTGAGTGGCCAAGCCAGAGCCTGGACTTGAACCCAATCGAGCACCTTTTGAAGAGACCTGAAAATGGATGTGCAGCAATGCTCCCCATCCAACCTGACAGAACTTTAGAGGATTTGCAGATGAGAATGGGAGAAACTCCCCAAATACAGGTGCGCCAAACTTGTAGCATCATACCCAAGAAGACTTATGGCCATAATCGCTGCCAAAGGTGCTTCAACAAAGTCCTGAGTAAAGGGTCATACATATGTAAATGTGATATTTCCCGATTTAAAAAAATATATATTAATTTGTTATTTATTTTCAAAAAACCTGTTTCTGCTTTGTCATTATGGTGTATTGTGTGTAAATTGATGAGGGGGAGAAAAAAAAAACGATTGAATCAATTTTAGAATAAGGCTGTAACCTAACAAAATGTGGAAAAAGTCAAGGGGTCTGAATACTTTCCAAAGGGTATTGTATACAGTATGTCATAACTGAGGCAATGTGACAGGCAGGGCACAGACCTGTTCAGACTTGTTAGTCTACTCTCCACTGGTATACATGTGCGACCTCTACTACATCAGCCATACAGGCTGTATGAATAAGATATGTACAGATGTAGGATCTTACTTTGAACCCATTCGCTACAGTTGGGCTAGCTTCCTTTCATGGGCAACAATGACCCAGCTAGTTAACATTAGCCTTCTACATCTAGATACACATCCTCTCAGAGGATATGAATTATGTATGTATGTATGTATATGTATATCTCACAAAGTATGAATTTAAGGTTGGATCAGAATCGCCATTATAAGCATTGGGCAGTACGGAGAATTAGGTCAAACCCACAAGTTCAAATCCCTAGCTCAAAAAATTGTTAATTTAGCAAAGGGACAATTTTAGCTAGCTAGCTAGCCACCGGAGGACAACAACACAACATTGTTTTTTTTGTCATGTGACTTTTTTCTCTTTATGTGATGTGATTGGTGTGATGCCAAATCCAAGCTGGCTTCCCTTGACACTTTCTTTTGGTGCAGCAGGACCAATCACAGTTGAACTCGCTCAGTTTCGATCAACACTGATTGGCTATTATTTTCTACATTTTTTTGTCAAGGGAGGCTGGGATGCTTTCTCCAGTGTGAGACATTCAGTCTCTTGTGAATTGAAGGAACATTATGAAACTCAGAGAGATACAGAAAGATACATTATTTTATGTTAACAAAAAAATCTTAGTACATTTTTTGGAGGAAGCCTGTGTCCAGTGGGAGAGCTGTCCAGTGAGGACTGCCCTCATCAGATATGGGCTGCCCACACTGGGCCACACTGGGCCACACTGGGCCACACTGGGCCACACTGGGCCACACTGGCCCACACTGGGCCACACTGGTCCACACTGGGCCACACTGGGCCACACTGGCCCACACTGGCCCACACTGGGCCACACTGGTCCACACTGGCCCACACTGGGCCACACTGGTCCACACTGGGCCACACTGGTCCACACTGGTAGTCACTCAGGGCCACACTGGTCACAGTAGTCACTAAATAGTCATCACTCACTCATCACTCCACACTAAATAGTCACTCAGTAGTCACTCAGTAGTCACTCAGTAGTCACTCAGTAGTCACTCAGTCATCACTCAGTAGTCACTCACTCATCACTCAGTCATCACTCAGTCATCACTCAGTCATCACTCAGTAGTCACTCAGTAGTCACTCAGTAATCACTAAATAGTCACTCAGTAGTCACTCAGTCATCACTCACTCATCACTCAGTCATCACTCAGTAATCACTAAATAGTCACTCGGTAGTCACTCAGTCATCACTAAATAGTCACTCGGTAGTCACTCAGTCATCACTCAGTAGTCACTCAGTAGACACTCAGTAGTCACTCATTCATCACTCAGTCATCACTCAGTAGTCACTCAGTAGTCACTCTGTAGTCACTCTGTAGTCACTCAGTCATCACTCAGTAGTCACTCAGTAGTCACTAAATAGTCACTCGGTAGTCACTCAGTCATCACTCAGAAATCACTAAATAGTCACTCGGTAGTCACTCAGTCATCACTCGGTAGTCACTCAATAGTCACTCAGTCATCACTCGGTAGTCACTCAATAGTCACTCAGTCATCACTCAGTCGTCATTAAGTTGTCACTCAGTAGTCTCTCAGTAGTCACTCAGTAGCCACTCAGGTATCACTCAGTAGTCACTCAGTAGTCACTCTGTAGTCACTCAGTCTTCACTCAGTCGTCATTAAGTTGTCACTCAGTAGTCTCTCAGTAGTCACTCAGTAGCCACTCAGGTATCACTCAGTAGTCCCTCAATAGTCACTCATTCATCACTCAGTAGTCACTCAGTCATCACTCAGTCATCACTCAGTAGTCACTCAGTCATCACTAAATAGTCACTCGGTAGTCACTCAGTCATCACTCGGTAGTCATCACTCAGTAGTCACTCTGTAGTCACTCTGTAGTCACTCAGAGGACCACCATGTGGGTAGTGGACAAGTGCACACTTCAGGAAAAAGTGTAGAGTATTAAAAAGCATAGCCAGCAGGGGGGATCCCACCCTCCAAGAGCCCAAACATTTAGACAAAACATAGACCTCTAGTCTTCACTCAGCGGCCACTCAGTAGTCACATACAGTAGATGAGCTTCATGGATTCCTACTGTGCACTGCAGAGGCTCAGTGATAATCCTGAATATCTCAACATAGTTAATCCCAAGGCCAGTGGTATACTGAGCCATCCAACACGTGCAGTAGAGTTATAGAGAAGCAGGCACGCATACAGGCCAGGCCAAATTCATCATCAGTGTAATCTCATTCTCAGACACAACACTCACTTGATGAATGACTAAGAGGCTTAATTAAATTGTATTTAACAAGATGTGGGATTATTTTGAGGTAAGGAGATCTTAACTGTGAATTTCTACAATAATAACTTCTTATTTTTTAAACTAACATGGAGTTTTTAACCAGTGAAAATCATTTATTTTGCCAAAATAAAGAAGGGTATAAAGTGATCATTTAAATACCCTGCCCATCTGGGGACATGGAGGACTGGCCTGGGACAGAGTCAAACCCCTGGGAGGACCCTGCCCATCTGGGTACATGGAGGACCCTTGGTTTGAAATGAAACACTATATAGAATGCAACACTATATAGAATGAAACACTATATAGAATTAAACACTATATAGAATTAAACACTATATAGAATGCAACACTATATAGAATTAAACACTATATAGAATTAAACACGATATAGAATGAAACACGATATAGAATGAAACACTATATAGAATGAAACACTATATAGAATTAAACACTATATAGAATGAAACACTATATAGAATGAAACACTGTATAGAATGAAACACTATATAGAATGAAACACTGTATAGAATGAACCACTGTATAGAATGAAACACTATATAGAATGAAACACTATATAGAATGAAACACTATATAGAATGAAACACTATATAGAATGAAACACTGTATAGAATGAAACACTATATAGAATGAAACACTATATAGAATGAAACACTATATAGAATGAAACACTATATAGAATGAAACGCTGTTAAAATGAAACACTATATAGAATGAAACACGATATAGAATGAAAAACTATATAGAATGAAAAACTATATAGAATGAAACGCTGTTAAAATGAAACACTATATAGAATGAAAAACTATATAGAATGAAACACACTATATAGAATGAAACACTATATAGAATGAAACACTATATAGAATGAAACACTATATAGAATGAAACGCTGTTATAGAATGAAACACTATATAGAATGAAACACGATATAGAATGAAACACTATATAGAATTAAACACTATATAGAATGAAAACTGTTCAAATGAAACACTATATAGAATTAAACACTATATAGAATGAAACACTATATAGAATGAAACACGATATAGAATGAAACACTATATAGAATTAAACACTATATAGAATGAAACACTTTATAGAATGAAACACTATATAGAATGAAAACTGTTCAAATGAAACACTATATAGAATTAAACACTATATAGAATTAAACACTATATAGAATTAAACACGATATGGAATGAAACACTATATAGAATGAAACGCCGTTAAAATGAAACACTATATAGAATTAAACACGATATAGAATGAAACACGATATAGAATGAAATACTATATAGAATGAAACACTATATAGAATTAAACACGATATAGAATGAAACACGATATAGAATGAAATACTATATAGAATGAAACACTATATAGAATGAAACACTATATAGAATGAAACACTGTTAAAATGAAACACTATATAGAATTAAACACTATATAGAATGAAACACTATATAGAATGAAACACAATATAGAATGAAACGCTGTTAAAATGAAACACTATGTAGAATTAAACACGATATAGAATGAAACACTATATAGAATTAAACACAATATAGAATGAAACACTATATAGAATTAAACACTATATAGAATGAAACACTATATAGAATGAAACACTGATATAGAATGAAACACTATATAGAATGAAACACTATATAGAATGAAACACTATATAGAATGAAACACTGTATAGAATGAAACACTATATAGAATTAAACACGATATAGAATTAAACACTATATAGAATGAAACACTATATAGAATGAAACACTGTATAGAATGAAACACTATATAGAATGAAACACTATATAGAATGAAACACTATATAGAATGAAACGCTGTTAAAATGAAACACTATATAGAATTAAACACTATATAGAATGAAACACTATATAGAATGAAACACAATATAGAATGAAACGCTGTTAAAATGAAACACTATGTAGAATTAAACACGATATAGAATGAAACACTATATAGAATTAAACACGATATAGAATGTGTTCCAGCAGGACATCACACGAGGTTGGAAGATCCCAGCAGACCGAACACTCCTCCATGCTGGAATACCTCAGGAGTAAAAAGGTATGTGAGCAGTTCCTAAAACGACCACAAGAGAGCGCTCCAAATTCATCACTGTCAGTAAAGAATAAAGCCCTACTAATTTGGGAATTTTATGAATAAATAACAAATACATTTGCTATTACATTCGGAAACATACATATTCGTTCCAGATCTATATATAAATATCAAACTAGTCTCAGAATAACGACGTCGCTTGTCTTTGTTTCTTTTTTTAAAAGTGAGGGTGTGCGAAACCTTCCACTCCAACCAGTGCCGAGACTTCTGGCCAGTTTCCATCCTGCGGGGTGAACCATAACTGTGAGCCGACCGGAGTGAGGGTGGACAGGGTGTTGCTGTTCCAGGGTCCCCTGGGGGTGGAGGTCATAGAGGAATGCCATTGTGAAAACAGACTGACACAATGTGTCTGGGTTCGCGTGCTTAATTACGTACTTCTTTGAGACGCCATACGAGACGGTCATTGATGTGGGAAGCTGTTCCTGTTTGAAATGTTCGCCAGGTGTGTATCCTTCCCAAAACATTTGTGAAGAGTGTACAAAAACATTCAATTTGTTTAAACATGCACTGATGTCAAAGGGAGATTTGAGTAAAAAGGTTCAATTAGTAAAACATTTGTGCGCACAAAAGTGTCACAATTTTCACGCATTTACCTGTAGCCTGAAGCTGAACATTTTATTATCATTTATATTTTATGTGTTATACATTTGTTATAAATTGCTATTTTATTTATATTATTTATGTCATATAACTTATTGCAGTCTCAACAATCGTTCATTGAGTTAATGTCAATCAATCATTATTCACATGTTTTATTTTACCTTTATTTAACCAGGCAAGTCAGTTAAGAACAAATTCTTATTTTCAATGACGGCCTGGGAACAGTGGGTTAACTGCCTGTACAGGGGCAGAACGACAGATTTGTACCTTGTCAGCTCGGGGGTTTGAACTTGCAGCCTTCCGGTTACAGAGGCTATAGGGCCCAATAGAAAATATTGTCTTGTCATGTGAATGACCTCAAAGTGCACGAAACAGGCCAACTGAGTATCATGATACATTATCATGTTCAGAATGTCACATAAACAGCCATAATGTCACTGGTCATAAGCAACCTGTCACGACTTCCACCGAAGTCGGTCCCTCTCCTTGTTCGGGCGATGGTCAACGTCACTAGACTAGACAAGCTATACACAGACCTCCTTACACAACCATACTGGATGTCATAAGGTGAATGCACCAATTTGTAAGTCGCTCTGAATAAGAGCGTCTGCTAAATTACTTAAATGTAAATGTAATAATGTCACTGGTCATAAGCAGCCACAATGTCACTGGTTATAATCAGCCATAATAATGTAATAATTAATAACATCCTAATTGAATACATAATTCCCCAGCACCACCATACGTAAAATGTATGCATGCATGACAGCAAGTCGCTTTGGATAAAAGCGTCTGCCAAAAGTGAAGATGTGATATATTGTTATATTATAATGTATCTTTCTCAGATGGGTTCTCCTGCGTGCCCACTGAGTTTGACTCTGCCCTTGGTGGAGACCCCTAACAAGGTAGACCTGGTCCAGACAGTGGAGACTTGTGAGCTGAAGGAGAGGTCCTTCAGAGTTCCTTACATGGAGTTCTACTATAAAATAGTCTACGGTGACGATGGAGTCAAAGAGGAGAAACTCATGGTGAGCTCACGTTGCAGACGATGTCCTGTGTTTCTACCTCTCTGAATCTTGGATCATTTTAATAACGATCTCCAAAAATAGCAAAGAGAAAACACAGTAAAACCGCCACTATTTTCTCTTATCCGTTGCCTCCCTGAGAACATTTTTTTTTCTCTCTACTTTGCCTTAATTTGAATAATAAACTTTAAAGACCTGGGCTAAAGGACTATAATTAGCTCTAGGGCTGAATTGAATCAGTAGCTCAAAAGATCAGCATTATATGTAAAGACAATGTTTCCATGTTTGGGGAGGTTTGGGGAGGATCCATTCTTGGTAAACGCTGTCTATGTCAGCTCAATTGGAAATCACCTTTAAATTTCAAGCGCTCTACAATTGCAGATCTTCGGGCGCTACGGTTCAATCCAGCCCCTAGCCTGATCTAATTCATATGAGTGATAAGAAAGTAGAGGAAGTTAGAGATTCCATCTGGAAGTCAAAGCTTATAGATCCATTTCCCCTGCACATCCAATCCACTCCCCACTGTTTGGCACCACACAGACAGAGAGATACAGCAGGCGTGAAACGCTGTAGGTTGACAAGGTTAGGTGTTGTGTTATCTTTATACACATAAACCAGCACAGGATGAACTGAATGTTGGAATGGCTTTATCACACGGTCTTCTTGGCAGGGAGATATTGTATATACTGGCCATGACTCCAGTGAGTTTGGTTGAATATAGAAATTATTGTAATCACTGTCTTTATGATGTCCGACTGGAGGGATTTAAACAGACTATGTCTTGGTTTAGGAGAAAATGAAATAAAAACATTACTCATGGTTACACATATCGGAAAGCTTACAAAGGGATGAAAGAGAACAAGAGTGTTAAACCTACAACTTGTTGAAGTAAAATGTAATATTCCTTTCTATAGATTTTACGCTGGAAAGCCCTAAAAATGGTCAAAGACTCCAACCACCAACCACAGCAAGCAGGACCAGAATGCCAAGTCTAGGTCCAAGAGGCTTCTGAACAGCTTCTACCCCCCCGCCCCCCAAGCCAGAGGACTCCTGAACAGCTAATCAAATAGAAACCTAGACTATTTGCATTGTCCCCACCCCCCTCTGGTCCACCGAAGTCGGTCCCTCTCCTTGTTCGGGCGATTTACGCTGCTGCTACTGTCTGTTTATTATCTATGCATAGTCACTTTACCTCCACCTACATGTACATATTACCTCAACTAACCTGTTTATTATCTATGTATAGTCACTTTACCTCCACCTACATGTACAAATTACCTCAACTAACCTGTTTATTATCTATGTATAGTCACTTTACCTCCACCTACATGTACAAATGTACCTCTTGACTCTGTACCCCTGTATATAACCTCCACATTGACTCTGTACCGATACCCCTGTATATTATCCACATTGACTCTATACCGGTTCCCCTGTATATAGCCTCCACATTGACTCTGTACCGGTACCCCCTGTATATAGCCTTCACATTGACTCTGTACCGGTACCCCTGTATATAGCCTCCACATTGACTCTGTACAGGTACCCCTGTATATAGCCTCCACATTGACTCTGTACCGGTACCACCTGTATATAGCCTCCATATTGACTCTGTACCGGTACCCCCCGTATATAACGGTCATGGAGTCAAAGAGCTCCACATTGACTCTGTACCGGTACCCCCTGTATATAGCCTCCACATTGACTCTGTACCGGTACCCCCTGTATAAGCCTCCACATTGACTCTGTACCGGTTGCCTGTAATAGCCTCCACATAAACTCTTAAAGACCCCTGTATATAGCCTCCACATTGACTCTGTAGCGGTGACCCCTGTATATAGCCTTCACATTGACTCTGACAATGTTTCCTGTATATAGCCTCCACATTGACTCTGTACTTGGTACCCCTGTATATAGCCTCCACATTGACTCTGTACCGGTACCCCTGTATATAGCCTTCACATTGACTCTGTACCGGTACCCCCTGTATATAGCCTCCACATTGTCTCTGTACCGTTACCCCCTGTATATAGCCTCCACATTGACCCTGTACCAGTACACCCTGTATATAGCCTCCACATTGACTCTGTACCGGTACCCCCTGTATATAGCCTCCATATTGACTCTGTACCGGTACCCCTTGTATATAGCCTCCACATTGACTCTGTACAGGATGAACCCTGTTATAGCCTCCACATTGAATCTGTACCGGTACCCCTGTATATAGCCTCCACATTGACTCTGTACCAGTACACCCTGTATATAGCCTCCACATTGACTCTATATGTACACCCTGTATATAGCCTCAACATTGACTCTCTCTTGGTCCCCCTGTATATAGCCTCCAAACATTGACTCTATACCGGTTACCCCTGTATATAGCCTCCACATTGACTCTCTACCGGTACCCCCTGTATATAGCCTCCACATTGACTCTGTAGTACCCCTGCATATAGCCTCCACATTGACTCTGTACTGGTACCCCCTGTATATAACCTCCACATTGACTCTCAACCACCCCTGTATATAGCCTCCAGATTGAATCTGTACCAGTACACCCTGTATATAGCCTCCACATTGACTCAGTACCGGTACCTTCTGTATATAGCCTCCACATTGACTCTGTAGCGGTACCCCCTGTATATAGCCTCCACATTGACTCTCTACCGGTACCCCCTGTATATAGCCTCCACATTGACTCTCTACCGGTACCCCCTGCATATAGCCTCCACTTTGACTCTGTACTGGTACCCCCTGTATATAACCTCCACATTGACTCTGTACTGGTACCACCTTGTATATAACCTCGCTACTGTTATTTTACTGCTGCTCTTTAACTATTTATTATTGACATTTTTTATCTATTTTTTACCAAACACTTATTTTTCTTAACTGCATTGTTAGTTATTGGTTTGTAAGTAAGCATTTCACTGTCACGTGTTTTATTCTGCGCATGTGACAAATACAATTTGAGGGCTCCCGAGTGGCGCAGCAGTCTAAAGGCACTACATCTCAATGCAAGAGGTGGCACTACAGTCCCTGGTTTGAATCCAGGCTGTATCACATCTGGCCGTGATTGGGAGTCCCATAGGGCGGTGCAGAATTGGCCCAGCGTCGTCCGGGTTTGAACGGGGTAGGCCGCCATTGTAAATAAGAATTTGTTCTTAGTTCTTAACTGACTTGCCTAGTTAAATAAAGGTTCAAATAACTATATATTTTTTTGTTAAATGTGAACGTAGAAAGAGAAGAAAGACAGCCACATGTCGTTAGAGTATTTAACTCATCTAACTCCTGTGTCTGTCTGAGTGTTTATGCATATAAAGCTGTCTGCCACCCACTCTCACAAAGGTGTGAGGAGAGCAAACACAAATGGACCCTGCTGGTGTCCAATCACGTTTAGTAGATCTCCCTGCTGGTGTCCAATCACGTTTAGTAGATCTCCCTGCTGGTGGGCCGGCCTGTGGTGAGCTGATTGGTGATGGACTTTTCAATTCTATTCAAGGGGCTTTATTGGCATGGGAAACATATGTTAACATTTCCAAAGCAAGTGAAGTAGATAATAGATGGCCTTTTCTCTGTGTTGCTAATGTCTCAACAGGAAATAGTTGTGGGCAGATGTTTGGGAGGCTGCACCGCAGGATACCGCTGTCTTCTCAGGTCCACTAGAACACAGCTGCTCCCTCCCACCCTTCCTCCTTTACAGTACCCCAGCTCTCCTCCTCCTCTTCCTCCCTGCAGCACCCCAGCTCTCCTCTCCTCCTCTTCCTCCCTGCAGCACCCCAGCTCTCCTCTCCTCCTCTTCCTCCCTGCAGCACCCTAGCCCTCTCCTCCTCCTCCTCTTCCTCCCTTCAGTACCCCAGTTCTCCTCTCCTCCTCTTCCTCCCTGCAGTTCCCCACCTCTCCTCCTCCTCTTCCTCCCTGCAGTTCCCCAGCTCGCCTCCTCCTGCCTCGCATCTCCTCTCTCATAACAACTGCCTTCTAGCTGTTAGCTCTAACACTTTGCTACACCCATAAAGTTAGGCTGTTGTTGTTTAAATACCACTTGTTTGGTTTGGCTTCTTCTTCACACTCCCTCCAAGTGTCCGCAGTTTGTGATTGTTGCATATATTATAGTGATAGGCTTATATTGCGTAGAAACCTATATTTTTTTCTGGTGAACAGGTTTGATGTGAAAGTGTATGTTTGAGAAATGTGTTTACTCTTGGATATCGTGCAGCAAAACACAGACCTAGATGTCTCTGGGATATATTTGGTTATGGATTAAATGCATGGTTTTTCACAACAGCACTTCACCTTCTTATAACCTTGTTTCACTCAATATTGCAGGAGCCCCTCTGAATCAGCAGTATGCCATCTGTGGGCTGAGAGACCCACTAAATCTTGTGTCCCTCTGGGCTACGACAGCCACATATTCCTCAACCAGCATGGCAAGATCAGCACAGTCTTCTCCAGCTCCTCCTGTCCTGCCAGTCCTGAATCAGTCCTCTACTAGAGAATACACACACCACCATCCCCAGTCCTCTACTAGAGAATACACACACCACCACCCCCAGTCCTCTATATTATGTCCTCTACTAGAGAATACACACACCACCATCCCCAGTCCTCTACTAGAGAATACACACACCACCACTCCTCTATATTATGTCCTCTACTAGAGAATACACACACCACCATCCCCAGTCCTCTACTAGAGAATACACACACCACCATCCCCAGCCCTCTACTAGAGAATACACACACCACCATCCCCAGTCCTCTACTAGAGAATACACACACCATCATCCCCAGTCCTCTACTAATAATAATAATAATAATAATATATGCCTTTTAGAATAAAGCACTCACAGTCATGTGTGCACCATCCCCAGTCCACCATGCTCTACCAACTGTGCTAGAAGAATACACACACCACCATCTCCAATCCTCTATACTATGCCCTCTACTAGAGAATACACACACCACCATCCCCAGTCCTCTACTAGAGAATACACACACCACCATCCCCAGTCCTCTACTAGAGAATACACACACCACCATCCCCAGTCCTCTATATCATGTCCTCTACTAGAGAATACACACACCACCATCCCCAGTCCTCTACTAGAGAATACACACACCACCATCTCCAATCCTCTATATTATGCCCTCTACTAGAGAATACACACACCACCATCCCCAGTCCTCTATATCATGTCCTCTACTAGAGAATACACACACCACCATCCCCAGTCCTCTACTAGAGAATACACACACCACCATCCCCAGTCCTCTACTAGAGAATACACACACCACCACCCCCAGTCCTCTACTGGAGAATACACACACCACCATCCCCAGCCCTCTACTAGAGAATACACACACCACCATCCCCAGTCCTCTACTAGAGAATACACACACCACCATCCCCTATGACTGTCTTGCAGAAGTCTGTAACATCCGGTTCAGAAACAACCCCTGTAGAAATGTATTTATATGGCTGCAGTACCACTTTGATGAGCCAAATGGGGTTTTACCATCTGGACTTATACATATACCAGTCCTGTCTGATATACATGTGGTATCTTTGTGGTTAAGATCTTCGACTTGTTTTAGGACCTTCAGCTCTACCTGTTTCTAAGCTTCAGTCTAGGCCTACGTTGAGTCAATTGTTATTACTATACTTCCACAGCGACCAGATGTCTCTGAATGCAACACAATTCTCTGATGCTATTCTTGTGTTATATGTCAAAAATGATTTTGTAGATAAAATGTATTCCAAAACCACGAATCAACTGGATATCAGGCATCAGAGTGTGGAACTGCTTTACTTTATCTTGGCCAGGTCGCAGTTGTAAATGAGAACTCAACTGGCCTACCTGGTTAAATAAAGGTGTTCTCAACTGGCCTACCTGGTTAAATAAAGGTGTTCTCAACTGGCCTACCTGGTTAAATAAAGGTGATTTTTTAAATTATTATTTTAAAACCCGGAAAATCAATGAAGAATCAATGACACAAACTACTTATCTCTTCAACAAATGCTTGACTGTACTAACTTACAATTCACATAGCTCATTGTCATGCCTATGGAATCCATATTGTGCAGCATGCCAAAATGCTCATTTAGAACTTTTAAAATGACAATAGTTAGGGATTAAACATAATATAACACAATTGTAATCGAGCCATTTAAATAGTGATCTGAAGGAAACATTCGGACAATCTCTGTTTGAAAGGGAACACGTGTGTAAATAGTTGCGTAAAACAACGGGTTCAGTTTGTAACACGGGCTCTCTTTTTTTCCTCAAGAAATGTTATGGCTTTAGGGATTACGTGTCATATGTAGTAAATAAGCGATAGAACATATTTTTTGAAGGGCTTCTCTTTAGAGAGTGCAAGGTACGAGTGTCTTGAAAGGTATTTTGTTGTTTGCTGCCACCCAAGTGGTTACACATTCTTCATCTTAAAAGGACTGTGAATTTCTCACAATTTACTAAAAAGCCAATCGTAATGAAATGAAAGACACCTAAAATGCACAAAAGTCGTTGATGCGTAAATATTCACATTGTAGCTTCTTATATCCTAACTCTCATTCGTGATCAATTATAAATACGTTACGTAGGTAATACATTGATAATACTATATATTAATTGTGCTGTTTGTATGAAGGTGTGTTGCGTAAATAGAGCATATGTATAAAAAAGAGAGGGTTTGAAAAGTTGATAAAGGCTGAACATGTGAGACTACATGATTGCAACACAACTCATTCGATTGCCACACAAGATTGGCAATCGAAAAAAAAAGTGAATTCAATATATTTTACAAGAATGCTCCAGGCCGGATATAAAAACGCGTAATTGCATGTTAGAATGAAAACAGTCCACTGTCATGTATCCCTTAAATCCACGAGAGTACACCGAAGCCTCATTTTATCCACACCAATTAAATGACACATTTGTATATTTCGAGATGGGTTCAATGATTGTAACTGGAGTATAGGGACCATAACAGTTGGGGCTGTATTTGACCAGGTGTGATGAAGCCTAGATATGATTCAAATGGGAACATCCCCAACTAGGAAGACTTCCCTTTCTGTTCATAGAAGTAGGTGTCGTTGCCAAATTACCCATTTGTCGAAATTAATGGATCCATTATAAGGCGGTTAACCTCCTACGGTGAGCAAACATCCTTGGCTGTGCTGTCCTCAGAGAGGTTTGACCATTTTCTCGATATTTTCTATACGATTGAAAGCTTTAATTTGTCCCTAAATATCATGAAAATATTTTGTAGTGATATTATATATCTAATATATTAGTCACGAGTTATTATCCAAAGGAAAAGTTGTTCAATTGCAATTTTCTCGTTAGATGTTGAGAATACCGTTTCAATTAAATCTACTATCTGTTCACACCTTGTTAACCATACCATTAGCCTTGCTTTACATTCGCTGATTGTTGATTTACATTTGCGACTAAATAGCATATTTTATGGCTGTTGTCCGAGGGTTTAGGGACACCGTAGCCAATGCTGTAGCGTTTGATATAAAACCTGAAGCTTCCAAAGCTCTCCAGTCACTCCAACTTCGGACTTCTACTGCATGCTAGAGAACAAGACATAGATGCTCCAAGGACCCACAACAAGAACCATGTACCATTACTTTATCTCTGAGATGTTACCTGTTGCTATGATCATTGCCATTGCCACGTTAGTGAGCATGGCTACTGCAAGATCATCACTAAATTATTTGGAAAGCCACTTTTCCATGGAGAACGAGTCTGAAGAAGTGCGTTCTGCAGCTATCAAGAGGCTGCTGGAGGTGTTTGGGATGGAGGATGCTCCTCTCCTCCGGGGCGACAAGCAGCCGCCTCAGTACATGGTCGACCTGTACAACACTGTCGCAGATGTGGACGGAGTTACCAAGGACCCCTACATTCTGGAGGGGAATACAGTACGCAGCTTCTTCGACAAACGTAATATTTAGATATTTTAACCTCGACCCTGTCGATAGATCAGTTATATTAGGTTAGATCTATACCTGTATCGCTATTGCACCCGCCAGTCCTATGATTCACCTTATGCAATGTTTACAAATAATGAGTATTTTACGCATGATATTACGCACGTATTAGGCTCACATTTGAAGTCTTATCGGGGCACTTTTGCGTACTTATTTTGACAATAAGTATTATCCTTCCCGCACACAGTGCACAGTGAACAAATTGAGTTCCTGTTCAACTTGTCCATGGTGGCCAGTAGTGAGAAGGTTCTAACCGCGGAACTCCATCTCTTCAAGCTGCGCCCTCAGGTTTCTGCAACATTCAATAGATACCACTTCTGTCAGGTATAAAACTCAATATATATATATATATATATATATATATATAGGCAGACATGCAGAGGCTCAACTGTCCTTTAACTCCTCAAAAGCAAGCTACTCAAAGCTAATGATGAATCCATTCATTCCCTATAGGTCAGTGTCTACCAGCTTCTGGATAGCAGCAAAATGAACATTACTCAGGGGAAGAAGCTGCTGTCTTCCAGACTGATCCCTGTCCCCTCCACAGGCTGGGAAGTGTTCACCATTACACAAGCTGTAAGTATGTCATCCATCCATTCATCCATAAATTCATCCATCCACCATCCATCCACCCATCCATCCATCCATCCATCCATCCATCCATCCATCCATCCATCCATCCATCCATCCATCCATCCATCCATCCATCCATCCATCCATCCATCCATCCATCCACCCACCCACCCATCCATCCATCCATCCATCCATCCATCCATCCATCCACCCACCCACCCACCCACCCACCCATCCATCCACCCATCCATCCATCCATCCATCCATCCATCCATCCATCCATCCATCCATCCATCCATCCATCCATCCACCATCCACCCATCCATCCACCCACCCATCCATCCATCCATCCATCCATCCATCCATCCATCCATCCATCCATCCATCCACCCCTAACCCAAAATAACTCTCTCCCTATAAAGGTGCGTTCCTGGATGGCTGTTGAGGGCAATAACCTGGGTCTTCTGGTCACAGTGCAGACCCTGGGAGGAAGCCAGATGGATGAGAAGGTGGTGCGTTTTTCTTCAGGCCGTAACCACCATAAAAGCAAGCAGCCCATGCTAGTGCTGTTCACTGACGATGGCCGCCGTGCAGCCGCTCTGGATAATACAGTCAAAGGTAGCCTAACACACAATCAAGTTATTATTCATGTGTTATTACTGTATTACTGGTGTATTAACACAACATGTTGGTCTCTGTCATAATATATCATTGTTTATTTGTACTTTTATCAGTATTGCTACTCTATTTTCTTCTGTTGAACCTAATAGTAAATCATCTTAATTGAGCGTGTATTCAGTTAAAACGGAACCACATTTCCCGAACCGACTCGACATTTTCCCTATCCAGATCCCAATGAGACCCCAGCTGTCCCTGGCCTGTCCAACCTCCCCAACACCCCAGGCTTCCACCGTAGCGCCCGCTCCCTGGACTATGACGAGGACGTAGAGAAGATGACGTGCCAGCGCCTGCCACTCTACGTGGACTTCGAGGAGATCGGCTGGTCCGGGTGGATCGTGTCGCCTCGGGGTTACAATGCCTACCACTGTAAGGGCTCCTGCCCCTTCCCCCTGGGCCAGAACATGAGACCCACTAACCACGCCACCGTCCAGTCTATCATCAACGCTCTGAAGCTGACTAAAGGCATTGAAACGCCGTGCTGCGCGCCAGACAAGCTCTTCTCCATCAACCTGCTGTATTTTGATGATGACGAGAATGTGGTGCTGAAGCAGTATGATGACATGGTGGCAGGAAGCTGCGGCTGCCATTGAGCTGGATGGACGGACGGACGGACGGACGGACGGGGGGGGGGTGACTGTGCTAAACCAAGATGGCTGACACGGAGCAGCAGTGTATCTCATTCAGGAGGGCACAACGTTGCAAACCTCACAGATAGAAATGTCTTGTATAGAGCTCACACCCTTCTACATGACAGAGAATGATGTTTGTTAGATGTGATATATTTCTGATTGTTCTGTAACCTTGCGCCCAACTGAATGCGACTGTGCTCTGTGTGGATGGATGACTGCCACAGTGCTGTACAACGCTGACCAAGGTGTATTGTGTCAAAGCAAATGAGGACAAATATTAAAATTTCAGTCTAGGTGTTGGTATAAAACCACCTCTTACACTCAGCGATGAAGATGAAGATGAAGCAGTATGCAGGCAGAGTCCTACGTGTAACATATGTAAATAGGTAGAAATTATAATATATGACAGGGCATGACTTGGATTTCCTGTGACAGATGTAAATGTGTATATTAAATGATTGGTGATTGTGAACTATTATAACATTTTAATAAATTGTGCGAAAAAATAAATAAATAGTTTGACAGAATTAGTATACTGAGAAACATTAACTACTAACCACTAATATCAAGAAGGGGGGCCTTCTATATTTAGAAAACCTTCCTAGCTATATCCATGGCTTGCCTGATGAAGACAGCATACTGTTGAGGACCTATCTATCCTACATGCCGGTGTAGTCGTACAGACGATGACCTGGCACCTTGCTGGAGAACAGAAAGCAACACACGTCACAGCTGTCTTCATTACAGGTCAGATGAAGCCTTGAATGGAGAAAAAACAGTGATCTAAACTGGGGCAGGTCTGCTCTGTTCTGAGTGTGAATGGGACATTCCTTTATACCAAAGTCACTGTCAGACTGATTCAGTGATTAGTAATTAAAGATGCCCATCAATATACAGGAATATATAATGCTATATGCTATAATTATACAATCTATGATATACACTATATATACAAATGTATGTGGACACCCCTTCAAATTAGTGAATTTGGCTATTTCAGTCACACCCATTGCTGACAGGTGTATAAAATCGAGCACACCGCCATGCAATCTCCATAGACAAACACTGGCAATAGAATGGCCTTACTGAAGAGCTCAGTTACTTTCAACATGGCACCGTCATAGGCTGCCACCTTTCCAATAAGTCAGTTCATCACATGTCTGCCCTGCTAAAGCTGCCCCAGTCAACTGTAAGTGCTGTTATTGTGAAGTGGAAACGTCTAGAAGCAACAACGGCTCAGCCGCGAAATGGTAACCCACACAAGCTCACAGAACGGGAACGCCAAGTGCTGAAGCGCGTAAAAATCGTCTGTCCTCGGTTGCAACACTGACTACCGAGTTCCAAGGTCAGCACAATAACTCTTCGTCAGGAGCTTCATGAAATGTGTTTCAATGGCTGAGCAGCCGCACTCAAGCCTAAGATCACCATGGGCAATGCCAAGCGTCGGCTGGAGTTGTGTGAAGCAGGAAGAATTCACTTTTCACAGACTGACTGTCCTGCTTTTCAAACTGTATGTAAACCAATTAAATAGGTAGGTAAAAGACAATTAAATAGGCAGGTAAAAGACAATTAAATAGGCAGGTAAAAGACAATTAAATAGGCAGGTAAAAGACAATTAAATAGGCAGGTAAAAGACAATTAAATTGGCAGGTAAAAGACAATTAAATAGGCAGGTAAAATACAATTAAATAGGCAGGTAAAAGACAATTAAATAGGCAGGTAAAAGACAATTAAATAGGCAGGTAAAAGACAATTAAATAGGCAGGTAAAAGACAATTAAACAGGCAGGTAAAAGACAATTAAATAGGCAGGTAAAAGACAATTAAATAGGCAGGTAAAAGACAATTAAACAGGCAGGTAAAAGACAATTAAATAGGCAGGTAAAAGACAATTAAATAGGCAGGTAAAAGACAATTAAATAGGCAGGTAAAAGACAATTAAATAGGCAGGTAAAAGACAATTAAATAGGCAGGTAAAAGACAATTAAATAGGCAGGTAAAAGACAATTAAACAGGCAGGTAAAAGACAATTAAATAGGCAGGTAAAAGACAATTAAACAGGCAGGTAAAAGACAATTAAATAGGCAGGTAAAAGACAATTAAATAGGCAGGTAAAAGACAATTAAACAGGCAGGTGAAAGACAATTAAACAGGCAGGTAAAAGACAATTAAACAGGAGGTAAAAGACAATTAAATAGGCAGGTAAAAGACAATTAAATAGGCAGGTAAAAGACAATTAAATAGGCAGGTAAAAGACAATTAAATAGGCAGGTAAAAGACAATTAAATAGGCAGGTAAAAGACAATTAAACAGGCAGGTCAAATTAAATTAAATAGGCAGGTAAAAGACAATTAAATAGGCAGGTAAAATACAATTAAATAGGCAGGTAAAAGACAATTAAATAGGCAGGTAAAAGACAATTAAACAGGCAGGTAAAATTAAATTAAATAGGCAGGTAAAAGACAATTAAATAGGCAGGTAAAAGACAATTAAATAGGCAGGTAAAAGACAATTAAACAGGCAGGTAAAATTAAATTAAATAGGCAGGTAAAAGACAATTAAATAGGCAGGTAAAATACAATTAAACAGGCAGGTCAAATTAAATTAAATAGGCAGGTGACAACAAATATACTTTTTAATATTCACTGTCAAGTTTATCATCATTCACGGAAGTAGGGAATGAGGGATGAGTTGCTCTTGTTTTCATCCACAGATCGATATAGGGCATTAACCTAGAGTACATTGTGTTTTGTCATTTGGGTGAACCGTCCCATTAACTTACATTGTGTTATTGATTGGGTACTATTGCTTCTCTACAGTCACATCATCATGTGATAATGTATGTCAACAATATACATGGATCACCTGGTACTACTTACTTGCCTACTTAATTTAGGAAATATTATAACCATGTCATAAATGACCATACCATAACCATCAATGACATCAACAAGTAGGCCTAACTCATGTGAGAGCAATGTTAGCACCCCGCATCAGTCCAAAATGCATTATTTCTTAATCCGACTTCTCAGGGCCACATTTTAGCAGATGCTTTTATTCAGAGCGACTTACAGGAGCAAATATGGTCAAGTGCATTGCTCAAGGGCACATTGGCAGATTTTCCACATAGTCGACTCAGGGATTCAAACCAGCAACCTTACAGTTACTGGCCCAATGCTCTTAACCGCCAGGTTACCTGCTGCCCAGTAGTAAAGAGTTGAATTCACCTGAAGTTATTTCAGTCTTTGAGGCACGATTGGAAACAATCAATCATCGAGTCAGCCAGCCAGGTCCTAAACTATGACATGACTCACAGTTAGATGCTATCAGAAACACCATGATGGGCTCTTTCTGTTACACATCATGGAGGAAGACCAAGAACCCATGAAGATGGAAAAAGATCAAATGCGCATCCTAAATGGTACCCTATTCCCTTTATAGTGCACTACTTTTCACCGGGACCCATAGAGTTCTGGTCAAAAGTAGTGCACTATATAGGGAATAGGTTGCCATTTTGGACGAATACCTGACTTTACACATCACCGCTGGTTACAGAATAAGAGATCACAACACAGGATGGGAATAGACATGCATCAGAACTGTGAGAAAACAATCTAGTATCTTTGAGTTAATGCCGCACCATACAAGTGATAAATCTCACTTGACTTGGTTAACTATGACATCGTAAATCACTCTCACTAGGCTTCAGTATTCACCAGTATTGCAACATACATGTGATCAATCAGTCTTGCGATGAAAATCAAATCAAATCGAATCAAATAATTTTTGTCACATTGCGCCAAATACAACAGATGTAGACCTTACAGTGAAATGCTTTAATTACAAGACTTTAACCAACAATGCAGTTTTATGAAAAATACCTCAAATAAATAAGAAATAAAAGTAACAAATAATTAAAGAGCAGCAGTAAAATAACAATAGCAAGGCTAAATACAGGGGGTACCGGTACAGAGTCAATGTGCGGGGGCACCGATTAGTCAAGGTAAATGAGGTAATATGTATTAAAGTTATTAAGGTGACTATGCATAGATAATAACAGAGAGTTGCAGCAGCGTAATGGGCCGTGCAAAAAGTCTGAGTAGCCATTTGATTAGATGTTCAGGAGTCTTATGGCTTGGGGGTAGAAGCTGTTCAGAAGCCTCTTGGACCTAGACTTGGTCATCTGGTACTGCTTGCCGTGCGGTAGCAGAGAGAACAGTCTATGACTAGGATGGCTGGAGTCGTTGACAATTTTTAGGGCCTTCCTCTGACACCGCTTGGTACAGAGGTCCTGGATGGCAGGAAGCTTGGCCCCAGTGATGAACTGGGCCATTTGCACAACCCTCTGTAGTGTCTTGCTGTCGGAGGCCAAGCAGTTGCCATACCAGGCAGTGATGCAGCTGTAGAATCTTTTGAGGATCTGAGGACCCATGCCAAATCTTTTCAGTCTCCTGAGGGGGAATAGGTTTTGTCGTGCCCTCTTCACAATTGTCTTGGTGTGCTTGGACAATGTTAGTTTGTAGGAGATGTGGATGCCAAGGAACTTGAAGCTCTCAACCTGCTCCACTGCAGCCCCGTCGATGAGAATGGGGGCATGCTCTGTCCACTTTTTCCTACAGTCCACAATCATCTCCTTTGTCTTGATCACGTTGAGGGAGGGGTTGTTGTCCTTGCACCACATGGTCAGGTCTCTGACCTCCTCCCTACAGGTTGTCTCATCGTTGTCGGTGATCAGGCCTACCACTGTTGTGGCATCGGCAAACTTAATGATGGTGTCGGAGTCGTGCCGGGCTGTGCAGTCATGAGTGAACAGGGAGTACAGGAGGAGGCTGAGCACGCACCCCTGAGGGGCCCCTGTGTTGAGGATCAGCATGGCGGATGTGTTGTTACCTACCCTTACCACCTGTGGGAGGCCTGTCAGGAAGTCCAGGATCCAGTTGCAGAGCTTGATCACACAGTCTTCCAGAACAGCTGGTGTTCTTATGCATGTTTTAGTGTTATTTGCGTCGAAGTGAGCATAGAAATAGTTTAGCTCTTCTGGTAGGCTTGTGTCAAGAGGATAGAATTATGGTCAGATTTGCCAAATGGAGGGCGAGGGAGAGCTATGTGTGTGGAGTAAAGGTGGTCCAGTGTTTTTTTTCCCTCTGGTTGCACATTTAACATGCTGATAGAAATTTGGTAAAACGGATTTACGTTTCCCTGCATTAAAGTCCCCGGCTACTAGGAGCGCCTCCACAGGGTGAGCATTTTCTTGTTTGCTTATGGCGGAATACAGCTCATTCAGTGCTGTCTTATTTCCATCTTCTGACTATGGTGGAATGTAAACAGCTACGAAAAATACAGATGAAAACTCTCTAGGAAGATAGTGTGGTCTACAGCTTATCATGAGATACTCTACCTCCGGTGAGCAATAGCTTGAGACTTCCTTAGATATCGTGCACCAGCTGTTATTTACAAAAATACATAGTCCGCCGCCCCTTGTCTTACCAGACGCCGCTGTTCTATCCTGCCGGTACAGCGTATAACCAGCTGTATGTTGATAGTGTCGTCGTTCAGCCACGACTCAATGAAGCATAAAATATTACAGTGTTTAATGTCACGTTGGTAGTTTCACCTTACATGTAAATCATAGATTTTTTTCTCCAATGATTGTACGTTTGCTAGCAGAATGGAAGGAAGTGGGGTTTATTCGATCGCTTACAAATTCTCAGAAGGCAGCCCGCCCTCTTTGCCCCTTTTTCTCCACCTCCTCTTCACGCAAATCACGGGGATCTGGGCCTGTTCCTAAGCAAGCAGTATATCCTTCGCGTCGGGCTCATCGGAGTCGTGAAAGGAAAACATTATATTCTGCTAGCCCGTGGTGAGTAATCTCAGTCCTGATGTGTAGAAGTTATTTTTGGTTTTAAGAGATGGTAGCGGCAACATTATGTACAAAATAAGTTACAAATAATGCAAATAAACTAACAAAAACAAAAAACACAATCATTCGGGGACACGTAAAATGTCTGCCTTCCTCTCCAGCGCCATTTTATCCCGTTTATCCCGTTGTCAAGAACAGCTGGTGCTCTCATTCATGTTTCAGTGTTACTTGCCTCGAAGCGAGCATAGAAGTAATTTAGCTCGTCTGGTAGGCTCGTGTCACTGGGCAGCTCTCAGCTGTGCTTTCCTTTGTAGTCTGTAATAGTTTGCAAGCCCTGCCACATCCTACAATGTGAAAAAAAATGAAAAACATTGCACGGCTGGTTAAGAGCCAATAAAACAGCAGCCATCCTCTCCGGCAGCCATCCTCTTCTATTTTGTACTGTGAAAAACATTTTGTGGCACTTATGAAAAATACTGAAAGGTAGATGGGAATATAGCCTTTCTACTTGGATATTCTGGCTAAAATAACAAATTAGCCATATCACCTGGAAACTTCAACAAAAACATCTGTGGTAATGCTATACTGATCGGGGTTATTTCTGTATCTGGTCTATTTCTTCTTTTCATTCAGTCCACATATCTTCCTTATCGTATCAATTGTGTATTTGATATCACTAAGTCATGTGATAAATGCAACACCTTAGCCGGTATTAGAGTGTTGGACTAGTAACCACATGGTTGCAAGATCAAATCCACCAAGCTGACAAGTTAAGGTAAACAGATCTGTCGTTCTACCCGTGAACAAGGCCGTTAACCCACTGATCCTAGGCTGTCATTATAAATAAGAATTTGTTCTTAACTGACTTGCCTAGTTAAATAATGGTAAAAAAAATAGATGAATTTAGTGCTTTTATTACAATGGAGGCAAGTCAGTTTCTTCACCCCTACTCTTGTCCACGGTAGTCTGTGAATTGACAACCTTCTGGGTACTAAGACTCTGGTTTGTCCTAGGAATGAGGGTAAATGATTGGCATGTTCTCTGCTATCCATTTGATGTTTTAATTATTATTTGATTATTATAGTTAAATAATGGTACAAATAAAAATAAAAAGACTATTTCAAAGGGTTGGTGAAGGAACAAAGTGTCCAATGTGTTTTTATTGTATTGTCCTTGAACCGCGTGACAATAAAGATGTCAAAGGTTATGCAACACAAAGGCTCTTGGGTTTGACAGTAAAAGTGAAAGTGTAAAGGTCGGTCTGTAGTGACGTCTATCGACCCAGAACCATAAAAGGGACAGAGAGAAATATGTAACAGCTGTAATAAACACATCTCGATGGGAATATTAGGGACATTACTGTGCATTGTCAGAAAAGCCACTACATATACTCTATGTACGTATATTGGTTGTTTTGAGTGCCGATAGATTCTGTTAACCTCTTTCTACTTCATTTATAAAGGAAATGTTCTCTTAGTGGTGCCATAACTCATCAACCATTAACATTTATAAAGGAACGGTTCTCTTAGTGGTGCCATAACTCATCAAGAATTAACATTTATAAAGGAATGGTTCTCTTAGCGGTGCCATAACTCATCAACCATTAACATTTATAAAGGAAATGTTCTCTCAGTGGTGTCATAACTCATCACCCATTACAGTCTAAGCCGGGGGGTGGGGGGGGGGGGCGGACAGGGCCGGCAGACAGGGGGGCGGACAGGGGGGCGGACAGGGGGCGGATAGGGGGACGGACAGGGGGCGGACAGGGGGACGGACAGGGGGGCGGACAGGGGGCGGACAGGGGGCAGACAGGGGGAACGGACAGGGGGCGGACAGGGGGCGGACAGGGGGGGCAGACAGGGGGACAGGAAACAAATATATATTTTGCCATGTATTTAACCCTTTATAGTTTTGTCACCAAACTCTCTCAATATACACTTCCATTCATCTTCCTCACTGGTGCTGGAGACCTACAGCCTAGTGAGGCCCCTAGTCTAGTGAGGCCCCTAGTCTAGTGAGGCACCTAGTCTAGTGAGGCCCCCAGTCTAGTGAGGCCCCTAGTCTAGTGAGGCCCCTAGTCTAGTGAGGCCCCTAGGCTGTTTATTTGACCTTTATTTAACTAGGCAAGTCAGTTAAGAAAAAAATATTAATTTCAATGATGGCCTAGGAACAGTGGGTTAACTGCCTTGTTCAGGGGCAGAACGACAGATTTGTACCTTGTCAGCTCGGGGAAATGAACTTGCAACCTTTCAGTTACTAGTCTAACACTCTAACCACTAGGCTACCCTGCCACCCCATTCTAGTGAGGCCCCTAGTCTAGTGAGGCACCTTTCCACAGATGCATCACAAGAATTTCACCACACCTGCAAAAAAACATCTGCTAAACACATGTAGGTAACCAATGAAATTGTCTTTTATTTGATTTATTAGTCCCCCAAACTGTTTGGACGCCTATAGGCAGAAGTTGGGTCGTAGAGCAAAACAGAGAACACCATCCTGTTCATGAGAGTCTCATTTTCCATAGAAGGGGTTATAATAGTTTTGTAGGCCAAACTGTTCGGACGCTACTGACAAACACCTCTCTAGCTCTGTCACCTTTCGACCGCAGATGCAGAAGTGCGACATTGGCAGATGAGGTGGATTGAGACAAATCCAATAACTTTATCTTAAACTGGGGGATTTTGTATTATGCTAATTAGACATAGACTCTAGGGGGTTAACATTTATAAAGGAACTGTTCTCTTAGTTGTGTCATACCTCATAAACCATAAACAAAACCCGAGTGAAACGCAGTACACAACTTTATTAGTATTTGTTAGTGAAAACCGATATAACAAGCGAGAAAAATATACATTTGACAAAAAATCTACAAAACATACAAAGAATACACAAATGCAAAGAGATTTCATTCAAAAATTGTAGGCACTTTTACTCGGTGGCGCAATGGTTGGTGGCGCTATGTTCAATGCAAATCAAATACAATTGTATTTGTCACATGCGCCCGAATACAACAGGTGTAGTAGACCTTACAGTGAAATGCTGAATACAACAGGTGTAGGTAGACCTTACAGTGAAATGCTGAATACAACAGGTGTAGTAGACCTTACAGTGAAATGCCGAATACAACAGGTGTAGTAGACCTTACAGTGAAATGCCGAATACAACAGGTGTAGTAGACCTTACAGTGAAATGCAATACCAGATTTTATGCAGTGGTGTAAAAAAAATACTTAAGTAGAAATACTTTTTTGAGAATCTTTACTTAACTTTTCATATTTTTGACAGGTTTTACTTTAACTTCACTACATTCCTGATAGAAAAAAAAGTACTTTTTACTCCTTACATTTTCCCTGACACCCAAAAGTACATTTTAAATGCTTATTAGCAGGACAGGAAAATGGTCTAATTCACGCTGTTATCAAGAGAACATCCCTGGTCATCCCTACTGCCTCTGATCTGATGGACTCACTAAACACACATGCGTTGCTTGTAAATGATGTCTGAGTGTTGGAGTGTGCCCCTGGCTACCCATATATAAAATAAATAATTAAACTGTGCCATCCGGGTTGCTTAATATAAGGATTTTTTTTATTCTTTTACTTTTACTTTTGATACTTAAATATATTTTAGTAATGACATTTACTTTGGATACTTAAGTATATTTAAAACCAAATACTTTTAGATTTTTACTCAAGTAGTATTTTACTGGGTGACTTTCACTTTCACTTGAGTCATTTTCTATTATGGTATCTTTACTTTTACTCAACTATGGCAATTGGGTACTTTTAACATCACTGGTTTTAGGCTACAAACAAAAAACTGTACAAACACACGCTCACACACGCTCACACACACACACACACACACACACACACACACACACACACACACACACACACACACACACACACACACACACACACACACACACACACACACACACACACACACACACACGCTCACACACACACACACACACACACACACACGCACGCACGCACGCACGCACGCACGCACGCACGCACGCACGCACGCACGCACGCACACACACACACACACACACACACACACACACACACACACACACACACACACACACACACAGGTTCCGACAGGATTGCTATACAGCAAAATGCAGCCATACAGAATGGCTGGGCTGACTTCAACAGGTACGGGTGTCTGTTAAAGGAAGAGCAGAACTGCACAGTAGCAGAAAGTATGCAGCATTTCCAGTTAGATCTCTGTTAAAGCAGCAGATGTCTTCTGCAGTTGAAAAGCAAAAATATCCCTCCAATGACCAGACATCATCGAAAATCGTACTGATTTTACAACAGGACTCGTCACGGCAGGATGGCAGAGTAAATGGTTATAGACGACACGGCCTCGAAGGCAGAGCTTCTAGCCTCCTCGCTTCTTTAGGCCCTTCATGTGCTGGAAGACAAATATATTGGTTTCAGGAAGAAGAATGAAATCAATGAATAAATAAATAAATCCAGTTGTTATGTTAGAAATGCTCACCTTTTTACTCTTCTTGGTTTCGACCTTCAGCATCAGTTCATTCACCCACTTCTCTCTGGGGTCAGCACAGAACAACCTGCCTCTCTTCATGGTGAACCTGACGTGGACAGGAACAAAAATAAAAGCTCATCCTTCAAAACACGAACGCCGATGACGCTTATAGCCTTACAGTTTTGGAGTTGACCCTCATGAAGTGAGTGAACCTCCGCCGTGCATCACAGAGCTGAATGTCTCGTCCACTGAAGGTACTTTTTAACATGTTCTGTATTACTAAAGTCATATAGCAGCCTTTCCACGGTTACACTCCTCTATTCTCAGTCAGGACTTACACTATAGCGTGGATGTTGCAGCCCCCGTCCGTCTCCTGCCTCCTGTAACTCGTCACCATCCTCAAAGCGGTCTTCTTCACCCTCCGCACGTACTTCAGACAGCAGTCTTCATAGGAACCTGGGGGGGGCATGGAGAGGATCGCAGCTCAACATCTGTACTTTATGATGAATGAAATAAGAGAAGGCCCCCGACTCTGCACAGAAATTAATCAGTGTATTCTATTGGTTCAAAATGCCCCCCCCCCCCCCAAGCTCTCAAACTTCATTCTAAGAGTGAATACCTTCTTTTTTGTCATTGACCGTTTCAGGTTGGAAGTGTGCAGGTTTGATTCAGCATCAATGAAGAAGTGCGTGTAGATATGGCTTGACAGTCTTTGACCCATACGCTACTATAAGTAAAGCAAAGCTAACAACACCACCGACTGAAACGCTATCCGAAAATCAGTGATCAAATACAAACAGAACAACGCTCAGGGTGAGGCTGGCTTATCTCTCTGAGGACAAGGGGCCAGCTGGTAGTATCAAAGTCCTTGTATCTGTATTTTTCCTGCATCTTTCCTGTATAACAGTGCATAATATGAATGTCAAATCCATGAACAACAACTCATACAGCCAGAAGAGGACTGGCCACCCCACATAGCCTGGTTCCTCTCTAGGTTTCTTCCTAGGTTTTGGCCTTTCTAGGGAGTTTTTCCTAGCCACCGTGCTTCTACACCTGCATTGCTTGCTGTTTGGGGTTTTAGGCTCGGTTTCTGTACAGCACTTTGAGATATCAGCTGATGTACGAAGGGCTATATAAATACATTTGATTTGATTTGATTTGATCAATTAATTCAAAAATATTATACAAAAGCCCGTTTTACATCAGCACTTGCCACATGGAGGCTTAATTAACCGACACCCAGCCCATGTTAAAATCCTATTTATACTAAACGTACCTTGGGCCAGCGTGACGCATAGACAGGCTAGGATTAGAATGAACACTACGTTGAACCGCATGGCTGGATGTGTGGTCGTGGCTCTGTGAAGAGATCCCGGAGGTGCAGAGTGGAATCAAACCCTGCAGCAACACAGGAATAGCCATACACCTTTATCAATGTCTCTCTGCTTCCGGCAACTTCTCACATCCTACTGCCCCAAGCTATCCACTTTCAAGTCGTTTTGCAGTTTTACCTAGGTCATATGATAGCATTTGTATTCCATTGCTAATGGACATCAGCAAAATCACCTTAAAATAAAGTGAACTAAATATGCACACTTTTCAGTCCAGATGTATAATTATATAGAAAATAGTAATATGTCCAAATGTAGACCGCCTATATCAACTCACAATATCTTGTTAAACTTTTTTGCAAGCTAAAAAGTGAATAATGCATATTTCACTAATGATAACGCACAAAATCTATAACATTCAAAACTATGCAAAACCATATGCTTTTCATATGACAGTGACACAAAAGTAGTGATCCTTGCATTCTAGAAGGCTATCCTGTACAAAGACAGCTATCAGTACTACTCACAGAACTAGAAGGCTATCCTGTACAAAGACTGCTATCAGTACTACTCACAGAACTCTGAAGGAGATAGGATGTCTTCAGTTTGCTGCTGTTCCCTTTGATTCTGCTGTGTGTGCAAGGGAGCGTGCTCTTATGTAGTTAGCGTCACACAGACAGAGCTTAGATTGTATTACCTGTGACGTGTCACACCCCTGTGTATCGGAGGTACTCTGACTTTGACTTTTTTTTTTATTGAAGTTTGATTGTTATCGGGTAAGCAGAAAATTGATTGACACATTGAGCGTTGTTAAGAAAACTTGCCAAAATACATATGGGTTCTTGATAAATCTGGGTAATCCCCATCGGAAGGACGGTTATACATTCGGTTTCACACAGTTTACTTTTCTTTAAATAGGGAAATATCTTAGACATTGACATTGAAAGGCCCAATCGAATAGTACAGTTAATTCAGTTTCTCATGGTTGTGAAATCATTTTAATTTACCAATTGAGAGTTTGGAACTACATGGTTCTATCTGCATTATTGTCTACATGTAATCATTGGCATAGACTTGTTCTGTTCAATGTTCTCTGCCTATGTAGTACACTAAATAACACCAGTTCATGTTGTTAACATTGCTGTCACCGTTCAAACACGAAGAAGGTTTCGGAACTTTAAAACCATTCATCTCAGAATGATCTTTTGGTCCCAAGCTCTCGCAATGGCTTATAACGATTAGGGCTCACCTGTGATAAGTATCTGTTCTTATCTCTTACATAATGTGTTCTTGATTTATGGCCAAATGTGGAAGCATTATTTACTAAACGGATGAAATATTAGACTCAAACTTGGCCACTTCTTTTATTTATTTTATTATTGACGGGTCTACAAAATCTACCCAAAAGCCTCTGTTGAAACTTGCCATAAAACGAACCTGGCCCTTCGCTACTTAATTAGTTTTAGGCTAATTGTCATAGAAAAAGATGTGTGACACAGGGGAATGCTGTAGAATATGCATGTAACTCGGGGAGCAGGTCAGCCATCATATTGTCTAGTGTAACCGCAGATCGTTTTTGTCAGTAACCTGGGAGACTCTTCTCTACTACTCTCTTCTATTAAATGGTAGCAACAGTGTCAAAGGTCATTGTTTTTTCGCTTCTCCTTTAATTGTTTTTATTGTCAGCGGAAGTCCACACTTTTTTTTACTCCCAACAGATAAAGTCATTGCTTCCTTTATCAAGCCAGGAACGCCCATTAAAATTCCTATCCCGGGAATTGCCAAGATAGTGAGCCTGACCAAACGTCTCCATTGTAAAACAATGTTTTTTTTCTGGGAAGACTGCTAGAGCCAGGCACTGGATGATTAGAACGGTCCGTAGACAGTGCTGAGACCATACAATCTGCAACTCATACAACATGATCTCAAATCATTAATACAGAGAAAAAAAATCCCACCTTTCCTTTCCTTGTAAAAGAGACAAAGATCTATTTTACAAGGGAGTCCTGCATATACACAATTGACAAAAACAACATAATACAAATATACAAAATTACTATCCATAAGAACATATAGGTTGCTATAACATGCTACACAGATTTGTGTGCATTTCCACTGAGGATTTACCCCAGTGTTTTAACCAAAATACTTTTCTGAGCCGGCACCCGAGTCTCTCTGGGGTAGGGCTCTGGAGGACCTGCTCTGACTTGAAGCCAAGGCAAAGCCCTGGGTATTTTTCAGCTGTCATTTTCATAACAATGGCTTTACTGTGAACTTTAACACCTTCTCACAAAGCAACAGTTTTTAGTTTATAGTGTCACACTCCTGATGGAAACACAATACATTTGCTCTATGCAGAAATCGACTCTGCCCTTTCCTGGTTGCTAAAAATCCTAATAGTTCACCTAATTTTCAGTTTATGTGACAAAACATAACAAGCAAGTATAGTGTAGAAAAAAACATTCAGAGGAGGCTGGTGGGAGGACCAATAGGAGGACGGGCTCATTGTAATAGCTGGAATGGAATAAATGGAACGGTTTCTAACATATCAAACAAATGAAAATCACCTTTGACTCCAATTACTCCATTCCAGCCTATATAAGGAGCCCGTCCTCTTGTTGCTCCTCCCACCAGCCTCCCCTGTAATCATTGTACATCTAAATGTCTGTGAAAAATATTTGTCCATAACCAAAAATGTAGTATTTCAGCTGTTTGAAGCTGGTATACAAAACCGAAAATAAAAGACCCCAAAAACAAAACTTAAGAATGGGAAGCATAGAAATAGAACAGACATACAACTGCTTAGACTTGCTTTCAATAAAAATAAAATGAAACTTTTATTTAACTAGGCAAGTCAGTTTTAAGAACAAATTCTTATTTTCAATGACAGCCTAGGAACAGTGGGTTAACCCAAAAGCCACGTTGAGAAATAAGGTGATCAAAGAAATCAGACAGGCCAAGGCAAACTTTTTTTATTAACATAATTGGTGAAGCAAAGGGAAATTCTAAATTGATCTGGGAGAATCTAAAAAAGTTAACAGGGAAAGACCATAGTAAAACTACAAAAAGACTAGAAATCATGGTGAATAACAATCTAACACAGGATGCAGTCGAAATAGCAATAGCCTTCATTTACTACTTTATTGACTCTGTTAGGGTACACAGAACCCCTCCACTGGTTTCTTGGGATCAGTGCTAGTAAATGACGCTCAACCTGTCTTCATCATAAGGGAGGTTTCTGAGTCAAAAGTGAACAAGGTGATTAGCTCACTAAAGAACTCTAAAGCCAAAGATGTGTTTGAGCTGGACTCTTTCTTAAAAACTACAAAGAGTCACTCATTGGCCCCATTACTAAGGTCACCAACACATCTATTGGTCTCAGGGTGTTTCCAAGGGTATGGAAGTCGGCCAAAATAACGGCCATCTTTAAATCGGATGACCCTGCTGACGTGAGTACCTCCATTCCATTAGTATACTACCTGTGGTGTCGAAGGTTGTTGAAAAGTGTGTAGCAGAACAACTGATTGCCCACCTCAACAACAGCCCCTTCACATTACACTCCATGCAGTTTGGCTTCAGAGCGAAACACTCCACAGAAATGGCCAACTGCTTTCTTCTGGAAAATGTGAAGTCCAAGATGGAGGGTTAATACTGGGGCCCCTCCTGTTCAGCCTGTACATTAATGATCTGCCTTCTGTCTGTACTGGGTCTGAAGTTCAAATGTATGCAGATGATACAGTGATATATGTGCATGCAAAGATCAAACAACAAGCTGCACCAGAACTTACTACTGTAATGGTCCAGGTTACAAAGTGGCTCAGTGACTCGTGTTTGCATCTCAATGTGAATAAAACTGTCTGCATGTTCTTCACAAAGAGGGCAACTGATGTCACTGAGCCAGATGTCTATGTGTCTATGTGTCAGGGGAGAAGCTCCAGGTGGTATCTGATGCTACTGAGCCAGATGTCTATGTTTCTATGTGTCAGGGGAGAAGCTCCAGGTGGTATCTGATTTTAAGTACCTTGGCATCATACTTGATTCCAACCTCTCTTTTAAAAAGCAGGTGAAAAAGGTAATTCAAATAACCAAATTCAACCTCGCTAATTTCCAATTTACATGAAATTGTTTGACTACAGAGGTAGTAAAACTGTACTTCAAATCTATGATACTCCACCACTTAACATACTGCTTGACTAGTTGGGACCAAGCTTGCTGTACAACATTAAAACCTATTCAGTCTGTCTACAAACAGGCTCTCAAAGTGCTTGATAGGAAGCCCAATAACCATCATCACTGTTACATCCTAAGAAACATGAGCTCCCGAGTTGGGGAAATCTTGTGCAATACACCGACGCATGTCTTGTATTCAAGATCCTAAATGGCCTGGCTCCTCCCCCTCCACTCAGTATTTTTGTTAAACAGAAAACCCAAACATATGGCAGCAGATCCACAAGGTCTGCCATGAGAGGTGACGGTATAGTTCCCTTAAGGAAAAGCACCTTTAGTATATCCGCTTTCTCTGTGAGAGCTTCCCATGTCTGGAATACACTGCCATCAGACACACATAACTGCACCACCTATCACACTTTCACAAAATGCTTGAAGACATGGCTAAAGGTCAATCAGATTTGTGAACATGGTCCCTAGCTGTGTGTTGCTGCTTTCCATGTTGTCTGTAGTCTGTAGCTTGTGAGGTGTGGAAACGTTTGTTGCTTTTATGGATTTTGTCTTGTTGCTTTTTGTGCTATGTTGCTCTGTCTGCATGCTGTGTCTTGCTTGTCCTATGTTGCGCTGCGTGTGCTCAATGACTGTCTGTATTGTAATTGTTTTTAATAACCTGCCCAGGGACTGCTGTTGAAAATTAGCCGGCTGGCTAAAACCCGGCACATTTACTGAAACGATGATTATTGTACATTGTCCCTGTAAAAATAAAATAAACTCACTCACTCACTCACTCACTCACTCACTCACTCACTCACTCACTCACTCACTCACTCACTCACAGCCTTGTTCAGGGGCAGAACAACATATTTTTATCTTGTCAGCTCACAGATTCAATCTTGCAACCTTTTGGTTACTAGTCCAACACTCTAACCACTAGGCTAGCTGCCGCCCTAATAACAATGACAGATCTATAACTCACATTTCTATGTGAATTTGTTTGTATATAAAATGCTGGCGACACCCTGGTGTGGGGGTAAGTCGGGATGGAAAAGCAGGAATACACAGATATGCCAGAATGTAGAAATATTTAATTACAATTTCTCTCTATAAACTCAACCTAATCTACTTTTAGAGTCATATAGGGATTTAGTGACAGGAATTACATAGAGAGGTCTTGTGCTCACAAATCATGTTCCCTCTGAACATGTTCTGACAGTTGTGACATTCTCATACGTTAAGCAGAGCTATAGGTAGTGCACTTCATAGCGTTTAGGTTGCCATTTGAGACACAGTCAATGAGTCTAACTCTGACATTAAAGAGCCTCTGTCAGCATGGTCTTAAATCATATCCTCTTCAATGTTTGGCCTCTCATCTCCTCTTTCCAGTTGAAATACGATTCTATTGGGATTATAAACCTTTAAAAAAACACACGGATTTTTAGAAATTCTAACGTTAGACTATAAAACAAAAAGTCTTTATTGTAAAGCGCTATATAACGCTCAAGGATTCATTTAGTTCGTTTAAAAAAAAAATCTGAACATAAAACAACATTTATAAAGCAAACATTATCCCTCAGAAAGGATCTAGTGCAGCAAATACTTTGACAGTTTAAGCAAACTGTATGTTGTAGAACAGTGATTACATATTGTTTTCAGAATATTGCACAAAAAAAATGATCTTAAGGGGGGGGGGGTCAAGCCACTGGTGGAGTTGAATACAAATACAACAAAAAAAGACATATTTTTTCCTCAAACAATAGTTCTATACAATTTCTATACAAACATTTGTAAAATACAGAAAATTATTCATTTGAAAATCTCCAATTAAAACAACCATTCTTTAAGATCTTTCAGCACACTTTCCATTAGACAAAAATCTGGCGGATTTGAGGTTTTGCGAAGTTGGCAAAACATGTCATTTTTCTTATTCATTCAAGTGGTATACAAAGTAGTAATTTTGTTTTCGCTCAGTTGCTTATGACTCTAAAACCTAATTAAAATAAACATATTTGAAACCAAATTAATATCCTGTCAGGGAGATGGAGTTGACAGTTTATGGATGTGACCAGGGTGATTTCAATATTGATTGTTTAAATCTATCAAAAGTTGTCACGACTTCTACCGAAGTCGAAGCCTCTCCTTGTTCGGGCGGTGCTCGGCGGTCGACGTCACCGGTCTTCTAGCCATTATTGATCCATTTTTCATTGGTTTCGTCTCGTCTTCCTACACACCTGGTTTCAATCCCATCAATTACCTGTTGTGTGTTTAACCCTTTGTTTCCCCTCATGTCTTTGTCAGAGATTGGAATTCAGTGTTGTGTTGGTTTTTGTATTGGTGTGCGACGGGTCCTCGTACCCACTATTTATTGTTACATTTAGTGTTTGGAGTATGTTTTGTTTATTGTTACATTTAGTGTTTGGCGTATGTTTCGTTCATTGTTATGAAATACTCCATTACACTCAGTTTGATTCTCCTGCACCTGACTTCCCTGCCACCTATACACACGACTCTGACAAAAGTAGAGAACTTTTCAGACCATGAGTTGTCTTGTTGCACTACATGTAACAAGGACATTAATATTAATTTAAGATTTCAGACAAAACTGACGGAGTTCACCAAATTTACAGCCAATTTTTTTTATGGGAACCACAGTTTTGAGATAAATATTCTTTGAGTCAGCGAGGCCTATTGCAAGAAACTAAATAAGATCCCTTTTCAGTTAATATTAATTATTGCCAGGTTTTAGAATTATAAAACCTTTTGGGGAGAGTTTGAAATTGTGATCCTTTGCTCCAGACATTTCTGGGCATAAAGCCGACATGGAAATGAATAATGTTGAAAATATTTCACAAATTCCAAAAGAGGGGCAACACCCTTGTCTCGCTAAACTTAATTTTTAAGATAAAATATTTCAACCAAAAAATGTTTTGTTGTTCAACTATAAAAAATTAAGTTTCCCTGCCAGACAAGGATCGTTTCGACTTTCATGAATCCCTGACCTATATTGATGGGAAAGTGTCAGCCCTGAGTGGACATGTCATCGGATAGCATTGTTCAGTGATGCTCAAGTCACTTTCGCAACCAACACTATCACAATCGTGTTCCAAATAAGGCACCCTATTCTATATGGGCCCTGGCCAAAGTAGTGAGCTGCAAAGGGAATAGGGCGCATCCCATAACAGCCTAATGAGGCATGTCAACAGCCTGCCCTTTCTGTTTCCTTTGCCCTCAGGGTTATTTTTCTTGTCAGTGTTTTTTGGTGTTATGGTCCTGCAAGTGAGGATACTATTACTACACTGTGGTCTCACTTTTTTGAACAAAACCTTCACAACCCTTTTCTGTTTCCACCCAGCATGGCAGGAGAGGAGATAGCTTGAGAGTGAGTTGTTCAAATGTCAAGGAGATGTTATAAACATTTTCTTGCAAAAAACGATAGTTCACATAAAATAAGATATATCTGATTTGATGTGATTTACTCACATTGTTTCGGTCATTTTCTAAAAGTTTGACGCGACCCTCGCTGTCTTTTCCTTGTGAAATACAACAGTTTTCTTGTTTCATAATCACCTGCTGTAGTTAAAACAGTCATCTGGGAACAAATCCTAAACAGGGACGCAAAGTTGGCTAGAGTTGTCCCACTTCCTGGTAATGGTTTCATAGCTACTGATCCTGACAGATTAATGGCACTGAACTCTGAACAATAGCTGAGAAATACCTTGTCATAAAGTCTTAGAAAAAGACAAGGGCACACTGCCAAGAGATCCTGGGTATGGGTTTGCATCCCAAATTGCACCCTATACCCTATGTAGTGCACTACTACCTATGGGCTCTGGTCAAAAGTAGTGCACTATATAGGGAATAGGGTGCTATTTGGGACACATACCAGGGATTCAGGTTGCATGAAAGAGACTATGTCTCTCTCCAACTTTCATAGTTTGTCATGTTGCATGCGTTTCGGGAAAAGCAATATCCAAAGCCATTAATCAGTGTTGCTGAATGAAAACTTTACTTTGGCACAGAGAGAAGCCTCGGTATAGGTTCACATACTGACCTGTATATTAAGGAACTGTCTAACACTCTTCCTGACATCAGTGAAGCATCAAGTATGGCCTTGAATTCACAAGAATGTCTTTCTTGATGGACACTCCAAAGACATTGTGCAAAACAGAGTGAAATATGGACAAGTCACTAATATGAAGCTATTATTAATTAGAGCTTTAACCAGCCATTTATAAATAAGATGTACCAAACATGGGAAAAACAAACATTTTGACGGTTATTGATGTGCTATTTGGATTCTCCCACTGAAAATGTCAAGGCAGGCATGACCGATAACAGGAATACTTTCCCATCCCTACGGTATGTTATTTTTAAAGGTTGAGTCGTGCATCACACAATGTCAACAAACATTGTAAACCGCAAAAAAAAACAGGAAGGTAAGCCTACTGTTTCCTGTTAGAGTATTTTCACAATTTGACTAGAGTTAATGCTATATAACAGTATATAACAACCAGTGTGTTTACTGTGTGAGTAAGATACATAAACATGTTTAGCAGATGTTATTGCGGGTGTAGCGAAATGCTTGTTGCAAAGTTTCCTAAGAACTAGAAGCAAGGCAACCCTCTCTGTCGGCACCATCTCAATGTTTCTATAGTATATATGAGTTGGGGGGGGGGGGGCATGCATATGGCTCTTAGATGTGCGTCTCTTGTCAGGTTTAGACTTACCATTGTTTATGGAGCAGCACACTTGAAAAGCTTCCATCTTCCTCCTCTTCTGTCTGTGATTAATGTGGAGTAGGCCTAGAGCAGTTAAGCATGGGAGTGGGTGGGGGTGAGGGTGAGGGGACATGTATGGGCTTGGTAGTGCCTCAGGAAAATGTTGAACTCAGATTCTGTCTTGACGTGTGAAAGACAAGAGCTCTCACGTGGTTATCTATAGCAGGGTTTCCCTAACTCTGTCCTGGGGCTCCCCCTGAATGCATGTTTTGGTTTTTGCCCACTAGCACTACACAGCTGATTCAAATAAACCAATGCAACATCAAGCTTTAATTACTTGAATCGCAAGATTCAGTTGCAAGATCAAATCCCCCGAGCTGACGAGGTAAAAATCTGTCGTTCTGCCCCTGAACAAGGCAGTTAACCCACTGTTCCTAGGCTGTCATTGAAAATAAGAATATGTTCTTAACTGACTTGCCTAGTTAAATAAAGGTAAAATAAATGTAAAAATCTATATGACTAGAAATACAAGAGCTCTTATGGGGTTATCTATATGACTAGAAATAAAAGAGCTCTTATGTGGTTGTCTATATGACTAGAAATACAAGAGCTCTTATGGGGTTATCTATATGACTAGAAATAAATCTATATGACTAGCTCTCTTATGTGGTCTGTCTTATATATGACTAGAAAGCTCTTATGTGGTTGTCTATATGACTAGACATACAAGAGCTCTTATGTGGTTGTCTATATGACTAGACATACAAGAGCTCTTATGTGGTTGTCTATATGATCTTATGTGGTTGTCTATATGACTAGAAATAAAAGAGCTCTTATGTGGTTGTCTATATGACTAGACATACAAGAGCTATGTGGTTGTCAATGACTAGACATACAAGAGCTCTTATGTGGTTGTCTATATGACTATAAAAGAGCTGACTAGAAATACAAGAGCTCTTATGGGGTTATCTATATGACTAGAAATAAAAGAGCTCTTATGTGGTTGTCTATATGACTAGAAATACAAGAGCTCTTATGGGGTTATCTATAGCCAGATTAGGATGAGGTATTTTCTTCAAATACATTTTCAAATGTGTCACAGCATGTTGAATTCCCTTGTACGCTACCCCATCTAGTGGTGGATCTGCAAGCAAGTTACACCTCTTAACCCAGTGCGCAGATCGAATCAATCTTTCACCTACCTATTGGGTCTTTGAAACTTAGACCATTGTGATCATGTTGCACCATGAGCACTGGAGTACCCCCCCCCAGGGGCAGTGGCCCAGGGGCAGTGGGGGTGGGGGTGGGGGAGGGGAGAAGGCTCCGGGGACCCACAAAGCCTTAACCAACAATGCAGAAAAACATATCTACTCAATAAACTAAAGTAACACAATAAAATAACAATTACGAGGCTACAGTATATACAGGAGGTACAGGTACCGAATCAATGTTCTGGGGAACAGCTTAGTCGAGGTAATTGAGGTAATATGTACATGTAGGTAGGGGTAAAAGGGCAAAGCAGATGGCACCATTTTCTTGTTTTTAAAATGTATGGAGAGCCAGGGTCCACACTCCAACATTCACACATTATTTACAAAAGATGCATTTGTGTTTAGTGAGTCCGCCAGAGGCAGTAGGGATGACCATCTGTTCTCTTGATAAGTGCATGAATTTGACCATTTTCATGCCCTGCTAAGCATTCAAAATGTAACGAGTACAATCGATTGTCAGTGAAAAAGTATGGAGTAAAAAGTACAATATTTTCTACAGGAATTTAGTCAAATAAAAGTAAAAGTTGTCAAAAATATAAATAGTAAAGTAAAGTACAGATACCCCCCACAAGCTCAAATGGGATGGCATCACTGTAGTGCTATTCACTCAACTGAACGACTTGATTAGTCTAGTGTTAGCTAGCTACATAGCTGTCTTTGTTTCAAGATAATTGTGTAGTTTAGTGTGTGTAGCCTTGGAGTGATTATCTTAATTCACTGAGGTTCGCTAGCCAGCTATTTGTCGTCCTTAACGTAGGAGACTCTGCTAGCTAGCCAACAGCTAACTGCTAACAGCTAGCCAACGTCTACTGTTTTGAATTCAACAACCCGGTCAGGTAGTTTCACATTTTCATTTCATTACAGTACAACGGTTTGATTTGTTTGATCGTAGCTAGCTACATAGCCGTCTTTGTTTCAAAGATAATTGTGTAGTCTAGAGCGATTTCCTAGGTTAGCTAGCCAGCTATTGTCGTTCTTTTAACGCAACGTAACGTAAACAACACTGCTAGCTAGCCAGCTAGCCCCCGAATAGTACCACTGTAGAAACTATTACACTCAACGGAACGACTTGATTAGTGTAGTGTCAACAACGCAGCTACTGCCAGCTAGCCTACTTTAGCAGTACTGTATCATTTTAATCATTTTAGTCAATAAGATTCTTGCTACGTAAGCTTAACTTTCTGAACATTCGAGACGTGTAGTCCACTTGTCATTCAATCTCCTTGCATTAGCGTAGCCTTTTCTGTAGCCTGTCAACTATGTGTCTGTCTATCCCTGTTCTCTCCTCTCTGCACAGACCATACAAACGCTCCACACCATGGCATAATCTGGTGGTCCCAGCAGCGTACGACCCACGTGGAGTTCCAGGTCTCCGGTAGCCTCTGGAACTGCCGATCTGCGGCCAACAAGGCAGAGTTCATCTCAGCCTATGCCTCCCTCCAGTCCCTTGACTTCTTGGCACTGACGGAAACATGGATCACCACAGATAACACTGCTACTCCTACTGCTCTCTCCTCGTCCGCCCACGTGTTCTCGCACACCCCGAGAGCTTCTGGTCAGCGGGGTGGTGGCACCGGGATCCTCATCTCCCAAGTGGTCTTTCTCTCTTTCTCCCTTACCCATCTGTCTATCGCCTCCTTTGAATTCCATGCTGTCACAGTTACCAGCCCTTTCAAGCTTAACATCCTTATCATTTATCGCCCTCCAGGTTCCCTCGGAGAGTTCATCAATGAGCTTGATGCCTTGATAAGCTCCTTTCCTGAGGACGGCTCACCTCTCACAGTTCTGGGCACACTTTAACCTCCCCACGTCTACCTTTGACTCATTCCTCTCTGCCTCCTTCTTTCCACTCCTCTCCTCTTTGACCTCACACTCTCACCTTCCCCCTACTCACAAGGCAGGCAATACGCTTGACCTCATCTTTACTAGATGCTGTTCTTCCACTAACCTCACTGCAACTCCCCTCCAAGTCTCCGACCACTACCTTGTATCCTTTTCCCTCTCGCTCTCATCCAACACTTCCCACACTGCCCCTACTCGGATGGTATCGCGCCGTCCCAACCTTCGCTCTCTCTCCCCCGCTACTCTCTCCTCTTCCATCCTATCATCTCTTCCCTCTGCTCAAACTTTCTCCAACCTATCTCCTGATTCTGCCTCCTCAACCCTCCTCTCCTCCCTTACTGCATCCTTTGACTCTCTATGTCCCCTATCCTCCAGGCCGGCTCGGTCCTCCCCTCCCGCTCCGTGGCTCGACGACTCATTGCGAGCTCACAGAACAGGGCTCCGGGCAGCCGAGCGGAAATGGAGGAAAAACTCGCCTCCCTGCGGACCTGGCATCCTTTCACTCCCTCCTCTCTACATTTTCCTCCTCTGTCTCTGCTGCTAAAGCCACTTTCTACCATTCTAAATTCCAAGCATCTGCCTCTAACCCTAGGAAGCTCTTTGCCACCTTCTCCTCCCTCCTGAATCCTCCCCCCTCCTCCCTCTCTGCAGATGACTTCGTCAACCATTTTGAAAAGAAGGTCGACGACATCCGATCCTCGTTTGCTAAGTCAAACGACACCGCTGGTTCTGCTCACACTGCCCTACCCTATGCTCTGACCTCTTTCTCCCCTCTCTCTCCAGATGAAATCTCGCGTCTTGTGACGGCCGGCCGCCCAACAACCTGCCCGCTTGACCCTATCCCCTCCTCTCTTCTCCAGACCATTTCCGGAGACCTTCTCCCTTACCTCACCTCGCTCATCAACTCATCCCTGACCGCTGGCTACGTCCCTCCCGTCTTCAAGAGAGCGAGAGTTGCACCCCTTCTGAAAAAAACCTACACTCGATCCCTCCGATGTCAACAACTACAGACCAGTATCCCTTCTCTCTTTTCTCTCCAAAACTCTTGAGCGTGCCGTCCTTGGCCAGCTCTACCGCTATCTCTCTCAGAACGACCTTCTTGATCCAAATCAGTCAGGTTTCAAGACTAGTCATTCAACTGAGACTGCTCTTCTCTGTATCACGGAGGCGCTCCGCACTGCTAAAGCTAACTCTCTCTCCTCTGCTCTCATCCTTCTAGACCTATCGGCTGCCTTCGATACTGTGAACCATCAGATCCTCCTCTCCACCCTCTCCGAGTTGGGAATCTCCGGCGCGGCCCACGCTTGGTTGCGTCCCTACCTGACAGGTCGCTCCTACCAGGTGGCGTGGCGAGAATCTGTCTCCTCACCACGCGCTCTCACCACTGGTGTCCCCCAGGGCTCTGTTCTAGGCCCTCTCTTATTCTCGCTATACACCAAGTCACTTGGCTCTGTCATAACCTCACATGGTCTCTCCTATCATTGCTATGCAGACGACACACAATTAATCTTCTCCTTTCCCCTTCTGATGACCAGGTGGCGAATCGCATCTCTGCATGTCTGGCAGACATATCAGTGTGGATGACGGATCACCACCTCAAGCTGAACCTCAGCAAGACGGAGCTCCTCTTCCTCCTGGGGAAGGACTGCCCATTCCATGATCTCGCCATCACGGTTGACAACTCCATTGTGTCCTCCTCCCAGAGCGCTAAGAACCTTGGCGTGATCCTGGACAACACCCTGACGTTCTCAACTAACATCAAGGCGGTGTCCCGTTCCTGTAGGTTCATGCTCTACAACATCCGCAGAGTACGACCCTGCCTCACACAGGAAGCGGCGCAGGTCCTAATCCAGGCACTTGTCATCTCCCGTCTTGATTACTGCAACTCGCTGTTGGCTGGGCTCCCTGCCTGTGCCATTAAACCCCTACAACTCATCCAGAACGCCGCAGCCCGTCTGGTGTTCAACCTTCCCAAGTTCTCTTACGTCACCCCGCTCCTCCGCTCTCTCCACTGGCTTCCAGTTGAAGCTCGCATCCGCTACAAGACCATGGTGCTTGCCTACGGAGCTGTGAGGGGAACGCACCTCAGTACCTCCAGGCTCTGATCAGGCCCTACACCCAAACAAGGGCACTGCGTTCATCCACCTCTGGCCTGCACCACTGAGGAAGTACAGTTCCCGCTCAGCCCAGTCAAAACTGTTCGCTGCTCTGGCCCCCAATGGTGGAACAAACTCCCTCACGACGCCAGGACAGCGGAGTCAATCACCACCTTCCGGAGACACCTGAAACCCCACCTCTTCATGGAATACCTAGGATAGGGTAAGTAAGGGTAAGTAATCCTTCTCACCCCCCTTCTGAAAAAAAAGATTTAGATGCAAGTGGCTGTTCCACTGGATGTCATAAGGTGTATGCACCAATTTGTAAATCGCTCTGGATAAGAGCGTCTGCTAAATGACTTAAATGTAAATGTAAAATATCGCTGCAGAATGCTGTGGTAGCAATGTTGGTTAAGTGTGCCTTAAATTCTAAATAATCACAATCAGTGTCACAACCAAAGCACCCCCACACCATCACACCTCCTCCTCCATGCTTCACGTTGGGAACCACACATGCGGAGAGTATCCAGTAGGATACTCACAAAGACACGGCGGTTGGAACCAAAATTCTCAAATTTGGACTCATCAGACCAAAGGACAGAATTCTACCGGTCTAATGTCAATTACTTATTTTTTTAATTTTTACCTTTTTTTACCAGGCAAGTCAGTTAAGAACAAATTCTTATTTTCAATGACGGCCTAGGAACAGTGGGTTAACTGCCTGTTCAGGGGCAGAACGACAGATTTGTACCTTGTCAGCTCGGGGGTTTGAACTTGCAACCTTCCGGTTACTAGTCCAACGCTCTAACCACTAGGCTACCCTGCCGCCCCAATGTGTCTCTTGGCCCAAGCAACTCTTCTTCTTATTGGTGTCCTTTAGTAGTGGTTAATTTGCAGCAATTCAACAATGAAGGCCTGATTCATGCAGTCTCCTATGAACAGTTGATGTTGAGATGTGTCTGTTACTTGAGCTGTGTGAAGCATTTATTTGGCCAGATAACTCTAATGAACGTATCCTCTGCAGCAAGGCAACTCTGGGTCTTCCTTTCCTGTGGCAGTCCTCATGAGAGCCAGTTTCATCATAGCGCTTGATGGTTTTTGCGATTGCACTGAAAGAAACTTTCAAAGTTCTTAAGATTTTATGGATTGACTGACTATGTCTTATTTCACCCTATTTGGTAAAATACCAAGTCCATAATAACGCAAGAACAGCTCAAATAAGCAAAGAGAAATGACAGTCCATCATTACTTTAAGACATGAAGATCAGTCAATCTGGAAAATTTCAAGAACTTTGAATGTTTCTTCAAGTGAAGTCGCAAAAACCATCAAGCGCTATGATGAAACTGGCTCTCATGAGGAAAGGAAAACCCAAAGATGCCCCTGCTGCAGAGGACAAAATCATTGGAATAACTGCACTTCAAATTGCATCCCAAATAATGTACAATGTGTCTGTTCAAGTGACAGACACATCTCAACATAAACTGTTCAGAGGAGACTGCGTGAATCAGGCCTTCATGGTCGAATCGCTGCAAACGACAAGTTAAAGCTTGGTCGCAAATGGGTCTTCCAAGTGGACAATGACCCCAAGCATATTTCCAAAGTTGTGTCAAAATGGCTTAAAGACAACAAAGTCAATGTATTGGAGTGGTCGTCATAAAGCCCTGACCTCAAACCTTTAGAAAATGTGTGGGCAGAACTGAAAAGGTATGTGTGAGCAAAGAGGCCTACATACCTGATTCAGTTACACCAGCTCTGTCAGGATGAATGGGCCACAATTCACCCAATTTATCGTGGGAAGCTTGTGGAAGGCTACCCGAAACGTTTGACCAACGTTAAAGGCAATACTACCTAATACTAATTGAGTGTATGTAAACTTCTGACCCACTGGGAATGTGATGAAATAAATAAAAGCTGAAATAAATCACGCTCTACTATTATTCTGACATTTCAGTGGTGATCCTAATTTACCTAAAACTGGGAACTTTTACTTGGATTAAATGTCAGGAATTGTGAAAAACTGATTTGAAATGTATTTGACTAAGGTGTATGTAAACTTCAGACTTCAACTGTGTGTGTGTATATATATGTGTGTGTGTGTGTATGTTACTGCCTGACTACAACAATCTTGGTTTACGAACAATCAACCACTCTACTAATTGAGTTCAGCCCGAGTAGACTGCCAGAAAATTAGCTTTAAAAATTCAAAATTCTCTCAGCCTCATTGCAAAATGTGTACAATAGCATAAGTTTAGTTATGAAACTGCAAATGTTTCTCTCTGCCCCATGGCAATATGTGTAGAATAGCTGGAAATTAGCTTAAAAACAGCAACATTTTCTCTCATCCTACAATTCTACACATTTTGCCATTAGGCTTTTTATCCCCCCCAAAAAAAGGTCCTTTGTCAGACCTTGAGGGGGCTCCGCGAAATCATGAGATTTCTGAATTGAAACCCAAAGTTTGTTTCACTCAGTTTCTCTCCTAGAGTTGATGGCCTTAACCTAGGGGTATATCTCCTATTACCTTGGCCACAAATTGATTAAGCTACTTTGGATGGTGCTCTCTCTCTCTCTGAAAATAACACTTTTGAATTGCTGCTAATGATAGACAAATCATACGTTAATATTTGAAGTATTGGTTATGTTCTACGTTTCCATTACAAATTCTACTGGTGATCGATATTGAGTGATTTTAGTCTATTTCTGAGAGATTTGTTTCTGTCTGCCTACACGTATTTTGCGTGGTGGATTGTGGGTGTTGAGCAAAGAAGGAAAATGGCGGACTTGGCAAATGAAGGTGAGCAGTGGCCGTGTGAGGAAACGAAACCGTTGGATTATCTACATTACGTTTTAATTATAGTTAAATTACTGTGTGCTAAAAATAGTGCTTCGTAGCCTTTCAAGAGAACAGTTGAACGAAAAAAAATAAAAAAATCAGCCTCGGTTGCATATATATACAAAAGAAAACGTTAGCTTTCAGAGCAAGCGTCTCTTTTTAGGCGGGGATGGGACGCTGGCTAACGTTAGCTAGGTAATCAGAAATTATGGTACCATTAACTACGTGTTAGTAAGGTGTTTGTGTATTTATATATAATCAATTAGTAATGTACGTTAATGCATGTTTGCTTCCTACCTAGCTATGTGGGTTGCTTATTTGTGGTTGTCACATGACGTTACTGTAACTAGCTAACAATTTAATCAGCTAGCCAACGTTAGCCGGCGAAATGACTCGCTACTCCTTGGCGGGGGCTAACTTTAGCAAGAGTGTTATTTGTCAAGGACAGTTAACTAACCAATAAAACCCCGAATTCTTGAAAGGTTAGCCAACTATCTGTCAACACCCCACTTTCCAGCAATTATAATGAATGTTGCACATTCGGAACCGGAGAGGACTAGGTAGCTAGTACAATAACTAACAAGTCTGAGCCTTATTCTTACGCCAAATCCAGTTATCTAGTTAGAAACGCATAGTGGCTTGTAAATTCACCGAGTTGTCTGTAACTGTATTTATATTAGTAGCCTATATGATGTAACTAGCTTACTACGTTGTTTTGCTGTATCTGATTGGGAGGTAGGCTAGTGGCTATGTCGTGGTAGGAACGTTAAGGCTGCTGCACAGACGCTATGAAGACTAGTTAAAGATGCACTATGCAGAAATCGCTCCGCCATTTCCCGGTTGCAAAAATTCTAATAGTTTAATTTAAGTTTGTGACAAAACAAGCAAGTGTAGAGAATCATTGTACTATCTAGACTGCTCATAAGTATTTTACATAGCCAAAAAATATAGTATTTTCCAAATGTTTGAAGCTGGTGTAAACCGAAAAGTAAAATATACTTAACTGGAAGCATAGAAACAATGCACATTGAAGCTTTCAATTAAAATGATGGATCTATAGCATGTGAATTTGTCTGTCGCCCAAAAAAGTTACATATTGTAGCTTTAACTGAAGTGTTTTGTTCACTTTTCCGTGATGGCAGCCTCCCGAAATCAACATCCGACATTCCAATAAAAAATAAATGATACAGTGCCTTTGGAAAGTATTCAGACCCCTTGACTTTTTCCACATTGTTAGGTTACAGCCTTATTCTAAAATGTATTACATTTTATTTTTTTACTCAAGATGTTTAGACATTTTTGCAAATGTATAAAATAAAATGCCTCTACAAGTTTGGCACACCTGTATTTGGTGCGTTTCTCCCATTCTTCTCTGCAGATCCTCTTAAGTTATGTCAGGTTGAATGGGGAGCGTTGCTTCACAGCTATTTTCAGGTCTCTCCAGAGATGTTCGATCAGGTTCAAGTCTGGCCTCTGGCTGGGCCACTCAAGGACATTCAAAGACCTGTCCCGAAGCCACTCCTGCGTTGTTTTGGCTGTGGGCATATGGGTTGTTGTCCTGTTGGAAGGTGAACCTTCGTTCCAGTCTGAGATCCTGGGCACTCTGGAGCAGGTTTTCATCAGTATTTTGCTCTGTTCATCTCTGCCTTGATCCAGACTAGTCTCCCAGTCCCTGCTGCTGAAACACACACACATCATTATGCTGCCACCACCATGCTTCACTGTAAGGATGGTGCCATGCTTCCTCCAGAATGTGACAATTGGCATTCAGGCCAGAGAGTTCAATCTTGGATTCATCAGACCAGAGAATCTTGTTTCTCATGGTCTGAGAGTCTTTAGGGGCCTTTTGGTAAACTCCAAGCGGGCTGTCATGTGCTTTTTTACTGAAGAGTGGTGTCGGTCTGACCACTCTACCATAAAGGCCTGATTGGTGGAGTGCTGCAGAGATGGTTGTCCTTCTGGAAGGTACTCCCATCTCCACAGATGGACTGTAGAACTCTGTCTGTGTGACCGTCGGGTTTCAGGTCACCTCCATGACCAAGGCCCTTCTCCCCCGATTGCTCAATTTGGCCAGGCAGCCAGCTCTAGGAAGAGTCTTGGTGGTTCCAAACTTCTTCCATTTAAGATTGATGGAGGCCACTGTGTTCTTAAAGACCTTCAATGCTGCAGAAATGTTTTGTTACCCTTCCCCAGATCTGTGCCTTGATACAATCTTGTCTCGGAGCTCTACGGACAATTCCTTCGACCTCGTGGCTTGGTTTTTGCTCTGACATGCACTGTAAACTGTGGGACCTTTTTATATAGACAGGTATGTGCCTTTCCAAATCATGTCCAATCAATTGAATTTACCATAGGTGGTCTCCAAACAAGTTGTAGTGACATCTTAAGGATGAACTTGAGCTCAATATCGAGTCTCATAGCAACAACAAAAAATAGCATGGGGTCTGAATACTTACGTAAATAAGATATTTCTGTTTTTTCTTGTTAATACTTTTGAAAAAATTTCTAAAAACCTGTTTTCACTTTGTCATTATGGGGTTATTGTGTGTTGATTTGCTGATTTGTTACAGCCCTAATCCATTGAAGAATAGGGCTGTAACGTAACAAAACGTGTAAAAAGAGGTCTGTATATATATGCCTTTTACAAGTTCCCATCTAACCAACAATGTGTGAGTTATTTCAAGTTTCCGTGTGGCCTTTGAATCGTGTTAGTTTTGGTTTGAACCTCTCTACACCCCAAATATTTCCCCCTCTGTTCTATTGATTTCACTGTGATATTCATGGAAGTGATAAACAGAAAAAAAAAGTGTTGCGGTACACTTAGTGCAGAACTCTTCAAGATGTATCTGTCTAGCTGTCTTCTACAACTTGTCCTCTAACCAGGGATGTAAAGCCTACCTGTTATTCCTTTTTCCTGTGTCTTTTGTTGTTGTTGTGCTGTGTTACTTTTAACAGGATGTCCAACCTCATCTCCCCCTCTTGCACAATTGATTTCAACGTGATACCGATATGCGTGATTGACGAAAGTGTTGCATTTTCTTTGTTTGGTGACCCCCTTATCAAAATGCAACATTCCAAAATGTAGCTGCAGGTTGGCCTCTAACCAGTGAGGTAGCTGCAGGTTGGCCTCTAACCAGTGAGGTAGCTGCAGGTTGGCCTCTAACCAGTGAGGTAGCTGCAGGTTGGCCTCTAACCAGTGAGGTAGCTGCAGGTTGGCCTCTAACCAGTGAGGTAGCTGCAGGTTGGCCTCTAACCAGTGAGGTAGCTGCAGGTTGGCCTCTAACCAGTGAGGTAGCTGCAGGTTGGCCTCTAACCAGTGAGGTAGCTGCAGGTTGGCCTGTGAGGTAGCTGCAGGTTGGCCTCTAACCAGTGAGGTAGCTGCAGGTTGGCCTCTAACCAGTGAGGTAGCTGCAGGTTGGCCTCTAACCAGTGAGGTAGCTGCAGGTTGGCCTCTAACCAGTGAGGTAGCTGCAGGTTGGCCTCTAACCAGTGAGGTAGCTGCAGGTTGGCCTCTAACCAGTGAGGTAGCTGCAGGTTGGCCTCTAACCAGTGAGGTAGCTGCAGGTTGGCCACTAACCAGTGAGGTAGCTGCAGGTTGGCCTCTAACCAGTGAGGTAGCTGCAGGTTGGCCTCTAACCAGTGAGGTAGCTGCAGGTTGGCCTCTAACCAGTGAGGTAGCTGCAGGTTGGCCTCGAACCAGTGAGGGAGCTGCAGGTTGGCCTCTAACCAGTGAGGGAGCAAAACATCTCCAGTTTTTGAGTTGTGGTAGTTTCAGCAGCACATATCTCCTTAATTGATGAGTGATTTATTTCCACATGTCAAAACAACAGGGTTTTTGGTGCTGGTGCAGTTTTGAGGTGCTTGTTTAAAGAAAGTAGAATGATTACTATTGTTGCACATGTAGTGTCTTCGAAGTGTTCATACCCCTTGACTTATTCCACATTTTGTTACAGCTTGAATTCAAAATGGATCCCCAGCCCATCACTAATGACAAAGTGAATAAATAAAAAAAACATGTTTTGAAATATGGAAATCTAATTTACATAAGTATTCACTTCACACCCCCAAGTCAATATTTTATAGTAGCACTTTTGGCGGCAATTACAGCTTTGAGTCTTCTTGGGTAATGTCTATCAGCTTCACATCTGGGGATTTTCTCCCATTCTTCCCTGCAGATTTTCTCAAGCTCTGTTAAGTCAGATGGGGGGAGCAGCAGTGAACAGAAATTTGACAGATTTTCAATGGTATTCAAGTCTGGGCTTTGTTTGGGCCACTCAAGGACTTTCACATTCTTGTTCTGAAGCCATTCCGGCATTACTTTGGCTGTATGCTTGGGGTCTTTGTCCTGTTGGAACGTAAATCTTCGCCCCAGTCTAAAGTCGATTGCACTCTGAAGCAGGTTCTCAAGGATTTTCCTGTATTTGGCTCCATTCATTGTTCCTTCTATCCTTACCAGTCTCCCAGTCCCTGTAGCTGAAAAGCATCCCTATAGCATGATGCTGTTGCCACCACCATGCTTCACTGTAGGGATTAGAGGTCGACCGATTTATGATTTTTCAACGCCGATACCGATTTATTGGAGGACCAAAAAAAGCCGATGCCGATTTAATCGGGCGATTAATTTTTTTATTTTATTTATTTGTAATAATAACAATTATAACAATACTGAATGAACACTTATTTGAACTTAATATAATACATCAATAAAATCAATTTATCCTCAAATAAATAATGAAACATGTTACATTTGGTTTAAATAATGCCAAAACAAAGTGTTGGAGAAGAAAGTAAAAGTGCAATATGTGCTATGTAAGAAAGGTAATGTTTCAGTTCCTTGCTCAGAACATGAGAACATATGAAAGCTGGTGGTTCCTTTTAACATGAGGCTTCAATATTCCCAGGTAAGAAGTTTTAGGTTGTAGTTATAGGAATTATAGGACTATTTCCCTCTACCGTTTGTATTTCATTAACCTTTGACTATTGGATGTTCTTATAGGCACTTTAGTATCTCCAGTGTAACTGTATAGCTTCCGTCCCTCTCCTCCCTGGGCTCGAACCAGGAACACAACAACAGCCACCCTCGAAGCAGCGTTACCCATCGCTCCACAAAAGCCACGGCCCTTGCAGAACAAGGGGAATAACTACTCCAAGGCTTAGAGCGAGTGATGTTTGAAACGCTATTAGCGTGCGCTAACTAGCTAGCCATTTCACTTCGGTCACACCAGCCTCATCTCGGGAGTTGATAGGCTTGAAGTCATAAACAGCGCAATGCTTGGCGCACATCAAGAGCTGCTGGCAAAACGCACAAAAGTGCTGTTTGAATGAATGTTTACGCGCCTGCTTCTGCCTACCACCCCTCAGTCAGATACTTAGATACTTGTATGCTTGTATACTCAGTCAGATTATATATTTAACGCAGGACACGCTAGATAATATCTAGTAAGTTCATCTACCATGTGTAGTTAACTAGTGATTATGATTTATTGTTTTCTATAAGATTAATGCTAGCTAGCAACTTACCTTGGCTTACTGCATTCGCGTAACAGACAGGCTCCTTGTGGAGTGCAACGAGAGAGGCAGGTCGTTATTCCGTTGGACTAGTTAACTGTACGGTTGCAAGATTGGATCCCCCGAGCTAACAAGGTGAAAATCTGTCGTTCTGCCCCTGAACAAGACTGTTAACCCACCGTTCCAAGGCCGTCATTGAAAATAAGAATGTGTTCCTAACTGACTTACCTAGTTAAATAAAGGTATAAAAAAAAAAAAATCGGCAAAACCAGTGTACAAAAATACAGATTTACGATTGTTATGAAAACGTGAAACCGGCCCTAATTAATCGGCCATTCCGATTTAATCGGTCGACCTCTAGTAGGAATGGTGTTAGATGAGTGATGAGCTGTGCCTGTGTTTTCTCCAGACACAGGGCTTTGCATTCAGGCCAAAGAGTAAAATTTCTCATCAGACCAAATAATATTTTGCCTTATGCTCAGTCTTTCACGTGCCTTTTTGCAAACTCCAGACGTGCTGTCATGTGCCATTTTCTCAGGAGTGTCTTCCATTGGGCCACTCTACGATAAAGCCCACATTGAAGTCCTGTAAAGACTGTTGTCCTTCTGGCAGGTTCTCCCATCTCATCTGAAGAACTCTGTAGATCTGTCAGTGGTTATTAGGTTCTTGGTCACCTCCCTGACAAGGTCCTTCTTGCCCGGTTGATCAGTTTGGTCGGCCGGCCAGCTCTAGGCAGAGGCTGGTTAGTTTCATTTTTTTTTTTCAATTTCCCAATGATGGAGACCACTGTGCTCTTGACAACTTTCAACATTCTAGAAATGGTTTTATACCCTTCCCCAGATATATGCCTCATCACAACTCTTATCTCTGAGATCTACAGACAGTTCCTTGGACTTCATTGGTATAGTTTCTGCTCTGACATGCACTGTCAACTGTGGGACCTTTTTATATAGACAGGTGTGTTTCTTTCTAAATCATGTCCAAACAATTGAATTGGACACAGGTGGACCCCAATCAAGTTTTAGTGACGTCTCAAGGATGATCAAAGGAAATTGGACGTACCTGAGCTCAATTTAGTGGCATAGCAAAGGGGTGTGAATACTTATGTAAATGACATATTTCTGTATTTTATTTGAAAATACATTAGCAAAAATTTCTAAATGTGTTTTCACTTTGTCATTATGGGTGGTAATCAATTTTGAATTCTTGTTGTAATGCCACTATGTGGAATAAGTCAAGGGGTGTGAATACTTTCTGAATGCACTGTATATGTAGATAGTACATTTTTATGTTTTCAATATCACAAACTGTTTCTGCATATTGGTATTGATTTGGACACTTTTTAAAACTGTGTTTTGACATTGGGGCTATTTATCAAAATGTCTGGTCAACAAGAAGCACCAGCGGTATTATTTAAGGTTTAAGAATAAACATTTAATCAGGTAAAAACTGCTTAATGAGTCCAAAAACGCGATGTCAGATTTTATTTTTTTATGATACCCCAGAAATCACCAAATCTGGTTTTCCCTGCCTGGTCATGTTGTGTGTGTCACTGTCGTACACCATGACTGTTTGTCACTTATGACAACCGTTGTTTCAGTCAAGCTAAAACATATTGTGGGAGTTGAGCTGGATCACATGTTTATTTACAAAGCGGGACAGTCCTCTCTCTCCGACCCTGGCCTGTAGACGAGCTAGTTGTCCCGCCTGCTTCAGTTAGGTCATGAGTTTTGATGGTCCAAATCCAATGCTTTTGTCCATAAATGTAGACTACTTGAGCCACTCCTAGGACAGATAAGACTACAAATAGCTAGCTAAAGGATATACAGTGCCTTCGGAAAGTATTCAGACCCCTTGACTTTTTCGTTACAGCCTTATTCTAAAATGGATAGAATACACGCTGTACCCCATAATGACAGTGAAAACAGGTTTTTAGAAAGTTTTGCAAACGTATTAAACTGTAGTATTCAGACCCTTTGCTTTGAGACTCAAAATTGAGCTCAGGTGCATCCTGTTTCCATTGATTTTCCTTGATGGTTCTACAACTTGATTGGAGTCCACCTGTGGTAAATTCAATTGATTGGACATGAGCTGGAAAGGCACACACCTGTCTATATAAGGTCCCAAAGTTGACGGTGCATGTCAGAGCAAAAACTAAGCCATGAGGTTGAAGGAATTGTCCGTAGAGTTCCGAGACAGGATTGTGTCGAGGCACAGATCTGGGGAAGGGTACCAAAACATTTCTGCTGTGTTGAAGGTCCCCAAGAACACAGCACAGTGGCCTCCATCATTCTTAAATGGATCAAGTTTGGAACTACCAGACTCTTCCTAGAGCTTGCCGCCCAGCCAAACTGAGCAATCGGGGGAGAAGGGCCTTAGTCAGGGAGGTGACCAAGAACCTGATGGTCACCCTGACAGAGCTCCAGAGTTCCTCTGTGGAGATGGGAGAAACTTCTAGAAGGACAATCATCTCTACAGCACTCCACCAATCAGGACTTTATGTTAGAGTGGCTAGACGGAAGCCACTCTTTAGTAAAAAAGCACATGACAGCCCGCTTGGAGTTTGCAAAAAGGCCCCTAAAGACTCTGACCATGAGGAACAAGATTCTCTGGTCTGATGAAAACAAATTGTCTTTGGCCTGAATGCCAAGCGTCAATTCTGAAGGAAACCAGGCAACATCCCTACGTGATGCATGGTGGTGGCAGCCTCATGCTGTGGGGATGTTTTTTAGCAGCAGGGACTTGGTGCAGAGATAAAAGTACAGAGATATCCTCGATGAAAACCTGCTCCGGAGTGCTCAGGACCTCAGAATGGGGTTAAGGTTCACCTTCCAACAGGACAACGACCCTAAGCACACAGCCAAGACAACACAGGAGTGGGCATGTCTCTGCATGTCCTTGAGTGGCCCAGCCAGAGGCCAGACTTGAACCCGATTGAACATATCTGGAGAGACCTGAAAATAACTGTGCAGCAACGCTCCCCATCCAACCTGACAGAGCTTGAGAGGATCTGCAGAGAAGAATGGGAGAAACTCCCCAAATACAGGTGTTCCAAGCATGTAGCGTCATACCCAAGAAGACTTGAGGCTGTAATCGCTGAATCCTTGCATGCATTTTTAAAAAAAATGTAATACTTTTTTAAATATATACATTTTATATATACATGTTAAAAAAAATGTCCAAATGTCTCATTATGGACTATTGTGTGCAGATTGATGAGGGGAAAACATTTAAATGTTTAGAATAATGCTGTAACAAAATGTGGAAAAAGTCCAAGGGTATGAATACGTTCCGAAGGCACTGTAAATAGCTTTTGGTTAATGCACCTTTTTTTGTCAAATCTTGATTTGCTTTAGATGCAGGTTTTTAATATTTCATTCATGTCTCATCTATTCTAGGCTGTGGTTGTCTCTGGTGACTGAACTAATCAGTGTTTGTGTGCCACTTGTTTAAAATGGACTAAAGGATTACAATGCAAGTTGTTTATTCTTAGATTTTGCATCATGAATGTTTGGCATCTATTCAGAAGTGTCTGAACTGTGCTGTCTGAACTGTGCTATGCTTTGTGGGTAGAACTAGTTTAGCGGAAAGTTGGAAGAAGGAGAAAATAAAGTATGAATCCGTGTGTCGGGTTCTTTTGGGGGGGCAGAAATACTCACCCGGTTTATGGTTTAGCCTCGGCTTCTCTAAATACAGTATTCCTGAGTTAATATATGCCATTTAGCAAACGCTTTTATCCAGAGTTTCCATAAGTGTCACTGAGCATCTTTTGTAGAATTAGAAACATATTCCTGTGTTTTAAACAGAGAGAATCAAGTGTGCCAGACATGGGTTGCTCCGATCTAGGCCTTCTAGCTGTTTGCAAAAAAACAACAAAAAAGAACAACATTATGGGAGTACAACTCAAGACTGCTGCAGGGTGTTCGTTCACGACGCTTATTTTTTAAACATTTTTATGATCACAATGACAAGTGTTTGTTGAAACAACCAACTGATTGACAGGCTGTGGTGTCTTTACAGGCTGTGGTGTCTTTACAGGCTGTGGTGTCTTTACAGGCTGTGGTGTCTTTGACAGGCTGTGGTGTCTTTAAAAAAATATATATATATATTAGGCCTACACTTCACACAAGTCACTGAAGCATACTCTTCTTCTGTATGATAAAGGATGCTTTCCTTCTTTTGAAACAGAGAAACCTGCCACAGTGCCACCAATGTTTGTGTTCCAAAAAGATAAAGCACCGAAGGTAAGTCACATCGTGTCGTTTCTACCGCCTGACATTCATTGACATGAGTGAACCTTCTTTATGGAAATTCACTGTAAAGCTTCCATCATTTGATTGGGTAGTTTGTTGTTGTTGTTTTTTAGACTGAGAAACACAGTAGATTCAGTACTGCTTTCTATTACAGCGGGCAGCTGATGGATCCAGTGGAGAAGATGGAGAAGGTAAGACTACATCCGCATATCAGATTTGGCCTTTTTTACATTTTTTAAATTGATTTAAAAAAAAATACCTTTTCTAATATTTTCCATCTAATCTTAAAATTGATGTCTGTTTTTATAAATCTTGTAATTTTTTTTACCAGGAGGGGTATTGTATTTCCTAAACTGGAGCCCAGCTGGGGCTTTTTAAACTGGCATGTTCTTTGTCAATCCTGAATGCTGATTGGCTGAAATCTGTGTTATATCGGAACGTATACCACACGTATGACACAATTATTTTTACTGTTCTAATTACATTGGTAACTAGTTTATAATAGCAGTAAGGCACCTCGGGGAGGTTTGTGGTGTATGACCAATATACCATGGCTAAGGACTGCATCCAGGCACTCCTTGTTGTTTTGTGCCTAAGAAGAGCACTTAGCTGTGGTATATTGGCCATATACCACACCTTCTCGGGCCTTATTGCTTCATTAAAGTGCAACTGTTTGCAATAAACAACTTCGCTGATAGAAAAGTTTCTCTATTTGGCTTCGATATTAGTCAAACATTTATTCTAATGTCAAAATTGAGTACCAAGTGTAAACGTGAACATTTTGGTCATAACGTTAGTCTCGTCCTAAACTGAGTTTTGTAAGTGAGTTCGTCATGGCTTTACTCGAGGGTTGGGTTTGGATTTCGACAATGCTCACTTGTCCGCTAACACGGGATACACAGCTGCAGTGATTTGTGCTCTATCCAATCCTATCGCAGAACACAGACCGTGAGACAGACTGACCAGCAGAGCAGTCTTTGTTTACATGAGACAACTTCACACTTTTTTTTTTCTTCAGAAATACTTCACCAAACACTTAACTAGATTGCGTGACTAAAACCTCAGCAAAAACATGCAGATTTCTTGAGTTCATTTTGACTTTTGAGGAGTGATACTGACTTTGTTCATATGGCGTCTCACGGTTGACAAACATCAGTAACTGCCACATCCAACCACACCCAAAAGACTGAAATCTCTTCTTTCTTTTTTTTTCTTCTTAATGAGCGACAGAGAAACAAATGCGGAATCGGTGCGTTCAATCGCTCTTTAATCATGTGAATTGACGGCTAAGTCTCTTTAATTATTTTTTTTACAACTTCAGATTCAGACAGAGAAGATGGCTATTGTCCTCCGGTGAAAAGAGAGAGGACTTCATCTTCAACACAGTTCCCGTCTTCACATTCTGGTAGGAGAAAACAACAACATCAGAGAAGCTGACTGTGTTTCAGTTGATTAATGAAGAGTAGTACAGGAATCTTGCCTTGTGTAAGGTTTCTTCTTGCTCTCTGCAGTGGCTAGTAAGAACAATGTCTTCATGCCATCAAGTTTCTGGCAGTCTCCCACTGGGAATTCCGAGGACTCGGAGCCAGGTGAGGCATAGTGTTTACTTCCTCCATTATAAAGGCTTCCTCTCATTTAAGTCCCCAGTATGTGACATGCGTTTTGTATGCTTGTGAACTTTAGTCCAGGCCAAAGCACCTTTTTTAATGCACAAATAAGTTATAGTACAACTCAATGGCAAGGAAAGTTAACAAAAACGTCTGACCTGGATTTTTTATTTATTTTTACTTTGGTTTATGTGCAGTCTCTCACAAATACCTTAATTCAAGACTGGTTCACATAGACAAGAAGCATACATTATAGAAAAAACCCACACGTACCATGGGTTAAACTTGACAGGGAAGAATATCAGGACAGAGAAATATAAACATTGTTTTGAATTGTTTTAATGTATTGTGTTAATGTATTGTTTTAATGTAGACATTGAATGAGTCTTACTCACACTACTCCAAATGAGATGCTGAAGTAAACTTTCACAGATGGTTATTTTCCTCATAAAAAAAATGTCTATGCCACAAAACATCAAGATTTGAAAGAAATAACAAAACCACAAAAATACAGAATCTCAGCTCAAAAGCTCCCAAACATATGTAGAATTAGTTTGGAGATCAAGAAAATAAGACTCAATTTAGTCCATTCTGGGGGGGGGGAAGGGTAAACTAAACACCAATGTGTGTCATCTCCAAGACCTTAGTGACACACTAGCTTTGAGGTGAGTAGGGAACTTCATTTATGTAGCTTTGAAAATTACCTTCATTCAAGCAGATACACATTTGACTATCTATAAATGTGTAGTGCTTCGTTTTAAAGGGATACTAAGAGGATTTTTTTATCAATGAAACCATTTATCTACTTCCCCAGATGAACCCGTGGATACCATTTGGTCCCTACGTGCAGTTTGAATGAAGTTGCTAACTAGCGTTAGCGCAATGACAAAGTGTATGATAACTGCTGGTAGATACCATTCTCTGCGCTAACGCTAGTTATGATTGGCTTGCGAAACTACCTCTAACTTCCATCCATAATGGATGCAGAGACAAACGGTATCTCCATGGGTTCATCTGTGTTCCATTTTATGATGGTATTAATGTACCCTCCCCACACGCTGAAAGTTGCCATTTTTGTTTATGGTCTTGTTAACCAATTGTACCTCCTGTTTTTTTAAATGTTTTTTTTTTGTTCTTACCAGAAGAGAAGCCAGTTGGGTTTCGTTTAAAACCACCAACTCTTATACATGGGAAGGCACCTAGTTCAGGTGGGTATTGGTGCCTGGGTATTGGTGCCTGGGTATTGGTGTGTGTTGATTACAGAAAGCAATTCTAGTCAGGTTAAATGGTCAGGAAAACTCTTAAAACGTAGATGAGATGGTGTTACAGCGTGTTAATATGATTGACCGTGCATGGTAGTTTGATATAGTCCCGCGGTCGTGCATATTGTAATATAGTACATGGTAGGTGTGATATAGTTGTGAATGGACTAGTTCTGTAAGGCATTCAGATCCAATCCATTAGCAGGTTATGTTCCAGGCGTCCCCAGTCAGAAACCCAAGGAGCAACTGCGCAGTGTCCTCCGGCCAGCCATGCTCCAGGCCCCGCCAGCCAAGACCAACTCTGAGTCCACTAACGGGGTGAAGAAGTCAACAGACGGGACGTCAGAAGGGTCGACCATCTTCCATAACAACACTGAGCAGTCAGACGGCCTCGCCAGGTCACCGGTGAGGACAAGGCGTCTCGGTCCCGTTTTTAAAACGCAGAAGCTTGTGTGAAGTGACAACGGTGCAGCAACAAAATAATTTAAAGTGGAACGATAATTTGAATGCGTCTCTATGGCAGCGACTTATTTTGCCTGTAGTTGCATGACGTTGTGACCACCAAGACCTTGGATAGGATTTAGTTTATATTATTACTGTCAAAATCATTCAGATGTTTTATTTATTTTGGTTTTCAAAAAAATGCCTCTTAATTTTTTTTGTTAGCAACAACAAATTTAAAGTTGAATTCTATATATGTTTCATCTAGAAATGTGACAAAGAGGAGGATGGGATGAGGGACGACTGTCCTGCAGAGTCCTCTTTCGTGTTTGGACAAAATATCAAAGACAGAGCAAAGGTTCATATTTTTTGTAGGATGCTGATAGCCTATTTAGTGAAGTAAATAAGTGTGTTTTCAATATTTTATTCATTTTTTAAAAATCACTTTCTCAAATGAAGTGGATTATGATCTCAGTTTCTTTGGTAACCTCTCTCTATTCCTCTGTCTGTGTCTCTCTCTCTCCGTCTCTAGTTGGAAGAGAGCTCTAAAGACGGAAAGTTGTTACCCCTGGCCACTCAGGGGGGAACAAACTATTTCTTAGAGTACATTGCCACCCCCAGGTAATGCAGTGTCCTCAAGAGTAGAAATACTCATATTACTGGCTTTTCAGACCACTTTATACTCTTTTTCACTATTGTGAAGGTTGAACTTATAATGCTCGTAATATTATGGTTTCAGCTACCTTAGTGTTTTTAGAAGCGGTAATTGTAAGTTGCACTGGATAACTCTGCTAAATGACTGACGTACTGATAATAACTTCACCCACGAAGTATCGTTACCCATCGCTCCACAAAAGCCGTGGCCCTTGCAGAGCAAGGGGAACTACTACTTCAAGGTCTCAGAGCAAGTGACGTCACCGATTGAAACGCTATTTAGCGCGAACACCGCTAACTAAGCTAGCCATTTCACATCTGTTACACTCACCCCCCTTTTGACCTTCCTCCTTTTCCTTCCAGTTCAAAGAACGCCGCAAACAATACGGACAAGGGGGCCAAATTTGTCTTCGGGCAGAACATGTCAGAGAGGGTTCTGGTGAGTAGAGACTGTTTTAGCGGGTGGTGTTGTCCTTCGGGCCATAACAAACAGTAGAGCTGGTGGGGGAGATCGAAACCCAAATCGATACAGCTCCATGAGAAATGGATCAACCTGGAACTGTTATGAAAAGCTTGTAGCAAATCCAATCATGCAGGACAATGTGTTTTTGAATTGGGACTAGAAAATCACACGTATATTATGAGTGACCTTATCAGGGGTGGACTTTATTATTGCACTGTTGAGACACTGGTTGACTGGCCGCCTCCTGTGAGGTTGACTGGCCGCCTCCTGTGGGGTTGACTGGCCGCCTCCTGTGGGGTTGACTGGCCGCCTCCTGTGGGGTTGACTGGCCGCCTCCTGTGAGGTTGACTGGCCGCCTCCTGTGGGGTTGACTGGCCGCCTCCTGTGGGGTTGACTGGCCGCCTCCTGTGGGGTTGACTGGCCGCCTCCTGTGAGGTTGACTGGCCGCCTCCTGTGAGGTTGACTGGCCGCCTCCTGTGAGGTTGACTGGCCGCCTCCTGTGAGGTTGACTGGCCGCCTCCTGTGAGGTTGACTGGCTACGTACTGTGTGTTTTCAGAGTCCTCCTAGAGGAGGTGAGGCATCAGAAGAGGACTGTAAAGACCTACCGGCTCCCCCTGTGTCTGAACCGTCCTCAAAGGAGAACACACCAGAGAAGGGTAAGAGAGAGACACACACACACACACACACACGTCTCGCAGTATAAATCTTGAGAGACTGGCTTTCTCTATCTTCACTACAGACTAGGGCTGGCCCCAGTGTGTTAATTAGTTAGGTGTGCGTCATTGTGTGTGTGTGTGTTCCCAGGTAACAACGTGACAGAGTCACTGGAGGAGTCTGCAGCAGCGTATACCAAAGCCACAGCCAAGAAGTGTATCTTAGAGAAAGTAGACGTCAAAACTGGAGAGGAATCAGAAAGTAACGTTTTACAGGTCGGTGGCTAGTCTCTATTGCTGACTATGTTGGAATACATCAAGGTGCATAGTCTTAGTTTTACTCTGTTTATTTAGAACCTATTGGACCACTAGGGAAAACTCAAACCAAGTTTATTCACTCAATGGGACAAACGGCTAAACAGACAGACATATTTACATAAGCACTTGGTCCTAGGTTTACATAAACCTTCATCCTATGCATATTTACATAAGCACTTAGCATAGGATGAAGGTTTTATGTAAACCTAGGACCGTCTCTCCTCCTTACACATCTGGACAGCCAATAGATCTCTGCTGCTAGACAGGACTTTAATGATGCCCGTTCTCTCTTTCTTCATCTGACCTGACCTCGGGGCCCAAATTCCTCACTCCTCTCTAACTCACGGCTGGCCTGTTGACTTGTACCAGACTCTTCTCCTTTCCACAGGATACCTGATGTCTAACAATAACATGTTCTGACGGAATGTAAAACGTGCTACATTCCCCTTGCTCCCTTAGTGACCTGAAATACGGATATTTCATATTTTCAAGTTTAGTAGTCAGAACCCATCAATAGTCACTAGGATCAGTTTTCAGATCATAATGTATTAGATTAGATGGACAGGGAGGCGCTGATCAAGGATAATGTATTAGATTACATGGACAGGGAGGCGCTGATCAAGGATAATGTATTAGATTACATGGACAGGGAGGAGCTGATCTAGAATAATGCATTAGATTACATGGACAGGGAGGAGCTCATTTAGGATAATGTATTAGAGGAGCTGGTCTAGGATAATGTATTAGATGGACAGGGAGGAGCTGGTATAGGATAATGTATTAGATGGACAGGGAGGAGCTGATCTAGAGCGGTACTCACACTCTGAGACACTTGATACATACACCCTGCCGATCAGTAATGTGTGGAGACAAAATCAGCAAGCCCTTTTTTGAGGAGAAATATCTTAGTTTTCTTTATACAGCATTTCTGCTAAATATACATTTGACATACATGGTACTTTTGTTATAATACATTACCAAACAAACTCTTTAATCCCACCCCACCTATCACCATAGACCTCAGCTCTTTAATCCCACCCCTCAGCCTCTCAGCCCATCCCACCTATCACCATAGACCTCAGCTCTTTAATCACACCCCCTCAGCCACTCTCAGCCCATTCCATCTATCACCATAGACCACCCCTCAGCCTCTCAGCCCATCCCACCTATCACCATAGACCTCAGCTCTTTAATCCCACCCCCTCAGCCCATCCCACCTATCACCATAGACCTCAGCTCTTTAATCCCACCCCTCAGCCTCTCAGCCCATCCCACCTAACACCATAGACCTCAGCTCTTTAATCCCACCCCCTCAGCCACTCTCAGCCCATTCCATCTATCACCATAGACCACCCTCGTCTAGTTTCCATGTGCCATATATTTTTTTGTTCTGTGAAGTTTTACAAACATTTTGAACCTTTCTAATCATATAGTATCCACAGATTGTGAACTAAAGATGAACCTTTTGTACGAGTATGTATTGACTATGGCTTTCCAAATCGCCCAAAACGGCTAAATCACCCAAAATCTAAATAACTTAATATCTTTGTTGTACAGGGTTTAAACACTGTTTCCCATGCTTGTTCAATGAACCATAAACAATGAACATGCATCTGTGGAACAGTCATTAAGACACTAACAGCTTACAGACAGTAGGCATTTAAGGTCAGTTATGAACACTTAGGACACTAAAGAGGCCTTTCTACTGACTCTGAAAAACATCAAAAGAAAGATGCACAGGGTCCCTGCTCATCTGCCTGAACGTGCCTTAGGCATGCTGCAAGAAAGCATGAGAACTACAGATGTAGCCTGGGCAATAAATTGCAATGTCCGTATGTGAGACTGTGAAAACAAGGCTACAGGGGGAGACAGGATGGACAGCTGATCCTCCTCACAGTGGCAGACCACGTGTAACAACACCTGCACAGAATCAGTACATCCGAACATCACACCTGCGGGACAGGTACAGGATGGCAACAACAACTGCCCGAGTTACACCAGGAATGCACAATCCCTCCATCAGTGCTCAGACTGTCCGCAATAGGCTAAGAGAGGCTGGGCTGGTAGGCCTGTTGTAAGGCAGGTCCTCACCACACATCACTGGCAACAACGTTGCCTTTGGGCACAAACCCACCGTCGCAGGACCAGACAGGACTGGCAAAAAGTGCTCTTCACTGACGAGTCGCGGTTTTGTCTCACAAGGGGTGATGGTCGGATTTGCGTTTATCGTCAAAGGAATGAGCGTTACACCGAGGCCTGTACTCTGGAGCAGGATCGACTTGGCGGTGGAGGGGCCGTCATGGTCTGGGGCGGTGTGTCACAGTATCATCGGACTGAGCTTGTTATCATTGCAGGCAATCTCAACGCTGTGCATTACAGGGAAGACATCCTCTTCCCTCATGTGGTACCCTCCCTGCAGGCTCATCCTGACATGACCCTCCAGCATGACAATGCCACCAGCCATACTGCTCGTTCTGTGTGTGATTTCCTGCAAGACAGGAATGTCAGTGTTCTGCCATGGCCAGCGAAGAGCACAGATCTCAATCACATTGACCTGGATTGGAGGGTGAGGGCTAGGGCTATTCCCCCTTCAGAAATGTCCTGGAACTTGCAGGTGTCTTGGTGGAAGAGTGGGGTAACATATCACAATCTGGTGCAGTCCAATAGGAGGAGATGCAGTACTTAATGCAGCTGGTGGCCACTCCAGATACTGACTGTTACTTTTGATTTTGATCCTCCCCTTTGTTCAGGGACACATTATTCCATTTCTGTTAGTCCCATGTCTGTGGAACTTGTTCAGTTTGTGTCTCAGTTGTTGAATCTTGTTCAAATATTTGTATGAACATATGTTTGCTGAAAATACATGCAGTTGACAGTGAGAGGAGATTTCTTTTTATATAATATATATATATATATATTATATAAAAAGAAATGTCCTCCCACTGTCAACTGCATATATATATATATATATATATATATAACAAGTTCCCTACCTTTTCCACTTGCCGCCTCCATGTTTGTGGTAATGCTGCAATCAGTTGCTTGTTAGTTTCTATTGAACAGATATTCCCATATATTTCCGATAGCTGCATATGTGACACAGCTCCACTGTTTCTATTGTTAGGGTCTGAGAGCAAATTCTGAGAGCAAATAACTCCCAGACATTAGAGAAGCTTAACCAAGTTTAATTTGTTTATTTCTGCCCAAAGGTTCTTTTACAGCTGTAATTCAGACTGCCAAACATTTCTCAAATCAAATTTTATTTGTCACATACACATGGTTAGCAGATGTTAATGCGAGTGTAGCGAAATGCTTGTGCTTCTAGTTCCGACAATGCAGTGATAACCAACAAGTAATCTAACTAACAATTCCAAAACTACTGTCTTATACACAGTGTAAGGGGATAAAGAATATGTACATAAGTATATATGAATGAGTGATGGTACAGAGCAGCATACAGTAGATGGTATCGAGTACAGTATATACATATGAGATGAGTATGTAGACAAAGTGGCATAGTTAAAGTGGCTAGTGATACATGTATTACATAAGGATGCAGTCGATGATGTAGAGTACAGTATATACGTATGCATATGAGATGAATAATGTAGGGTAAGTAACATTATATAAGGTAGCATTGTTTAAAGTGGCTAGTGATATATGTACATCATTTCCCATCAATTCCCATTATTAAAATGGCTGGAGTTGGGTCAGTGTCAATGACAGTGTGTTGGCAGCAGCCACTCAATGTTAGTGGTGGCTGTTTAACTTCACAATCATAGGTGTGTATATATATCCCACTTAAGACACTCCTCCTCTACAATCCTTACATCTTATGGTTCCACAGGAACCTTAGAACTCCCTTCAGGGGATCTGACCTGACCTCCTCCCCTCCTTCGCCTAATCCACAGATGTCCATCTGCCTCCCCTATAGCAATCCTTTGATCTCCTCCCGTCCACGCAGCACATTCCACAGCCACTCTGTCTTTCTACAGATCTCACTCCTTTATATACTATGCATCTCATCTATCATGTCTTTTAATATCTCAATGTTAAACATTTTGAATCCAACACTATTCATAATGTCATTAGTAAATATAATAAAACATGTTTAAAAAAATAAATAAATAAAAAACATTTAATAAATCAGTATTTGAGTTTAACCATAACATTTGATGTAATATTTGTTCTATCATTTTTCTGGAGGATAACTGAAATTGTACCCAGCTTTGTACGGCTTGTTTAAGAAAGGGTGATACTTTAAACAACATTTCATTTTCAATTAGTCGGCAATGAGAAGTTGTCATCTGTATGAAGGTAAAAAGGCCATTGTTGAACAAAGGATGATTCTTCCTTAATAATCTACTGGAGAACCATTTTGGGTTTAAGTATAATTTATGTATGATTGAAGCTTTTAGTGAGCGGTTTAAAGCTTTAATATTTAACCATTTTAGCCCCTAAACTCATATTTTTTATATATATATATATATATATATTTTTTTAACTAGGCAAGTCAGTTAAGAACAAATTCTTATTTACAATGACAGCCTACCCCAGCAAAACTCGGACGACACTGGGCCAATTGTGCGCCACACTATGGGACTCCCAATCACATCCAGATGTGATACAGGCTGGATAAAAAAGCACATTTTAATTTTGTCTAGCATTCCAAATAAAATAAAATCGTTTTTTTTCTCATATGATTTTAAAAAACGAGTCGTCTGGGGTATTTGTTGTTGATTTGCTGTTTTTTGTTGTCCCTCTCTCAGGTCCAGTGCAAGTTGTTTGTGTTTGACATGACGGCCCAGTCGTGGATAGAGCGAGGTCGAGGGCTGCTCAGGCTTAATGACATGGCATCTACAGATGACGGATCATTACAGTCACGCCTAGGTAGGTACACGAACGCACAAACCTGTACACATTCATGAATGGTTGTTTGTCTCAGTAACTTACAGGATAACTCACAATGCCTTCCTAACCGACCACAGTCATTGGGATTGAACATTCCAAAAAGGATTGAAGGAATACAATGTCTTCCTAACCGACCAGTCATTGAACATTCCAAAAAGGAATGAAGGAATACAATGTCTTCCTAACCGACCAGTCATTGAACATTCCAAAAAGGAATGAAGGAATACAATGTCTTCCTAACCGACCAGTCATTGAACATTCCAAAAAGGATTGAAGGAATACAATGTCTTCCTAACCGACCAGTCATTGAACATTCCAAAAAGGAATGAAGGAATACAATGTCTTCCTAACCGACCAGTCATTGAACATTCCAAAAAGGATTGAAGGAATACAATGTCTTCCTAACCGACCAGTCATTGAACATTCCAAAAAGGAATGAAGGAATACAATGTCTTCCTAACCGACCAGTCATTGAACATTCCAAAAAGGATTGAAGGAATACAATGTCTTCCTAACCAACCACAGTCATTGAACATTCCAAAAAGGATTGAAGGAATACAATGTCTTCCTAACCGACCAGTCATTGAACATTCCAAAAAGGAATGAAGGAATACAATGTCTTCCTAACCAACCACAGTCATTGAACATTCCAAAAAGGATTGAAGGAATACAATGTCTTCCTAACCGACCAGTCATTGAACATTCCAAAAAGGAATGAAGGAATACAATGTCTTCCTAACCGACCAGTCATTGAACATTCCAAAAAGGATTGAAGGAATACAATGTCTTCCTAACCGACCAGTCATTGAACATTCCAAAAAGGAATGAAGGAATACAATGTCTTCCTAACCAACCACAGTCATTGAACATTCCAAAAAGGATTGAAGGAATACAATGTCTTCCTAACCAACCACAGTCATTGAACATTCCAAAAAGGATTGAAGGAATACAATGTCTTCCTAACCGACCAGTCATTGAACATTCCAAAAAGGAATGAAGGAATACAATGTCTTCCTAACCGACCAGTCATTGAACATTCCAAAAAGGAATGAAGGAATACAATGCCTTCCAAAAGTAATCATAAAACCATGACTTATTACACATTTTGTTGTTACAGCCTGAATTCAAAATGGATTAAATGTATATTTTTTTCTCACCCAACTACACCCCATAATGACAAAGTGAAAACATTGTTTTTAGAAATGCTTGGTAATTTATTGAAAATGGAAAACAGAAATATCTAATTTACATACAGTACCGTGTCAAGGTTTGGACACACCTACTCATTCCAGGGTTTTTATTAATTTATTAATTGTAAAATAATATTGAAGACAAATAACATGCATGGAATCATGTAGTAACCAAAAAAGTGTTAAACAAATCTAAATATATTTTATATTTGAGATTCTTCAAAGTAGCCACCTTTTGCCTTGATGACAGCTTTGTACACTCAAATCAAATCTAATTTTATTTGTCACATACACATGGTTAGCAGATGTTAATGCGAGTGTAGTGAAATGCTTGTGCTTCTAGTTCCGACAATGCAGTAATAACCAACAAGTAATCAAACTAACAATTCCAAAACTACTGTCTTATACACAGTGTAAGGGGATAAAGAATATGTACATAAAGATATATGAATGAGTGATGGTACAGAGCAGCATAGGCAAGATACAGTAGATGGTATCGAGTACAGTATATACATATGAGATGAGTATGTAAACAAATTGGCTAGTGATACATGTATTACATAAGGATGATATAGAGTACAGTATATACGTATACATATGAGATGAATAATGTAGGGTATGTAAACATTATATTAGGTAGCATTGTTTAAAGTGGCTAGTGATACATTTGACATAATTTCCCATCAATTCCCATTATTAAAGTGGCTGGAGTTGAGTCAGTGTGTTGGCAGCGGCCAATCAATGTTAGTGGTTGCTGTTTAACAGTCTGATGGCTTTGAGATAGAAGCTGTTTTTCAGTCTTTCGGTCCCAGCTTTGATGCACCTGTACTGACCTCGCCTTCTGGATGATAGCGGGGGGAACAGGCAGTGGCTCGGGTGGTTGTTGTCCTTGATGATCTTTATGGCCTTCCTGTAACATTGGGTGGTGTAGGTGTCCTGGAGGGCAGGTAGTTTGCCCCCAGTGATGCGTTGTGCAGACCTCACTACCCTCTGGAGAGCCTTACGGTTGTGGGCGGAGCAGTTGCCGTACCAGGCGGTGATACAGCCCGCCAAGATGCTCTCGATTGTGCATCTGTAGAAGTTTGTGAGTGCTTTTGGTGACGAGCCAAATTTCTTCAGCCTCCTGAGGTTGAAGAGGCGCTGCTGCGCCTTCTTCACGATGCTGTCTGTGTGAGTGGACCAATTCAGTTTGTCTGTGATGTGTATGCCGAGGAACTTAACTTACTACCCTCTCCACTACTGTTCCATCGATGTGGATAGGGGGGTGTTCCCTCTGCACTCTTGACATTCTCTCAACCAGCTTCAAGAGGTAGTCACCTGGAATGATGTTCAATTAATAACAGGTGTGCCTTAATTTGTGGAATTTCTTTCCTTAATGCATTTGAGCCAATCAGTTGTGTTGTGACAAGGTAGGGGTGGTATGCAGAAAATGGCCTGTAACCTAACGAAATGTGGAAAAGGTCAAGGGGTCTGAATACTTTCCGAATGCACTGTATATGTGTTCCTCAGTGATCCGTCTAATTATCCTGTGTATATATCAATCAATCAAATGTATTTATGAAGCCCTTTTTAAATCAGCAGATGTGACAAAGTGCTGTACAGAAACTCAGCCTAAAACCCCAAACGGCAAGCAATGCAGATGTAGAAGTGCGGTGGCTAGGGAAAACTCCCTAGAAAGGCAGGGACCTAGAAAGAAACCTAGAGAGGAACCAGGCTCTGAGGTGTGGGGCAGTCCTCTTCTGGCTGTGCCGGGTGGAGATTAGAAACCTAGAGAAGAACCAGGCTCTGAGGGGTGACCTGTCCTCTTCTGGCTGTGCCGGGTGGAGATTAGAAGAGTACATTGCCAATTTAAAGGCCAGATTGTTCTTCAAGATGTTCAAACGTTCATAGATGACCAGCAGGGTCAAATAATAATCAGTGGTTGTAGAGGGTGCAGCAGGTCAGTACCTCAGGAGTAAATGACAGTTGGCTTTTCATATCCAAGCATTCAGAGGTCGAGACCGCTGGTGCGGTAGAGAGTTGAAAACAGTAGGTCCGGGACAGGTAGCACGTCCAGTGAACGGGTCAGGGTTCCATAGCCGCAGGCAGAACAGTTGGAACTGGAGCAGCAGCACGACCAGGTGGACTGGGTACAGCAAGGAGTCAATCAGGCCAGGTAGTCCTGAGGCATGATCCTAGAGCTTAAGTCCTCTGGGAGAGTGGGAAAGAATTAGAGGGTTCACACAGGAAACCAGATAATGCAGGAGAATTACATCAGATATAACAGACTGACCCTAGCCCCCCGGCACATAAACTATTGCAGCATAGATACTGAGACGGTGGGTTGGGGGACACTGTGGCCCTGTCCTGACATTTCCCCCAGACAACCAGGCAGGATATAACCCCACCCACTTTGCCAAAAACAGCCCCCACACCACTAGAGGGATATCAACAGTTACTACCCTGAGACCAGGCTGCGTATAGCCCACAAAGATGTCTTCCACACTGTGTTCCCCAGTGATCTGGCTGTAACTACCCTGTGTATCTGTGTTCCCCAGTGATCTGGCTGTAACTACCCTGTGTATCTGTATTCCCCAGTGATCTGGCTGTAACTACCCTGTGGTATCTGTGTTCCCCAATGATCTGGCTGTAACTACCCTGTGTATCTGTGTTCCCCAGTGATCTGGCTGTAACTACCCTGTGTATCTGTGTTCCCCAGTGATCTGGCTGTAACTACCCTGTGTATCTGTATTCCCCAGTGATCTGGCTGTAACTACCCTGTGGTATCTGTTCCCCAGTGATCTGGCTGTAACTACCCTGTGTCTGTATTCCCCAGTGATCTGGCTGTAACTACCCTGTGTATCTGTGTTCCCCAGTGATCTGGCTGTAACTACCCTGTGTATCTGTGTTCCCCAGTGATCTGGCTGTAACTACCCTGTGTCTGTATTCCCCAGTGATCTGGCTGTAACTACCCTGTGTGTCTGTATTCCCCAGTGATCTGGCTGTAACTACCCTGTGTATCTGTATTCCCCAGTGATCTGGCTGTAACTACCCTGTGGTATCTGTGTTCCCCAGTGATCTGGCTGTAACTACCCTGTGGTATCTGTGTTCCCCAGTGATCTGGCTGTAACTACCCTGTGGTATCTGTGTTCCCCAGTGATCTGGCTGTAACTACCCTGTGTCTGTATTCCCCAGTGATCTGGCTGTAACTACCCTGTGTATCTGTGTTCCCCAGTGATCTGGCTGTAACTACCCTGTATCTGTGTTCCCCAGTGATCTGGCTGTAACTACCCTGTGGTATCTGTGTTCCCCAGTGAGCTGGCTGTAACTACCCTGTGTATCTGTGTTCCCCAGTGATCTGGCTGTAACTACCCTGTGGTATCTGTGTTCCCCAGTGATCTGGCTGTAACTACCCTGTGTTCCCCAGTGATCTGGCTGTAACTACCCTGTGTTCCCCAGTGATCTGGCTGTAACTACCCTGTGTATCTGTGTTCCCCAGTGATCTGGCTGTAACTACCCTGTGGTATCTGTGTTCCCCAGTGAGCTGGCTGTAACTACCCTGTGTTCCCCAGTGATCTGGCTGTAACTACCCTGTGTATCTGTGTTCCCCAGTGATCTGGCTGTAACTACCCTGTGTATCTGTGTTCCCCAGTGATGCGGACCCAGGGCAGTTTAAGGTTGATCCTGAACACCAAGCTGTGGCCCCAGATGCAGGTGGACAAGGCCAGCGAGAAGAGTGTCCGCGTCACCGCCATGGACACAGAGGACCAGGGAGTCAAAGTGTTTCTAATATCGGTACGGCACCATCCCCTAGCCTGCATCACACATACAGCACCGTCCCCTAGCCTGCATCACACATACAGCACCATCCCCTAGCCTGCATCACACATACAGCACCATCCCCTAGCCTGCATCACACATACAGCACCATCCCCTAGCCTGCATCACACATACAGCACCATCCCCTAGCCTGCATCACACATACAGCACCATCCCCTAGCCTGCATCACACATACAGCACCATCCCCTAGCCTGCATCACACATACAGCACCATCCCCTAGTCTGCATCACACATACAGCACCATCCCCTAGTCTGAATCACGCATACAGCACCATCCCCTAGTCTGCATCACGCATACAGCACCATCCCCTGTAGTGGGCATGGCCAATGGTGCAGTTTTTGGGGCCCTATTGGTTGCTGAGACGATATTGCTGTTTTTACAGCAAATTTCTTGCAATTCTACATGTTTTGCCATGGCTGCTGCAGTGTCTGAGTGACTCAAACATAACAGAGTCAATGGGAGCCCCCCCCATGCCATGACATTCTCCCTGACTATCTAGTTTTTATTCCAGTGCTTGTTAGATCTCAAAGATGACCTTGCTAACATTATCTTTCCTACATACTTTTGTATCTTGTTTTAGTAATTTAAGTTCGCACTGAGAAGTTTTTACAGTCCGGGAAAATGTAAATAAAACAATTAGAAAATTAGAACTGTGTCACTGCTAAATGCATATAGGGGAAACAATGGTGTCTGTTGAATGTTGTTTATCTCTCGTCTTTGTGGTCCCTTATGGATCTGGCCATAAATCTCCACCCAGCACAGCTGGAAGAGGACTGACTACCCCTCAGAGACAGGTTCCTCTGTAGGTTTCTTCCTAGGTTCCTGCCTTTTTCTAGGAAGTTCCAAGCCACTGTTCTTCTGAGTTGCTCACTCTTTGGTGTTTTTTGGCTGGGTGATTTTTATTTTTTTATTTGTTGGTTTCCAGGCCAGTTCTAAGGACACAGGTCAGCTCGCTGCAGCGCTGCACCATCGTATCCTGGCCTTGAAGAGCCGTGCGGACCAAGAGCCCCATGAGGCCTCGGCTACAGACTGCGTCCCTGAGGCTGACCTGCCCCACTCTGAGGGGGACAGCGATGAGGAAGACCAGGTCAACAACACAGCAGCAGGTCTGTACCTAGCTACCTTTCTAGTGGTATTAGTGGGTGGGTGTGTCATTCAATCACTTTTTGTGAGACTTCAAGGTTCTTCAACTGCCTTTGTGGTACTTTGTTTGTGTACTTTTAGTCAGTATGTCTACCCATATCTCTGCAGTTACTATTACTAGTGTGTCCAGTCATCAGTCCCGCCGACGACAGGGTAGCCTAGTGGTTAGAACGTTGGACTTGTAACCGAAAGGTTGCAAGATCAAATCCCTGAGCTGACAAGATAAAAATCTGTTGTTCTGCACCATTCCCAATCTGTTGTTCTGCCGCTGAACAAGGCAGTAAACCCACTAGGCAGTCATTGAAAATAAGAATTTGTTCTTAACTGACTTGCCTGGTTAAAGAAAGAAAGAAAGAAAGAATAAAAACCTACATGTGTTCCGCGTACCATGCACTCAATCTGAGATCAAAACATGCAGGTACAAAAAACTGGCACATTCTGGTGTTTGACTCAACCATCTGAAGTTGGAGCTGAGCCAATCAGAGGACTGGTTTCTTCCCTCCAGCTGGATGGCAGCTCTCTTGTTTGTTGACATCAATGATGTGTGAGGGGGAAAAAGGTGAACGAACTGATTGCCAAATACATTTTCCAAAATTGTATCTTAAGTCAGGCGCACAACCACTTTCTTAATTGTCTACTTAGCTAAGGCGTCATTACGACGAAGGTAATTAGCTACAGCGTTTAGTCAACTAAAATAACACTTTCTTACCCGCGTTGATCTCCGCAACGGTAGTAGGCGGGAGCGCATTGATGAGCAAGGAAGTGTGTGTGTGTGTGTGTGTGTGTGTGTGTGTGTGGTGCTGAGGTAGTTCAGTGCGAGTGGATGGAAACAGACAGGGCAGAGAGAGCTTTTCCGCTAATACCGTCGTTAACGTAATGCTATGTTGGACTGTTAACGATTAGTAGGCCTATGTTAATTAAACAGTTATTGATCTGTAGGCTGCTAAGTAGTGATAATAGTCAGTTCACCAATGACAACAAGGCATATTGAATATTAGGTAGCCTAGTAGTCAGACCTAACTTGGAGGATTATGTCAGGGATGGAGATCAGCAACAAGCTCCTATAGGTCTAGTTCACTTGTTTCATATTACCAAATAGCCTACAGTAAACTAGACTACTACATTGCATCCAGTAATTGAATTATTCTGAATTTTCTCCCCAAACAAAATGAAAAAAAGTCAGTTTACATTTTCACTAGACTAGCCACATAGACACCTATTCGTTAGAAAAATCATTACTCCTAAATTGAACCTAGAAACATTTGAAATTGTCATTGAGACCATCTCCATTTCATTTAGGATAAAACTTCTGTGTTAGCTACATTGTTTGATATCATTTAAGATCTAGGTTTCAGGAAATGGCATTTACTGGTTAAAAATAAATAAATCTAAATGCTCGGACTTCCTGAGGGGGAAGTTAACTTTGGGAAAGACGTGCCACTAGCGGGACACCTCGACAACGTCAGGTGAAATTGCAGAGCGCGAAATTCAAACTACAGTATTATAAATATTTAACTTTCATAAAATCACAAGTTTAACACATCAAAATAAAGCTTCACTTCTTGTCAATCGAGCCGCTGTGTCAGATTTAAAAAAGGCTTTACGGTGAAAGCAAAAAATGCAATTATCTGAGAACAGCGACCCGTATAAAAAAACCATTGAAAACTAAAGTCCGAAATAGCGATATAATAAAAGCCTTACCTTTGATCTTCTTCTGTTGGCACTCCAAAAGGTTCCAGTTACATCACAAATGGTCATTTTGTTCGATAATGTCTTTCTTTATATCCATAAAAACTCAGTTTAGCTGGCACGCTTCAGTCAATAATTCACCCAGTTTCCCTCCATCAAAATGCATACAAAATAAATCCCAAACGTTACTAGTAAACTTCTCCAAACAAGTCAAACAACATTTATAATCAAACCTTGGTCACCCTAATACGTAAATATATAATAAAATTTAAGACAGAATTGTTATTGTCTTTACCGGAGAAAAATACCAAAATGCGCTCTCTTTCACACACTTGGAAACACTACAGCCAAAATGGGAGCCACCTAGAAAAACTAGAATTTCTGGGTAATTTTTTCCAAAAACCAGCCTGAAACTCTTTCTAAAGATTGACATCTAGTGGAAGCCCTAGGAACTGCAATCTGGGAGGACTTTGCCTTATAATAAAAGTGATATCCATTGAAAATAGTGGTAAGCTGAAGTTTTTTGTGGGGGGGGGGGGTGATTTGTCCTCGGGGTTTCGCCTGCCATATCAGTTCTGTTATACTCAGACATTATTTTAACAGTTTTAGAAACTTTAGAGTGTTTTCTATCCAAATCCAGTATATGCATATCCTAGCTTCTGAGACTGAGTAACATGCAGTTTACTTTGGGCCTTTCATCCGGACGTCAAAATACTGTCCCCTATCCTGTTCTGGACCTGCCCAACTCAAGGCCTACATCAGCACCACCTTGTCAGAGAATACTAGGGAGAGCCCTGGGGTGTATTCAATCGTCCATCTGTTGCAAAAAAAAAACTTAAACGTAGCAAACGGAATGAAACTGGAAGGGACTTACCTGAATTTGTCCAATAGATCCCCCGTTCATCATTTTTCATTATGACGCTTACTGGTAGTCCCTAGTCACGTGATGTTTATCTGTACATGGCGACGAGATACTGGAGCCTTGAGACACTGAGTGTTTTGCAGTACAGCACACGCCAGGTGATGTAGTTACAGTATGGAATTCACAACTAAATGTTTGCCAGCTAGATGTCTTTGTACCTATTAACCGTCAAATGTGCTAAATGCGATGCAGTTGCGTTGCTAATTTAGTAGCTAGTAAGCTACATTCAAAATCAAGCTTTTACTTGGTAATGGCAGAGAATCCCCTCTTGGATCAAGAGCTGTGTAATATTTGTTTTGTGCATGCAGCAAACTGTGAGTAGCATTTTTGAGTTACTTGTATGACTTTATTTGCTGGGATGTCTGTTCTGCAAATACTTTAGGTTCAGAGACTGTATAAAATGTTTGCAATGCGCTCGTTAGCATTTATTTAGCATTCTCGATGGGATTTTACATGTACTTGTTAGCATTGCTAACCTTCGGATTACAGCGGATCAGTGGGGTTTGAAAAATAGAGCTCCTTGTGTTCAGTGCCGGTATAGAGTTATGACAACCAGGATACCGCCCAAGCCTACAATTCTAGTTTGTCTAGTCACTGTTCGGCTGCTCTGCAATTTTGCTGTTTTAAAGCTAATTTCCTGCAATTCTACACATTTTGCCAGGTCTTATGCCTTGTTCTTATGCTAGCAAAATGACTCAAACATTACAAAATCAATGGGGACTCTTACATTTTTGAAATTTCCGATTATCTCCGACGGTCTAGTTTTTATTTTTGTGATTTGTTAGAGCTCAAATATCTTATTTAAATAAAAAAAAGACGTATAAAATAATATTGCTCCATTCTATTTTCTACATTCTTAATCTTGTTTTAGTCCTTTTTAAGTTACACTGAAAACAATTTACCATCCAGAAAATGATTCCTGTGTGCCAATGCTAAATGCATATAGGGCAAACCCTTGATTGTATTATATTAACAGTGTTCTGTCCTGCAGGTAACTCCGAGGGAGGGGAGACCCAGGCTGCTGGGAGCACATAGCGTTGGTCGCCCTAAAGGACTGCCTGTCAGGATACTGCTACTGTTTAAGGGGCATTTTACTGCAGGCATCCCCACGGACACCCCACCCTGACCAACATGGGTCCTTCAGACCAGTACTTTTGGATATTTAGAATTCTAGCTCCAGGATTAAAAATATAAAAAAAACCTGTGCTGGAGTCTCTCTCACTCTAACTCGTGCAGTTCATTTTTTCCCCTTTTGCATTCAAAGAAAGTAAACATCTGGAGTTATTATTATTATTATTATTTTTATTTTTTTCTCGGCTGCAATAAGAAACCACAGCTTTTTGGGGGAGGTTTGTGACTTGGCTTCTCATCATATTGATGAGTGTGAGGGTGTTTTCCCCTCTGACATTTTAAGGTATGACACATGTTTTATGAATGCAGTTTCTACTATGGGACCTTTCTACTCACCCACACGTCTTGGACCCACCCAACCAGCCCCGGCTCCAGAGGAACTCATGGCTGTCACCGTGTACTGCTCTGTCTTATGGTCAGTCATTTGACTGGTCCTTCATCGGCTCACCATCCCCATCCATCCAGCTCTCACATGTCGAATAGTTTCTGGATATGTCATTCATTTGTGGTCATCAATTTTCGTGAGCTATCTAACACATAATATGCACTGTGTTTCTAGTGTTCACGGCTAGTCCGCATCACTCAGTCTTCAAATGATAGCAGTTTCTTATATTTCCTATTTAGTAAATAAATGACTAAAACCAATGCAACTCTTGTGGGTTAATGCTCCAAGGATAACCAACGGAGCAGGCAACAAGGGGCATGTCCCAATAATATCTGGTTTCTCCTGAAAGTGTGTACTCATTCAGTCTGAGCAGGTTCGACCAGAGCCCAGTGAGATACTTCTCACACATCTAAAATCATTGGATTGGTGGCGTCCATCATTTTAACCACATTTCCATTTCCATTCAAATCAGTGAGGGAAAGTGAACAAGTGCACACTTTTTTGGAGCAAAGAGAGTTGTGACAAAACCAAGGATTCACCTGGAAAATGTCTCTAAAATGGATGACTGCATCATCTAGTCATTGACCCTGTTATGCATCTCAAGAAAGTAACTCAACAAAATCTTATCTACATTTTGTATGTCATGGTTTTCATTTCTGACATTTGAGAGTGTATTGTGTTGATACAGTATTATTTGTTGTTTGATAATATAAACATTTGTATCCATTTTCAATTCATTTGGAGAAAAAAAAAATCAGCTGGAATGAAGATTTATTTTGTCTGTGGGAAAAGAAAAAAAACGGGAGTTCATTCAAACAACCGTACTTCCGTTGAATGTCATGTACATTTGAATATAGGCCGTGGTTGTGGAGTAGACTTTTCTGGGATGTAAAGATCCCGAAGCGTCTGTGTATGTGCGGATGACTTTCTACTATTCTAGTATGTTCTGTTATTTAAAATATAATTAAATGATCTTGCAGACATTGATTAATCTCTTAATCTAACTTTATTAAACGAGCACCATTCGTCTGAATAGGTCTGTTCTCTACGACGAGCAGAGAATATACTCATGTGCAGAACATGATCCGCACAGAAGCAGATCCTAAGAAAGGAGGATCCGCAACCACGCCGTTGAATATATTAATTATCCTTTAGTTAGCGATCCGCAGCCACGCCGTTGAATATATTATTCTTTAGTAATCGTTCTCAACTCCTCTCTCTCTTTACAAAATAAAACATTTTGGACTGACCTGTATTTTTCATTATGAAATCTTCATCAAACACATCAATAATTTCTCCCATATCGCAAAGAGCTGAAATAGGGACTACAGATTAATGTACCTACAAAAGCAATGACACTCATTCATTCACAAAGGACAGTGGGAAGGAAGCTTGAGAAGTTTCTAATTTGACAAGTTTCTGTTAAATGTTTACTTCAAACTGAAACCTTTTTAGTGACATAATGGGTTCACAGTATGTTATGTGATAGGCAGTGTTGCCAGGTCGAGCTAAAATTTCTAGCACAATGACCACTCAAAACCCACCCACAAGACCTGAATACAAGCCCACATTTTTGTTCCAGCGGCAAGAGAGGAGTTTGTCATTGTGGAGACAACTACTGGATAAATGTACAATGTACAAAATATTTATGGTCAAATTGTTTCTCTGCATGTATCACTTTATTACTGGTTCATCACACCAATTGATTTAATCTGAATTTTAAACTGGGTGGTTAGAACCCTGAATGCTGATTGGCTGACAGCCGTGGTGTTACCACGGGTATGACAAAACATTTTTTACTGCTCTAATTATGTTGATAACCAGTTTATAATAGCAATAAAGCACCTCGGGGTTTTGTATCCTGGCACTCCGTGAGGTATATTAGCCATATACCCCCGCCTTAATGCTTAACTATAGAAGTGATTGATAGTGAATGGTTAAGCCATATATAATTTTCAAGAAAATATTGTGAAATAGTGTTGTCACATTGCTCTAAAATAATCGTATTCCTTTAAACTGTAGGCTGTCAATGTAATTAAGAATTAGTTCGTATCTGACTTGCCTAGTTAAATAAATAAATAAATTATCATTAAAAAAAATGGAGTATAAAAATCTAAAAACCCCAACAGTTTTTTTGTTTGGGGCTTCTTTTATTTCATAATAAATGTCAATGTGTAGAGATAAGTACTCACCAAAACAGTAGTGCTGGTTTGCTAGCAGCTCTCCATCTAAAGCAGGCCTGTGCAATTCTTTCCATGGAGGGCCACATCATCATATTTTTTTCCCTATCGCGGTCCAGAATCATATTACAGGATTATACATCATGTGTATGACTGTGTTGACAGATAAATCTACAGTAAATCTCGTCCAGATATGCTACTTATTTTAGTTTTTTAACATGCACAGAAATAAACCACATCCATGTTCTCCTTTTGGTAGGTATTTTCATTATTAAACATGCAATGAACTACACGGAGGGAAAAGTCTATTCTGCATTCAGCACCACGGACAGAACTCTTGTTAACGGGGATGCACAAAAACAAAGAGCTCAACATTACATTTAAACTACTCAATCAGTGTGCGGAGTGACGTCCTACGTTCACGGTCTACTTTCCTTTTCTTTGAAATCTTTGAAAAACTAATTTTCCCGTCATTTCTAGCTAGCTACTATTTGTAACTGTGACGTGTGTCAGCCTGTCAGTCACACTCTGTGTTCGTGCAGTTGTTATTTATACGTGCCTTCAAAATAAATTACTTAAATCATTATACAAAGGCGAGTATATATTGAGCTTTTAATTTGAATAACAAAAGTTTTTCTAAACTTTTCTATCGCAAATTCTTTACGTGATCTGAGCATGATGCCACGTATGGCCCCGGGCTGGCCCTTGCCCAGGCCTGATCTAGAGGATGAGGTGATCCTAGCACAAGTTGATGCTGCTACTGCCATTCCCCATATGTTGCTCTACAGAGAGTAGAGGAACAGAGTTATAATGAGCGATGAGTTAGATACACAGGGGGAATGAGACTTTACAGACAGATGATTGAAGGAAGCGTCTGTGTGTTCTGTTACCCCAAAGAGCCCCACTAGCAGGTTGAAGTGCTGGGTTAGACCAACCAGGAGCCCCACTAGCAGGTTGAAGTGCTGGGTTAGGCCAACCAGGAGCCCCACTAGCAGGGGCGACCTTAGGGGACACTAGGAAACAAGGGTTCCAGCCATGGAGAGGCCAAAGGAGGTACATGCTAGTGATCCCCATACAAGTTGCTACTGCTGCCACTTCCTTCTGTCATTTGTCTGTAAAGTTTAACTCCTTGGCGCTGTGCATTTTGTTCTGTGGATAATTGATTTCTTTTCATCTGTGTAAGTCTGATTGTTCTCCTGTGATGCTCTTTATCCATTTCAATTTACCCTGTTCTCTTTCCCGGTATTTGCAATATTTTCACCCATATTCTGTCCATTTCAGACAGTAGAACCGTGTCTAGCCAGTAAACTCACTCACTCACTCAACAACAGCTGCCTGACAGTCAGCAGCAGGTCACAGTGAAATTAATAGATAATGACAATTTAGAAGATGAGCAATATAATTTTCACCCAAGACATCTTTTTGAAAGTAGCCCAATTTGACTGGAAATTGACAACCCCCGTGATAAGACTACTATACACACACACACACACACACGTTGGCCTGTGTTCGACAGCATCAAAACCGTGCTGTATCGGGTACATTTATGACGCGACTAACTGATCTACAAATACTATTGAGGAGTTTTTTTATGATGCAAGGTGAATGGTAGATTAGTCAATCTCCCCTTTAAAGCGCGCTGCAATGTCGAACGCGCCCATTGTGTCCGGTGGGGACGTTTACACCTGGGGTGTATTCATTACGTCTTGCAACGAAAACGAACGAACGAAACGGGGCGGGACCTGTCTGTATTTGTCTAATAGACACTCTTGTTTTCTTTGCAAAACGTTTTCCGTTTGGAGTAAATGCTAAGGCACTGCAAACTCAGTGTTAGAGGCGTCACTACAGACCCTGGTTCGATTCAAGGCTGTATCACAACCGGCCGTGAATGGGAGCCCCATAGGGCGGCGCACAATTGGCCTAGCGTCGTCCGGGTTAGGCCGTCATTGTAAGTAAGAATTTGTTCTTAACTGACTTGCCTAGTTCAAAATAATACAATTTTAAACGTCAGAAATAGCGTATGTACGTCCCAATGATTCCATATAGCAATGAACGAAGTAACACACCGGATATCCTGCGCGCACAGTTCCGTCTGAGTATACCAAACGGATGTTTGCGTTCATATATTTATATCCCTTATAATATCGTTTTGTTGTATCTGTGCAGACATATGCTGAAATATTGTTAATGTGAGAGGCCTCACGTCTACAGAGGGAGACTACCCGAAAGGTCTGCTTGTTAACGTTAGTTTACCAAAGAGAGTCGACTGAAACTGACTTGATAGCACGGTGATAATGGTGGGTTGGTGTGCCGTACCGGGTTGTAACACACAGGAAGATGAAGATATTCTTTATCATTGCTTGCCGGCGAATGATGTGCAAAGATGCAGACGATGGTTAGCTGCCATACAAAAGGATGTAAATTTACCAATGGAAAGGCATAAATATTTCTTAGTGTGTGAACACCACTTCAGACCAGAGGAATATGAAAAGGATTTGATGGCAGAGACGATGGGCGCCAAACATAAGAAAAAGCTCAAATCCACCGCGATTCCCACCATATTTCCATGGAATGATTACATTTGGAAGAGAATTCAGCCACACAGAAAACATTTGAATGCGGCCGGAAGTGAAATGTTTCTGGTAGGTTTGCGAAATCCCCTGAGAAACCCTTCCACCAAAACGGGACGTTAGTGCTCCCATTGCGAAAAATTCGGCTTGGTAAACATACAGTTTTTGTTTCTTTTTCCCCCAAAGACTCAATTTCCCAGTATTTTGATCCAATGAAAATGTATCATCTGTGTCATAGTTTTCATAATCAAACATGCCAGGGCTGTTTATCAACTACAACAATGTAGTACTTGCAACTATACGAGTGCAGTGTTGTGATGCAGGTCTGATACATATTCTTAAACTTTTAGCATCATAGAATTAGGAATTAGAATACCAGAATGGACAAACTACATTACATTGTCAAAAGTATGTGGACACCTGTTTGTTTAACATCTCATTCCAAAATCATGGCGCTTAATATAGAGTTGATTTTCCCCACTACAACAGCCTCCACTGTTCTGGGAAGACTTTCCACTAGATGTTGGAACATTGCTGCGGGGACTTGCTTCCATTCAGCAACAAGAGCATTAGTGAGGTCGACCATTGATGTTAGGGGATTAGTCCTGGCTCGCAGCCGGCGTTCCAATTCATCCCAAAGGTGTTCAATGGAGTTGAGGTCAGGGCTCTGTGAAGGCCAGTCAAGTTCTTCCACACCGATCTCGACAAACCATTTCTGTATGGACCTCTCTTCATGTACTAGGGCATTGTCATGCTGAAACAGGACAGGGCCTTTCCCAAACTGTTGCCACAAAGTTGGAAACACAGAATCGTCTATAATGTAATTGTATGCTGTAGCCTTAAGATTTAGCCTGCCAGCTTCAGTGGAATGATTCCATACATCTTTTCAAATTAATTGCCAAATGTGCCAACAATGCAGTCAATCCACAACTATACCAGAGAGGAAGTGGCGAAACGAGAGGTTTCACTCGCCTCAATCTGCCCAGAATACATGTAAACCCAATGCCTATGGACTTAATTTTGTACCTAAGCCTGTTGCTTTTGGGACAAGAACTCCCATTGTTAGGGTGGAGACATGAGCATTAGGTTACCAATGTCATTATATACAGATTTCAGGCTACAAACACTGGCTGAAATCAGTTGTTAGGGTTTAGACAAGTTTTTAAATGCAACAAGTTCTGATATTGTATCATATTATAAACTGGATGGTTCGAGTCCTGAATGTTGATTAGGCTGACAGCTGTGGTATATGAGACCATGGGTGTGACAACATTTATATTTACTGATCTAATTATGTGTGTAACCAGTTTATAGCAATAAGGCACCTCAGAGGGTTGTGGTATATAACCAATATACCACGGTTAAGGGCTGTGTCCAGGCACTCCCTCATGGCCTTATTGCTTATTTTCCCACCTTTCCAAGAAAACCAACATTGATACTGTTTACATACTGTATATTTTAGAGGAAATGTATAAAGAAAATTGGTATAAAACCTGTATAAACTGTATTTATACTTATATGACAATATTTTAAGGTGACAAAGGTTCTGTAATATCACATGCCAAACTTTTATTTTCCTGCATAAATAGAAAGCATGAAATGCATCACCTAGGCCTTTACGGTCAGTGCTATCCAGCATCCTTGGGACATCCCTATCCTAAACTCTAACCTTATCCCTTACCCTAACCCTTACTTAACCTTAACCCCATTTTAATATGTCAACTTCAATGGGGTAGGGACGTCCCAAGTATTCCACATAGCACGGCCTTTACTGCGTTCATTCCTATTAGACTGGTTTGGATTTCTCCCCAAAATGGCTTCTATTATCATACCATTCTGGAACTTTGAAGGTTTATGACACAGCCCCTCTAGTCATTTAATATACGATCTCTATGGGTTGCACACATGGAGAATGTTATGACAACTCTCCCTTCTTTTTCTCTTGTCCCATTGTAGAGTGCAGTTGGCAGACTTGGTGCCAAACCAAAATGTGAGCCTGGTACAACAACAACAGGAGCAGCATCCCAGATGTCAACATCAGTGGTCCAACAACCTGCTGTAGTTCCTGTTGCTTTTTCAACACAGACTGTGAAGGTCAGACTGCAGCTTCTTGCTCATATGCATTTGCAATAAGTCCCCCAATAATATGCTTAAAATGCACAGTGTTGCCTCCAGGTCTGATATCCTTAAAGCATGGTAGTGTAGCATATGGGGAACTGGGAAACTCACTCCTAATCCTGTAGTGTCACCCCTTGCGCCATTGAAGAAGGCCTTTTTTGGTGGCGCATGGATTGTAACGCATCACAAAGGCGGTCACGTGTTTGAGGAAGAGGTCCTGACTTCCCCCTGAATTAGGGGGAAGCGGTACTCGCTAAGCAAGCAGCGTGGTATTTTTACAGTAGCATGCATGGAGAATGTCCACTGTGTTATGACATCTCTCCCTTCTTTTTCTCTTGTCCCCATTGTAGAGTGCAGTTGGCAGACTTGGTGCCAAACCAAAATGTGAGCCTGGTACAACAACAACAGGAGCAGCATCCCAGATGTCAACATCAGTGGTCCAACAACCTGCTGTAGTTCCTGTTGCTTTTTCAACACAGACTGTGAAGGTCAGACTGCAACCTCTTGTGTATATGCATTTGCAACGAGTTGCCTAAAAATATGCTTAGAATGCACAGTGAAAAACTGAAATAAGGGCAATAGGAAACATCAAAAATAACTCACAATCTACAATCTACAGCGATCCTTAAAGTGGCACTTCTTTTTTATTTAATACTTAGGATGTTTAATAAGTGACAACAAATATATTAAGGTAACTTTATTCCATTACTCAACAATATGAAAGCAGATCTAATTAAATGTAATAATCTTACAGGTAAAATTCAACCTCTTCATAATGGCATGGCTGATAGTTTTAGTATTTATTTGAGGTATTGGCATGGCTGACAGTTTTAGTATTTATTTGAGGTATTGGCATGGCTGACAGTTTTAGTATTTATTTGAGGTATTGGCATGGCTGACAAAGCTGTAGTATTTATTTGAGGTATTGGCATGGCTGACAAAGCTGAAGTATTTATTTGAGGTATTGGCATGGCTGACAAAGCTGAAGTATTTATTTGAGGTATTGGCATGGCTGACAAAGCTGTAGTATTTATTTGAGGTATTGGCATGGCTGACAAAGCTGTAGTATTTATTTGAGGTATTGGCATGGCTGACAAAGCTGAAGTATTTATTTGAGGTATTGGCATGGCTGACAAAGCTGTAGTATTTATTTGAGGTATTGGCATGGCTGACAAAGCTGTAGTATTTATTTGAGGTATTGGCATGGCTGACAGTTTTAGTATTTATTTGAGGTATTGGCATGGCTGACAAAGCTGTAGTATTTATTTGAGGTATTGGCATGGCTGACAAAGCTGTAGTATTTATTTGAGGTATTGGCATGGCTGACAAAGCTGTAGTATTTATTTGAGGTATTGGCATGGCTGACAGTTTTAGTATTTATTTGAGGTATTGGCATGGCTGACAAAGCTGTAGTATTTATTTGAGGTATTGGCATGGCTGACAAAGCTGTAGTATTTATTTGAGGTATTGGCATGGCTGACAGTTTTAGTATTTATTTGAGGTATTGGCATGGCTGACAAAGCTGTAGTATTTATTTGAGGTATTGGCATGGCTGACAGTTTTAGTATTTATTTGAGGTATTGGCATGGCTGACAAAGCTGTAGTATTTATTTGAGGTATTGGCATGGCTGACAAAGCTGTAGTATTTATTTGAGGTATTGGCATGGCTGACAAAGCTGTAGTATTTATTTGAGGTATTGGCATGGCTGACAAAGCTGTAGTATTTATTTGAGATATTGGCATGGCTGACAAAGCTGTAGTATTTATTTGAGATATTGGCATGGCTGACAAAGCTGTAGTATTTATTTGAGATATTGGCATGGCTGACAAAGCTGTAGTATTTATTTGAGATATTGGTATGGCTGACAAAGCTGTAGTATTTATTTGAGATATTGGCATGGCTGACAAAGCTGTAGTATTTATTTGAGATATTGGTATGGCTGACAAAGCTGTAGTATTTATTTGAGATATTGGCATGGCTGACAAAGCTGTAGTATTTTTAATTGAGGTATTGGCATGGCTGACAAAGCTGTAGTATTTATTTGAGGTATTGGCATGGCTGACAAAGCTGTAGTATTTATATTGCCAACTGCCCCATCAAAGTCATTCTTTAAAAAGTATACTTGGTCATATTTATATGGGCCAATCAAATGCATAGAATAAAACATTTTTTAAAAAGGAAAGTTTTACAACTTCCTAAGTTTGAAGATGGGTTTAACCTCCCAGACTTGTATCAGCTCTCCCACCCAGGGGCTTTTACTTGCTACATACAGTATAGTTAAATGCACTAACGTGGAACAATGGGTACATATTGAAGATGGGTTTAACCTCCCAGACTTGTATCAGCTCTCCCACCCAGGGGCTTTTACTTGCTACATACAGTATAGTTAAATGCACTAACGTGGAACAATGGGTACATATTGAAGATGGGTTTAACCTCCCAGACTTGTATCAGCTCTCCCACCCAGGGCTTTTACTTGCTACATACAGTATAGTTAAATGCACTAATGTGGAACAATGGGGACATATTGAAGATGGGTTTAACCTCCCAGACTTTTCACGTATCAGCTCTCCCACCCAGGGCTTTTACTTGCTACATTTCATATACAGTATAGTTAAATGCACTAATGTGGAACAATGGGTACATATTGAAGATGGGTTTAACCTCCCAGACTTGTATCAGCTCTCCCACCCAGGGCTTTACTTGCTACATACAGTATAGTTAAATGCACTAATGTGGAACAATGGGGACATATAGAAGATGGGTTTAACCTCCCAGACTTGTATCAGCTCTCCCACCCAGGGCTTTTACTTGCTACATACAGTATAGTTAAATGCACTAATGTGGAACAATGGGTACATATTGAAGATGGGTTTAACCTCCCAGACTTGTATCAGCTCTCCCACCCAGGGGCTTTTACTTAGCTACATACAGTATAGTTAAATGCACTAATGTGGAACAATGGGTACATATTGAAGATGGGTTTAACCTCCCAGACAATATAGCTCTCCCAACCCAGGGCTTTTACTTGCTACATACAGTATAGTTAAATGCACTAACGTGGAACAATGGAACATATTGAAGATGGGTTTAACCTCCCAGACTTGTATCAGCTATCCCAACACAGGGGCTTTTACTTGCTACATACAGTATAGTTAAATGCACTAATGTGGAACAATGGGGACATATTGAAGATGCTCATTCTCATCCCCAGAATCTTTTAGACGTATCTGTTTTCAAAGGATAAAGCTAAGAACATGAACAATATCATAGTTAAGAACACTATAACAATATAGAACACTATAACAATATAGAACACTAGAATAATATAGAACACTATAACAATATAGAACACTATAACAATATAGAACACTAGAACAATATAGAACACTAGAACAATATAGAACACTAGAACAATATAGAACACTAGAACAATATAGAACACTATAACACTATAGAACACTAGAACAATATAGAACACTATAGAACAATATAGAACACTAGAACAATATAGAACACTAGAACAATATAGAACACTAGAACAATATAGAACACTAGAACAATATGGAAGAAAATGAACCAATATCACTTCCTAACAACGCAACCTTATGTAAAAGTCCTTGGATAGCTTTTCCGATTTCAAAGATAAATTGGTCCACATAGAAAACTAAAGGCATAGAAAGAGGAAATGCCTTGGTAACAGGAAATACATTTATTTCCATGACAAAACTAATAAGTAATTTTGGACTGACTAATGTAGATAGTTTAAACTTAAAAGTTACATATTATATATATATATATATATACAACATTTTGACTTGAAATGAGACATCAGAGCAACCTTGAGGGAATCTTATTTGAGTCAGAAAATGATGTTCAGATGATAGGTCATATATACAAAACCTTGCAGAGAGCATATCTAACAGACAATCTCTTAGGGGGAAAAAAAAACTATTGGAACCAAGACTTAAAAATAACTGATGTTGGCACAAGATGGAGGGAAAGTTGGAGCAGAACGAATGAAATTACAGTTAAGGAAAATGTAAGCTTAATGCAGTATAAACTAATGTATATAATTGATTATAAACTGGGTGATTTGAGCCCTGAATGCTGATTGGACCAATCAGACCATATACCATGGGTATGACAAAATATGTATTTTTACTGCTCCAATTACTTCGGTAACCAGTTTATAGTAGCAGTAAGGCACCTGTAGGGCTTGTGGTATATGGCCAATATACCACACCCCCTCATGCCTTAGAGCTTAATTATACAAGTGACAAAGTTCACAAATTCTACAGCACAATGGCAGAGTCACGTCTTAAGTGTAAAACTAATAATGACTCAATAATCAATGCTTTCTGGGAATGATATGAAGTCCGGAAGTTGTGGGCGGAGCTAGAAAGTTGTCCGTCAGAAGTATTTCAATGTAAACGTACTTTTAATCCGTCTGTCTGCATATTTCAAGACATGTCATATGGGGGTGTAGTGAGATACCCGGTGGGTTGGATGAGTCTCTTTTCATCACTCATCTTGAAAAAAACAAACTTGCAAATCAATCAATCCGCCATCATTAACACAATGAAAAATGTAATTATTTATGATCTAAATGTTGAAAGTGCGTGGGTTATGGAGATAAACAAAATGGTGCAGTTTCAGGCCATGTGGCAAACAATAATGCAGGAACTAGGGATGGGGGCTGTGGCCAGGCACTTTGGATGGGGGGTATGGCCAGGCACTAGGGATGGGGGGTGTGGCCAGGCACTAGGGATGGGGGCTGTGGCCAGGCACTAGGGATGGGGGCTGTGGCCAGGCACTAGGGATGGGGGCTGTGGCCAGGCACTAGGGATGGGGGGTGTGGCCAGGCACTAGGGATGGGGGGTGTGGCCAGGCACTAGGGATGGGGGGTGTGGCCAGGCACTAGGGATGGGGGGTGTGGCCAGGCACTAGGGATGGGGGGTGTGGCCAGGCACTAGGGATGGGGGGTGTGGCCAGGCACTAGGGATGGGGGTGTGGCCAGGCACTAGGGATGGGGTGTGTGGCCAGGCACTAGGGATGGGGTGTGTGGCCAGGCACTAGGGATGGGGTGTGTGGCCAGGCACTAGGGATGGGGTGTGTGGCCAGGCACTAGGGATGGGGTGTGTGGCCAGGCACTAGGGATGGGGTGTGTGGCCAGGCACTAGGGATGGGGGTGTGGCCAGGCACTAGGGATGGGGGTGTGGCCAGGCACTAGGGATGGGGTGTGTGGCCAGGCACTAGGGATGGGGTGTGTGGCCAGGCACTAGGGATGGGGTGTGTGGCCAGGCACTAGGGATGGGGTGTGGCCAGGCACTAGGGATGGGGGTGTGGCCAGGCACTAGGGATGGGGGGTGTGGCCAGGCACTAGGGATGGGGGGTGTGGCCAGGCACTAGGGATGGGGTGTGTGGCCAGGCACTAGGGATGGGGTGTGTGGCCAGGCACTAGGGATGGGCAGAGAAGATGTAGTTGTTGTTCATGTGTGTATGTTTTGTCTTTGGTGTAAAAATAAAAAACAAATGAAAAATATAAACAAATCAAAAGAAGAATGCACAGCATTGTGTTGCAGGTCTGATATCCGTAAAGCAATGGGAGTGTAGCAGATGAGGAACTGTGAAAGTCCCTCCTCAACCTTGAAGTGTTTCCCCCTGTGCAATAGAAGGCCTTTTCCAAAAGCACGATGGGTTGGAAGGCTTCACCAGGGAGGTCATGTATGTTTGCAAAGCAGAGGACCGGAGTTTGAATCTTGGTATCAAGGGGGAGCTGGACTCGCTACTAGAAAGCAGTGCGACGTCCTTTATAATGTTGCCGTTGGACTCGGATCTGCAGTTGTGCTTAACTCAACCACTTGGTCGCTGTGGAGTGAGTGTGGGGGGGGGGACTCACTCCACAGTCTTGAAGTGTCACCCTTTTACGCCACTGTAGAAGGCCTTTTTTCGGGGGCGCAATGAGTTTTGTGTGTTATGACAACTCTCCCTTCCTTTTTCTCTTGTCCCCATTGTAGAGTGCAGTTGGCAGACTTGGTGCCAAACCAAAATGTGAGCCTGGTACAACAACAACAGGAGCAGCATCCCAGATGTCAACATCAGTGGTCCAACAACCTGCTGTAGTTCCTGTTGCTTTTTCAACACAGACTGTGAAGGTCAGACAGCAACCTCTTGTGGTATCCAGGGGCAAGTTTCCCCTAGGTACAGATCCAGGATCAGCTTCAAGCTTGGGCGGTATACCATATAAACCGTATACCGGGTATATGGAAATATCCACGGGATGGTTTTTCAATACCATCTGAAAATGTTTTTCAATTACATGTGAATATTTGTAGTTACTTTTACAGTAAATACCTGCAGTGAACTTGTGCAACAAGATATAGCATATAGATAAAGCATATTGCGTTCTGCATTTTACCAGTCACATTATTTTACATTATGAAGCTTTACCGTGAGTTCCCCCAGAACAGTTGAGCCAGTCACATTATTTTACATTATGAAGCCTTACCGTGAGTTCCCCCAGAACAGTTGAGCCAGTCACGTGTGTTTTACATTATGAAGCTTTACCGTGAGTTCCCCCAGAACAGTTGAGCCAGTCACATTATTTTACATTATGAAGCCTTACCGTGAGTTCCCCCAGAACAGTTGAGCCAGTCACGTGTGTTTTACATTATGAAGCTTTACTGTGAGTTCCCCCAGAACAGTTGAGCCAGTCACGTGTGTTTTACATTATGAAGCCTTACCGTGAGTTCCCCCAGAACAGTTGAGCCAGTCACGTTATTTTACAATATGAAGCTTTACCGTGAGTTCCCCCAGAACAGTTGAGCCAGTCACGTGTGTTGTGTAAATAGCACAACAGGAGAAAGCTGTGTATTGACGGGGTCGCGTTTTATATTGAGAGTGTTTTTTTTGTTTCAATAGAGTTTATTTTAACTTTATTTTACTAGGCAAGTCAGTTAAGAACAAATTCTTCTTTTCAATGACGGCCTACTGGGGAACAGTGGGTTAACTGCCTGTTCAGGGGCAGAACGACAGATTTGTACCTTGTCAGCTCTGGGATTTGAACTTGCAACCTTTCGGTTACTAGTCCAACACACACTAGGCTACCCTGCCGCCCCTAGTGATCAGGGATGTGCAACTATAGTTTTCCTTCACAGAAAATACATTAGTGCAACGTATTCGGTGGAAAATAGCTTAATTTATCAGATGACAACAGAAGTGCAATGCTATTTGACTTGCAGCCACACAGGTAAATTAATCTCTGGACCTCACACATACTGTAAGGTTCCTCATCTCTGTACCCCACACATACTGTAAGGTTCCTCATCTCTGTACCCCACACATACTGTAAGGTCCCTCATCTCTGTACCCCACACATACTGTAAGGTCCCTCATCTCTGTACCCCACACATACTGTAAGGTCCCTCATCTCTGTACCCCACACATACTGTAAGGTCCCTCATCTCTGTACCCCACACATACTGTAAGGTCCCTCATCTCTGTACCCCACACATACTGTAAGGTCCCTCATCTCTGTACCCCACACATACTGTAAGGTCCCTCATCTCTGTACCCCACACATACTGTAAGGTCCCTCATCTCTGTACCCCACACATACTGTAAGGTCCCTCATCTCTGTACCCCACACATACTGTAAGGTCCCTCATCTCTGTACCCCACACATACAATTATCTGTAAGGTTCATCAGTCGAGAAGTGAATTTCAAACACAGATTCAACCACAAAGACCAGGGAGGTTTTCCAATGCCTCGCAAAGAAGGGCACCTATTGGTAGATGGGTAAAAAATACAAATAAATTGACATTGAATATCCCTTTGAGCATGGTGAAGTTATTAATTACACTTTGGATTGTGGGATTTCACCATGAGGCCAATGGTGACTTTAAAACAGTTACTGAGTTTAATGGCTGTGATCGGAGAAACCTGAGGATGCATCAACAACATTGTAGTTACTCCACAATACGAACCTAATTGACAGAGTGAAGAGAAGGAAGCCTGTACAGAATAAAACATTCTAAAACATGCATCCTGTTTGCCATAAGGCACTAAAGTAAAACTGCCAAAAATATTGCAATGAAATTAACTTTACGTCCTGAAAACAAATGTTATGTTTGGGGTAAATCCAATACAACACATTACTGAGTACCCCTCTTCATATTTTCAAGCATAGTGGTGGCTGCATCATGTTATGGGAATGCTTGTCATAAGGACAAGGGAGTTTTTTAGGATAAAAGGTAAACGGAATAGAGCTAAGCACAGGCAAAATCCTAGAGGAAACATGGTTCAGTCTGCTTTCCAACAGACACTGGGAGACAAATTCACCTTTCAGCAGGACAATAACGTAAAACACAAGGCCAGTTGCTTACCAAGACAACATTGAATGTTCCTGTGTGGCCTAGTTATAGTTTTTACTTAAATCGGCTTGAAAATCTATGGCAAGACTTGAAAATGGCTTTCTAGCAATTATCAGCAACCAATTTGAAAGAGTTTGAAGAATTAAAAATAACATAATGTACAAATATTGTACAATCCAGGTGTCCAAAGCTCATAGAGCCTGGTGTCCAACTCACTCCACAGAGGGCTGAGTGTGTGGGTTTTCACTCCTCCCTTGTACTTACTTGATTAATTATGGTCACCGATTAGATAGGAACCATATAGGTCTTAATTGGACACATTAAATGGAGAAACCAGAAGACACTCAGCCTTCCATGGAAGGAGTTTGCCATCCCTGTCTTAGAGACGTACCCAGAAAGACTCACAGCTGTAATTGTTGCCAAAGGTGATTCTAACATGTATTGACTCAGAGGTGTGTACAAGTGTAAATTAGATTTCTTTATCTTATTTTCACAAAATTTGCAAACATTTCTAAAAACATGTTTTCAATTAGTCTTTGAGGGATTGTGTGTAGATGGGTGAGAGAAAATCAATTGAATCCATTTTGAAATCAGGCTGTAACACAACAAACTGTAGAATAAGTCATTGGGTATGAATACTTTCGAGAAGGCACTGTACATAGTTGTAGCATTATTCCACAGTGTATTCCTCCCCAGTTGTTTCAGCAGTCAGACCCTTCCATCATGACTATACTTTATGTCAGGTCTTGGTGGAAAATTCCTGTTACTGTGTGGCTTAACCCACCAACTAAAATGGTGGTTTTAGGGTTGTGGCGATATCGAGATACTTGATTTTTTTTTCTTTTTTTTTTCCGAAAGAAAACACGAAGCATGCCAAACTCTTTGGTCCTTTTAAACCTGCTTTATATCAAAATGTGTGCTGTAGCTTGGAAAATAAACATCTGACAACATAATAATATTTCCAACATTAGGACTGATTTCCTCAGGAAAATTAAAACCTCTTCATCTTTTGTTTCCTTGCCACGATACCTCGGAGTATCGCGATACTGATATCGTCACAACCCAAGTAGCTGTGGTTAGACCCATTGATAGTGACTGAGAAGTGCTCCATTTTTAGTTTGCACCTTTCAGTTTGCACTTTTGGGACTATTCCATTGGTTCTTTCCATTGCACTGGTTAATAACTGCACATATGTTCTACATGTATACAGATGCCACCTTTGCCACTGGAGGATGGAGATAACGGTTGGTCTGGAGAGAGTGTAGCAGAGACTACTGTTGTGTTGCCGGGCAGTGACGATGAAGATGCCGCTGCGCTGACGGACGAGGAGTTCTGGCAGTTCTCCAGGGAGCAGGATGAGGATGAGGATGATGAAAAGGAGAACAAGACTGCGTACAGGAAGTCAGTCCAGCGGAAACGGGTGAGATTTTTTGATGGAATGAATATCTGGAATGCAACCAAATCGGTAGACAGTTGTAACTGGTCATTACTATACAGAGGGATGGGGGGAGTATCTGAGAGGGAGGGAGGGGGTATCAGGGAGGGAGGGAGGGAGGGAGGGAAGGAGGTATCAGGGAGGGAGGGAGGGGGTATCAGGGAGGGAGGGAGGGAGGGGGTATCAGGGAGGGAGGGAGGGAGAGGGTATCAGGGAGGGAAGGAGGGAGAGGGTATCAGGGAGGGAGGGAGGGAGAGGGTATCAGGGAGGGAGGGAGGGAGAGGGTATCAGGGAGGGAGGGAAGGAGGTATCAGGGAAGGAGGGAATCAGGGAGGGAAGGAGGGAGGGGGTATCAGGGAGGGAAGGAGGGAGGGGGTATCAGGGAGGGAAGGAGGGAGAGGGTATCAGGGAGGGAGGGAAGGAGAGGGTATCAGGGAGGGAAGGAGGGAGAGGGTATCAGGGAGGGAGGGAGGGAGAGGGTATCAGGGAGGGAGGGAAGGAGGTATCAGGGAGGGAAGGAGGGAGAGGGTATCAGGGAGGGAAGGAGAGAGAGGGTATCAGGGAGGGAAGGAGGGAGAGGGTATCAGGGAGGGAGGGAAGGAGGTATCAGGGAGGGAGGGAAGGAGGTATCAGGGAGGGAAGGAGGGAGAGGGTATCAGGGAGGGAAGGAGGGAGGGGGTATCAGGGAGGGGGGGGGTATCAGGGAAGGAGGAGGTATCAGGGAGGGAGGGAAGAAGGTATCAGGGAGGGAGGGAAGGAGGTATCAGGGAGGGAAGGAGGGAGAGGGTATCAGGGAGGGAAGGAGGGAGAGGGTATCAGGGAGGGAAGGAGGGAGAGGGTATCAGGGAGGGAAGGAGGGAGGGAGGGAGGGAGGGAGGGAGAGGGTATCAGGGAGGGAGGGAGGAGGGAGGGAGGGAGAGGCTATCAGGGAGGGAAGGAGGGAGAGGCTATCAGGGAGGTAAGGAGGGAGAGGCTATCAGGGAGGGAAGGTGGGAGAGGCTATCAGGGAGGGTGGGAGAGGCTATCAGGGAGGGTGGGAGAGGCTATCAGGGAAAGAGGGTATATCATGGGTGTTTGGTTGAGGACTAACTATTTTATGATGTTCAGAATGATTGAAATTGACTCCAGATCTGTCCACACAGCTCTCTGCGAAGAAGTTCTTCAAAGTGCAAAGGAAAAATAAAGGTTTGTGAAACAATTGAACTAATGATATTCGTTAGTAGTGTTGTCACGATAGCAACATTTTACTCATGATACGATAACAGGCCAAGTATCACAGGGGGAAAATTCAGAGTGTCAAAGACTCGCCCTGTCCCTCGGACGCTTGTTCCCGTTTCCTAAACGTTACACGCACGTGCTAAATTAAAAACCTGTCACTGATATTCACACTTATATTGAATACAACACGTTTTAAATGTAACTTCACACTGTACAATACAATACTGCATGGAAGGGCTAATTTGTTCATATTTGCAAAGGCCTACCTGTGATTTAGCTGGAGGAATGGGAGGAAGGAATATACACTACATAATGTTCTGTATGTCATTGTGTCAGTCAGGAGACAACACTACATAATGATCTGTGTGTCAGTCAGGAGACAACACTACATAATGATCTGTGTGTCAGTCAGGAGACAACACTACATAATGATCTGTATGTCAGTCAGGAGACAACACTACATAATGATCTGTATGTCAGTCAGGGGACAACACTACATAATGATCTGTATGTCAGTCAGGGGACAACACTACATAATGATCTGTGTGTCAGTCAGGAGACAACACTACATAATGATCTGTATGTCATTGTGTCAGTCAGGAGACAGCACTACATAATGATCTGTATGTCAGTCAGGAGACAACACTACATAATGATCTGTATGTCAGTCAGGAGACAACACTACATAATGATCTGTATATCATTGGGTCAGTCAGGAGACAACACTACATAATGATCTGTATGTCATTGTGTCAGTCAGGAGACAGCACTACATAATGATCTGTATGTCAGTCAGGAGACAACACTACATAATGATCTGTATGTCAGTCAGGAGACAACACTACATAATGATCTGTATGTCATTGTGTCAGTCAGGAGACAGCACTACATAATGATCTGTATGTCAGTCAGGAGACAACACTACATAATGATCTGTATGTCAGTCAGGAGACAACACTACATAATGATCTGTATATCATTGGGTCAGTCAGGAGACAACACTACATAATGATCTGTGTGTCATTGTGTCAGTCAGGGGACAACACTACATAATGATCTGTATGTCATTGTGTCAGTCAGGAGACAACACTACATAATGATCTGTATGTCAGTCAGGAGACAACACTACATAATGATCTGTATGTCAGTCAGGAGACAACACTACATAATGGTCTGTATATCAGTCAGGAGACAACACTACATAATGATCTGTATGTTATTGTGTCAGTCAGGAGACAACACTACATAATGATCTGTATGTCATTGTGTCAGTCAGGAGACAACACTACATAATGATCTGTATGTTATTGTGTCGGTCAGGAGACAACACTACATAATGGTCTGTATGTCATTGGGTCAGCCAGGAGACAACACTACATAATGTGCTGTATGTCATTGGGTCAGTCAGGAGACAACACTACATAATGGTCTGTATGTCATTGGGTCAGTCAGGAGACAACACTACATAATGATCTGTATGTCATTGGGTCAGTCAGGAGACAACACTGCATAATGATCTGTATGTTATTGTGTCGGTCAGGAGACAACACTACATAATGATCTGTATGTTATTGTGTCGGTCAGGAGACAACACTACATAATGATCTGTATGTCAGTCAGGAGACAACACTACATAATGGTCTGTATGTCATTGGGTCAGTCAGGAGACAACACTACATAATGATCTGTATGTTATTGTGTCAGTCAGGAGACAACACTACATAATGATCTGTATGTCAGTCAGGAGACAACACTACATAATGATCTGTATGTCAGTCAGGAGACAACACTACATAATGGTCTGTATATCAGTCAGGGGACAACACTACATAATGTTCTGTATGTCATTGCGTCAGTCAGGAGACAACACTACATAATGATCTGTGTGTCAGTCAGGGGACAACACTACATAATGATCTGTATGTTATTGTGTCAGTCAGGAGACAACACTACATAATGATCTGTATGTCAGTCAGGAGACAACACTACATAATGATCTGTATGTCAGTCAGGAGACAACACTACATAATGATCTGTGTGTCAGTCAGGGGACAACACTACATAATGATCTGTATGTCAGTCAGGGGACAACACTACATAATGATCTGTATGTCAGTCAGGAGACAACACTACATAATGATCTGTATGTCAGTCAGGAGACAACACTACATAATGATCTGTATGTCAGTCAGGGGACAACACTACATAATGATCTGTGTGTCATTGTGTCAGTCCGGAGACAACACTACATAATGATCTGTATATCATTGGGTCAGTCAGGAGACAACACTACATAATGATCTGTATGTCATTGTGTCAGTCAGGGGACAACACTACATAATGATCTGTATGTTATTGTGTCAGTCAGGAGACAACACTACATAATGATCTGTATGTCATTGTGTCAGTCAGGGGACAACACTGCATGAAACCTACTCTTCAGTTGGTCAACTAAATTGACGTGAGGACAATATTAACATGACATGTAAGTCAGTTTTTACTAGAGGTCGACCGATTAATCGGAATGGCCGATTTCAAGTTTTAATAACAATTGGAAATCAGTATTTTTGGGCGCCGATAAAAATATTTATTTTTTATACCTTTTATTTAACTAGGCAAGTCAGTTAAGAACACATTCTTATTTTCAATGAAGGCCTAGGAACGGTGGGTTAACGGCCTCGTTCAGGGGCAGAACGACAGATTTTCACCTTGTCAGCTCGGGGGACCCAATCTTACAACCTTACAGTTAACTAGTCCAACGCAATAACGACCTGCCTCTCTCTCGTTGCACTCCACAAGGAGCCTGCCTGTTACGCGAATGCAGTAAGCCAAGGTAAGTTGCTAGCTAGCATTAAACTTATCTTATAAAAAACAATCAATCATAATCACTAGTTAACTACACATGGTTGATGATATTACTAGATATTATCTAGCGTGTCCTGCGTTGCATATAATCTGACAGCATACAAGTATCTAAGTATCTGACTGAGGGGTGGTAGGCAGAAGCAGGCGCGTAAACATTCATTCAAACAGCCCTTTTGTGTGTTTTGCCAGCAGCTCTTCGTTGTGCGTCAAGCATTGCGCTGTTGACTTCAAGCCTATCAACTCCTGGTGTAGAGATGAGGCTGGTGTAACCGAAGTGAAATGGCTAGCTAGTTAGCGCTTCAAACGTCACTCGCTCTGAGCCTTGTAGTAGTTATTCCCCTTGCTATGCATGGGTAACGCTGCTTCGATGGTGGCTGGTTCGAGCCCAGGGAGGAGTGAGTTACACTGGCAGCTATGCTGTTACACTGGCAATACTAAAATGCGTATAAGAACATCTAATAGTCAAAGGTTAATGAAATACAAATGGTATAGAGGGAAATAGTCCTATAATTCCTATAATAACTACAACCTAAAACTTCTTACCTGGGAATATTGAAGACTCATGTTAAAAGGAACCACCAGCTTTCATATGTTCTGAGCAAGGAACTGAAACGTTAGCTTTCTTACATGGCACATATTGCACTTTAACTTTCTTCTCCAACACTTTGTTTTGGCATTATTTAAAACAAATTGAACATGTTTCATTATTTACTTCAGGCTAAATTGATTTTAATTAATCGGTATCTGCATTTTTGGTCCTCCAATAATCGCATCGGTATCTGCGTTGAAAAATCATAAATCGGTCGACCTCTAGTTTTTACCATGTCCTCTTTGGTCTCTATGAGAGTTCCACATTTTGTATCTGAAAGTGGTGACATGCCTAATGGTGCGAACCAGAGAAATATCATTGCTATTCCGACTTTGTTTTATTTTCCTAATTGGTATAATTCAATCTTTGAGTCTCCTGTTGTTCTGAAATCTCAAAGTAATCTGACTTGTATTGAAACTCTGTATGATTTTAAATGCCGAAAAAGTTTGACATTTTTACATTTTAATATTTGTAGTTTATTACCTACAATGGATCATGTCAAAATCTGGGCCTCTCAGGCAGACCCTGATATTTTTTTAAAATAGTATCTGAGACCTGGTTAACTGATAAAACCCTGCACTCTGAGGTTTCTATGAATGGTTACAATGTGTTTAGGGCTGGTAGGAAAGGCAACGGTGGTGGTGTTTCTATGGATGGTTACAATGTGTTCAGGGCTGGTAGGAAAGGCAACGGTGGTGGTGTTTCTATGGATGGTTACAATGTGTTCAGGGCTGGTAGGAAAGGTAACGGTGGTGGTGTTTCTATGGATAGTTACAATGTGTTCAGGGCTGGTAGGAAAGGCAACGGTGGTGGTGTTTCTATGGATAGTTACAATGTGTTCAGGGCTGGTAGGAAAGGCAACGGTGGTGGTGTTTCTATGGATGGTTACAATGTGTTTAGGGCTGATAGGAAAGGCAACGGTGGTGGTGTTTCTATGGATGGTTACAATGTGTTTAGGGCTGGTAGGAAAGGTAACGGTGGTGGTGTTTCTATGGATGGTTACAATGTGTTTAGGGCTGGTAGGAAAGGCAACGGTGGTGGTGTTTCTATGGATGGTTACAATGTGTTTAGGGCTGGTAGGAAAGGTAACGGTGGTGGTGTTTCTATGGATGGTTACAATGTGTTCAGGGCTGATAGGAAAGGTAACGGTGGTGGTGTTTCTATGGATGGTTACAATGTGTTCAGGGCTGATAGGAAAGGTAACGGTGGTGGTGTTTCTATGGATGGTTACAATGTGTTCAGGGCTGATAGGAAAGGTAACTGGTGGTGTTTCTATGGATGGTTACAATGTGTTCAGGGCTGGTAGGAAAGGCAACGGTGGTGGTGTTTCTATGGATGGTTACAATGTGTTCAGGGCTGGTAGGAAAGGTAACGGTGGTGGTGTTTCTATGGATGGTTACAATGTGTTCAGGGCTGGTAGGAAAGGCAACGGTGGTGGTGTTTCTATGGATAGTTACAATGTGTTCAGGGCTGGTAGGAAAGGTAACGGTGGTGGTGTTTCTATGGATGGTTACAATGTGTTCAGGGCTGGTAGGAAAGGCAACGGTGGTGGTGTTTCTATGGATGGTTACAATGTGTTCAGGGCTGGTAGGAAAGGTAACGGTGGTGGTGTTTCTATGAATGGTTACAATGTGTTCAGGGCTGGTAGGAAAGGCAAAGATGTGGTTGTGTTGATATTTACACAAGGAATCTTCTTTCTGTGTCTCTGTTAAAAGGCTACCAACAGTCCTAAACTATATTAATTGTTGGCTTTAAGTCTTCAGTTGGGTTTAAACTAAAAAATAACAGTTATAGGAATCTTATTGTCCACCATCTGTACCTAACTCACTGATTTAATTGCCATTTTTACTACCCCAGAGGTGTTGATCGCCAGAGATTTTAATCTTGCATGGAGAAGGCAGGATGCTGACTGTTTAAATGATATTTGTACTAATCTAAATTTGACCCAGCTGATTACAAAGCCCACGCGTCCAAACTTAAAGGCCCCTAAAAAATGTACTTTGATTGACGTCATATTTACAAATACTCCAGAGAAATATGCTTGGAGTGGGGTATTTGCTTTGGATATTAGTGACCGCTGTCCCATTGTATGTGTCAGGTGTATACAGATGCCTCGATCCAAACCTCATTTTATCAAAAAGGAATTTTTAAGATTTCAATTGACAGGCCTTTTTTTTTTAGACCTTTATTTTGGTGACTTTGATTGTATTGCACCTATACCTGACCCTGAGTTGGCTCTGAACCACTTCTCAAAGGTTTTCAATTGTGTTGTAGATAAACATGTTCCCTTTAAAAAAACAGAATAAAAAATCAGTCTTGCCCTTGTTTCAGTCCAGAGCTATCTGAAGTCATACACAACAGAGATGCTGCCTGGGCCAAAGCTAGATTCACTGACTCGGGCCCAGACTGGCAGTCTTTTAGGCAATTGAGAAATCTGCGTGTCAAAGTGGTAAAATAAATCAGATTATTATGTTGATTATCACTATCTGAATGTACAGGGAACTCGGCTACATTTTGGCTGTTAAAATCACTGAAGGGTCTTGTGTCTCCTCTTCACTCCCCCAATAAATTGATTTAGATTATGGTCCTATTACTGACAAAATTGATATCATTAATGCATTTAATCACCATTTTATCTCGGCATGCTTTATATTTGAATGTATTTCAAAGCCAGCTTTTGAAAAGAGTCGTTTGGATGTAGATGGTGAAAATCTATTGAATGATACTGAAAATGCCGGTCAGGAGTTTTATTTTCAGGAAATGCACTGATAAAGAAGTCCTGCAGGCTTTGTTAACAGGAAGTATTCCAAAATAAAAGCCACACATGTGCTGACACTCCATGAGGGTAGGAAAACACACACCTCCCTCCCTCCCCCTGTCAGGAGCACCAGAAAGAGATTGTTTTATATAGTTAGCCCAATATGAATCCTACCTTTTGAAGTTACCATATACCATGCAACACACACACACACACACACACACACACACACATATATATATACACACACACACACACACACGTCTTTACAATACAGTGCATTCGTTAAGTATTCAGACCCATTGACTTTTTCTACATTTTGTTACATTACAGCCTTATTCTAAAATGTGTTTAAAATGGGGTTTTCTTACTCGTCAATAACTATATTCATAATGGAAAAACACATTTTTAGATTACAAAATGTCACATTTACACAAGTATTCAGACCCTTTATTCAATTACTTTGAGGAAGCACCTTTGGCAGCAATTACAGCCTCGAATCTTGTTGGGTATTTTTTACTTTTTTTTTGTGTTATTTTATTTAACAAGGCAAGTCAATAAAAAATGAATTCTTATTTACAATGACTGCCTACCGGGAAACAGTGGGTTAACTGCCTTGTTCAGGGGCAGAACGACAGATTTTTACCTTGTCAGCTCAGGGATTAGATCCAGCAACCTTTCGGTTACTGACCCAACGCTCTAACCACTTGGTTATCTGCCGCCCCTATGACGCTACAAGCTTTGCACCCCTGTATTTGAGGAGCTTCTCCCATTCTTCTCTGCACATCTTCTCAAGCTCTGTCAGGTTGGATGGGGAGTGTCGCTGCACAGCTATTTGCAGGTCTCTCCAGAGATCGGGTTCAAGTCCAGGCTCTGGCTGGGCCACTCAAGAACATTCAGAGACTTGTCCGAAAGCCACTCCTGCGTGGTCTTGGCTGTGTGCTTAGGGTCATTGTCCTGTTGGAAGGTGAACCTTTACCCCAGTCTGAGGTCCTGAGCGCTCTGGAGCAGGTTTTCATTAAGGATCTCTCTGTATTTTGCTCCGTTCATCTTTCCCTCAATCCTGACTAGTCTCCCAGTCCCTGCCGCTGAAAAACATCACCACAGCATGATGCTGCCACCACCATGCTTCACCATAGGGATGGTGCCACGTTTCCTCCAGACGTGACGCTTGGCATTCAGGTCAAAGAGTTCAATCTTTTTTTCATCAGACCAGAGAATCTTGTTTCTCATGGTCTGAGAGTCTATAGGTACCTTTTGGTAAACTCCAAGCGGGCTGTCATGTGCATTTTACTGAGGGGTGGCTTCCGTCTGAGCACTCTACCATAAAGGCCTGATTGGTGGAGTGCTGCAGAGATGGTTGCCCTTCTGGAAGGTTCTCCCATCTCCACAGAGGAACTCTAGAGCTCTGTCAGAGTGACCATCAGGTTCTTGGTCATCTCCCTGACTGAGGCCATTCTCCCCCGATTGCTCTGTTTGGCCGGGCGGCCAGCTCTCTTGCTTTGTCATTATGGGGTATAGTGTGTAGATTGCTGAAAAAAAAGTAAATATAGAATAAGTAATGTAACAAAATGTGGAAAAAGTCAAGGGGTCTGAATACTTTCCGAAGGCATTGTACTTTACACCTTTTGAATAATATAATTGTTTATGTGTTCACAGTGAACCCTGGGTAAAATATCAGCGTGACATATGAAACGATGTATCTCATTTTCCACAGCTATGCAAACACGTCCTCGTGGAACCCGCGTCGATGTTTCTCCTGAGTAAGTCCACATTCACTTCACTGATGATTCCACATACAGGAAATACATCAAAATATCAACATGTCTGAAGGAGATCGGAACATAACCGGGAACCTTTTGAGACATCCATCTTTTCTTAAAAACTATTCTGAACAAAAATATAAAACATTTAAAATGTTGGTCCCACGTTTCATGTGTTGAAATAAAAGATCCCAGAAATGTTCCATACGCACAAAAATAGCATATTTCTCTCTAATTTTGTGCCCAAATTTGTTTACATCCCTGTTAGTGAGCATTTCTCCTTTTGCCAAGATAATCCATCCACCTGACAGGTGTGGCATATGAAGAAGCTGATTAAACAGCATGATCATTACACAGGTGTACCTTGTGCTGGGGACAATAAAAGGCCACGTTAAAGTGTGCAGTTTTGTCACACAACACAATGCCACAGTTGTCTCAAGTTGAGGGAGCGTACAATTGGCATGCTGACTGCAGGAATGTCCACCAGCGCTGTTGCCAGAGAATGTAATGTTCATTTCTCTACCATAAGCCACCTCCGTCGTTTTAGAGAATTTGGCAGGACGTCCAACAAGTGCATAAATGAAAAGGTGAAAACAAAACACAAATATTTCGGCCTCAGGCCATCATCAGTGTAAATCATTGGAACACACACCTGGCTTTTACTTTAATGATAATTGCATATGTCACATGATCAACATCTTTATTTTGCATTCAAGCGTCAGTTTTGGATTTATTCCTTTTTTTCGACAGTGTGCGGGGGTCTCCATCTCTTCCAACCATACTCACCAGCAGTCACCCATTGAGCATGTTTGGGATGCTCTGGATCGATGTGTATGACAGCATGTTCCAGTTCCCGCTAATATAATAATGTACGGCCCCATGTCGCTATGATCTGTACACAATTCCTGGAAGCTGAAAATGTCCCAGTTATTCCATGGCCTGCATACTCACCAGACATGTCACCCATTGAGCATGTTTGGAACGCTCTGGATCTACGTGTACAACAGCGTGCTCCCGTTCTCACCAATATTCAGCAACTTCGCACAGCCATTGAAGAAGAGTGGGACAACATTCCACAGGCCACAGCCTGATCAACTCTGCCCCTACTTTTTACATTTTTGTTTATAGCTGTCTGTGACCAACAGATGCATATCTGTATTCCCAGTCATGTAAAATCCATAGATTAGGGCCTAATTTATTTACTTAAATTGACTGATTTCCTGATATGAACTTTAACTCAGTAAAATCTTTGAAATTGTTGCATGTTGCGTTTTTGTTTTTAGTTAGTCTTAAGTGGCTTTTACATTAACAGCACTTTGTGATGAGCACCATTTTGTTAATTGTCACTTCACCTCCATCCACAGGAGTGGTGACCTGTGTGTGAACAGAGACTGTCTCCTGCAGCTCTTCCGGTTGTGTAGGAGGTGTGGATTTGAGTGCAAGTTCAGCTTGCAGGGTCAACAGAGGAGCTTCTCTGTCATTCAGATGTGCCCAATATGCAGTCACACCAGGAAGTGGATGAGCCAGCCTTTTGTTGCTGAGGAAACCTCTGGAGAAAGAGAGACAGAGCTACTGGATGGAGAGGTGGGTATTTAGTTATTTACCTCAGTGACATCATCACAGAACCTTTTTAGAGAATGATGCAGACATGCTGATAGTAAAATGTGTTTTTGTTTCTTTTCGTGAGGAACCATGTAAGGACAGAGACCAGGATGACAGTTGTTCGTTGACGATGGAAATCACTGAGGAGATGTGTGACTATGATGAAGAAGTCTGTCCTCGGAGGAAAAGGGGAAAGCAGAGATCAGATGAGACCGAGTGGGAGCCGTCTGACGAGGAAGACATTGTAATGGAGTCTGATTCTTCTGAGGATTTGGAAACGGCAGGTTCCTCTGGTCTAACAGAAAAGGCCAACGTTGATAATTCTCAGAGCGGAATAGAGAAAGAAGAGAGACTTGTGGAGTGGTGCACCGACTGTGGAGCCGAGCCTGTACTCGCCTGCACCACACAGCGCCATAAGAAGCTGTACGCCTGTGGTGTGTGTGTGAGTGAGGTCCAACAAGCTGTTGGATTTGACCGATTCTACATGCAGTTCGAGGACCCGGCCAGCTTCAAGGAACATGTACGACGTGAACACAACACAAAACCTCATAGGTTGCTCTGTACAGACTGTGGCATCTTTCCTCACAAGAAGGACCATTGGTGTGAGCACAAGATTAAGAAGCTCCGCTGTCTAGACTGTGGTAAACGCTGTCTGAGTGAACATCAGAAAGGCTGTGTTTACCCATGTAAGTTCTGTCTCAAGCCATTCAGGACCAAAGAGGACAAGTTTACCCACGAGGAGAACCATCGGCATCCTTATCAGTGCTCAGAATGCTCAGAAAGATTCAAGAACATTAGACTACGGGACAGACACCTTCAGAGCCACAGAGGTCCAACGACAGCCTTCCACAGTGGCCAGAAGCCCCACAAGTGCCATCAGTGTGAGAAGTTTTTCAATTACAGCGTCGGTCTAAAGAACCACATCCAACTCTATCATGGCCCCGGCTCTCAGGAGCAGGAGAGTCGGGAGACAAACTGTGGGACGGCGCAGGAGAAAGAGGAGGAGAGAGAGCGCAAGCGTCACTTTAAGGAGGATAATTTGTGTGCGTACAAGATCAAGAAGTTCTGCTGTCTAGACTGTGGTAAACGCTGTCTGAGTGAACAGGGTCTGAAGTGTCACAGACATCTCCATCAGAAAGGCTGTGTTTACCCATGTAAGTTCTGCCTCGTGCCATTCAGGACCAAAGAGGACAAGTTTACCCACGAGGAGAACCATCGGCACCCTTATCAGTGCTCAGAATGCTCAGAAAGATTCAAGAACATTAGACTACGGGACAGACACCTTCAGAGCCACAGTGGCCAGAAGCCCCACAAGTGCCAGCTGTGCCGACGCTGGCATGCCCAGCCGAGCCGCCTCAAGTCCCACATGCGCCTCCACACAGGGGAGAGGCCCTTCCAAGTGCCATCAGTGTGAGAGGATTCAAGAACATTAATCTACGGGACAGACACCTTCAGAGCCACAGAGGTCCAAAGAGATATATTTGTGACGTCTGCCAGTTTAAACACCTACAGAAACATACAGTCGTCCACAGTAGGCAGAGACCCCAAACGTGCCAGCTGTGCCAACGCTCGTTCACTGAAAAGAAACACCTCAGGTCCCACATGCGCTCCAAATGCCAGCAGTGTGAGAAGTGTTTCAATCGCATAGTCCATCTGAAGATCCACAGCCAACTACATCATGACACCGTCTCTCAGAAGCAGGGAGAGTCAGGAACCAAACTCTAGTACTGAGCAGGAGAGAGAGTAGGAGGGGGAGAGTCAGGAACCAAACTCTAGTACTGAGCAGGAGAGAGAGTAGGAGGGGGAGAGTCAGGAACCAAACTCTAGTACTGAGCAGGAGAGAGAGTAGGAGGGGGAGAGTCAGGAACCAAACTCTAGTACTGAGCAGGAGAGAGAGTAGGAGGGGGAGAGTCAGGAACCAAACTCTAGTACTGAGCAGGAGAGAGAGTAGGAGGGGGAGAGTCAGGAACCAAACTCTAGTACTGAGCAGGAGAGAGAGTAGGAGGGGGAGAGTCAGGAACCAAACTCTAGTACTGAGCAGGAGAGAGAGTAGGAGGGGGAGAGTCAGGAGAGATTGGAACTGTATAGCATCATTATAATGATGTAAAAAGTCTGTCGTTCTGGCCCTGAACAAGGCAGTTAACCCACTGTTCCAAGGCCGCCATTGAAAATAAGAATTTGTTCTTAACTGACTTGCCTAGTTAAATAAAGGTAAAATAAAAATATATATAATGGGGAAATAAACGATGATGATCAACTCAAAGTTTGCTGGAGTTTGTTAAACACTGCTCAAAAAAAATAAAGGGAACACTAAAATAACACATCCTAGATCTGAATGAATGAAATATTCTTATTAAATACTTTTTTCTTTACATAGTTGAATGTACTGACAACAAAATCACACAAAAATGATCAATGGAAATCAAATGTATCAATCCATGGAGGTCTAGATTTGGAGTCACGCTCAAAATTAAAGTGGAAAACCACACTACAGGCTGATCCAACTTTAATGTAATGTCCTTAAAACAAGTCAAAATGAGGTTCAGTAGTGTGTGTGGCCTCCACGTGCCTGTATGACCTCCCTGCAACGACTGGGCATGCTACTGATGAGGTGGTGGATGGTCTCCTGAAGGATCTCCTCCCAGACCTGGACGAAAGCATCCGCCAACTCCTGGACAGTCTGTGGTGCAACGTGGCGTTGGCGGATGGAGTGAGACATGATGTCCCAGTCAGGCTACCTCTGACCGGTTTGGCAGTCAGGCTACCTCTGGCGAGCACATGGAGGGCTGTGCGGCCCCCCAAAGAAATGCCGCCCCACACCATGACTGACCCACCACCAAACCGGTCATGCTGGAGGATGTTGCAAGCAGCAGAACGTTCTCCATGGCGTCTCCAGACTGTCACATCTGTCACTTGTGCTCAGTGTGAACCTGCTTTCATCTGTGAAGAGCACAGGGCGCCAGTGGCGAATTTGCCAGTCTTGGTGTTCTCTGGCAAATGCCAAACGTTCTGCACGGTGTTGGGCTGTAAGCTCAACCCCCACCTGTGGATGTCGGGCCCTCATACCACCCTCATGGAGTCTGTTTCTGACCGTTTGAGCAGACACATGCACATTTGGCCTGCTGGAGGTCATTTTGCAGGGCTCTGGCAGTGCTCCTCCTTGCACAAAGGCGGAGGTAGCGGTCATGCTGCTGGGTTGTTGCCCTCCTACGGCCTCCTCCACGTCTCCTGATGTACTGGCCTGTCTCCTGGTAGCGCCTCCATGCTCTGGACACTACGCTGACAGACACAGCAAACCTTGCCACAGCTCGCATTGATGTGCCATCCTGGATGAGCTGCACTACCTGAGCCACTTGTGTGGGTTGTAGACTCCATCTCATGCTACCACTAGAGTGAAAGCACCGCCAGCATTCAAAAGTGACCAAAACATCAGCCAGGAAGCATAGGAACTGAGAAGTGGTCTGTGGTCCCCACCTGCAGAACCACTCCTTTATTCGGGGTGTCTTGCTAATTGCCTATAATTTCCACCTGTTGTCTATTCCATTTGCACAACAGCATGTGAAATGTATTGTCCATCAGTGTTGCTTCCTAAGTGGACAGTTTTTGATTTCACAGAAGTGTGATTGACTTACATTGAGTTACATTGTGTTGTTTGTGTTCCCTTTATTTTTTTGAGCAGTGTATATTCCATCTTCTCTGCTACAGTGCTGTGAAATCAGCGAGATTTACCGGGGATCCAAATCTCACGAAAAAAAAAACCCAAAAACCGTAAAAATAAAAATACCTCCCTTTATTGGACTCAATAATCACAAATCGTAGTTTATTATTTCAAGATGTTCTGTTTCTCCGACCCTCCCCTTTTCATGCTATTTTAGGAGGTATTGAGGCTTATTGTTGAGTAGTGGTTATTTGTAAGTAGGTACTCTTGTCAAGGTGTGTGAAATGAAATAAATATGCAATCCATGTAAAAACTAATCGTTATGAACATTGTGTTACTAAGGGGACATCGAAACAACAACGCTAACTATTAATGAGTTAAATGTATATTTGAAAGTTCAATATTATACATAAAATAATATCTGGAATACTGGTTTAATTCCCATTCCACTATATGGCTCTGTTCCACATGCTGCTCCCATTCAGGGGTCTGAGGATTCAGAAACAAAATAGTTGATGCTCTTGACACACATCCGTGCATTGGTAGATGTGCTGTACATTGTTATAAATAGTTCTGTTATAAGTCTATAGCAGGGTTAGTACTGTTGATAGCTGTGTAGTGCTGTCATAGAGGCCAACATTTGTCAGCGGGGGAAGTAGATTTTTCCTGGGGGGAAAAAAAAGCTCTACTTGGTGGTTGTAAGTCGCTCTGGATAAGAGCGTCTGCTAAATGACTTAAATGTAAATGTATGACACTGCATCCTATTAGTAGTCTGAGGATTCCAAATCACCCCCATTTTTTGTGGGAAACAACTTTGTATAGTTCCTACAGTACAGTTGTATAGTGTTTTCATGGAGACCTTCAATGATAATCACAAGTTTTGACAGCGGTGGCCGTAGCTTTCTGCCTTAAATGGGGGGAGGTGTATTTGTCTGTAATGAAGCCCTTTTGTAGGGAATAACTCATTCTGATTGGCTGGGCCTGGCTACCCAGTGAGTGTGCCTATGTGAAATCCATAGATTAGAGGCTATTGAATGTATTTAAATTGACTGATTTCCATTATATGAACGTTAACTCATCAAAATCGTTGAAATTGTTACATGTTGCGTTTTATATTTTTCTTCAGTATATACATGTGAAGCATCGTGTTGGCGTTTCCACTCACTACCAAATATGGTGAAGCCCACGGTTCGGCAGTGGAAGATGGAGCGAGATGGATTTTTCTCATCGATGTAACATTTGATCTCAATATAGTTTTCTATTTCCAAAACTGGAATCTGTTACGAACAGAGTGGACTAAATTTTGTAGACTTTGCCTTTTGTTCTTTAGAAGGAATGCAAGGTCAAATTTAATTCTTACACCAGCACTTCAGAGTATGCGTTCCCTAACAGAAATATGCAAATACACGCTGGAACGTGCCTATAGGATCTTGCTAGCTCGTGTTTGGCTCTGCCCACATCCTTGCTTGTTTTGCCCACTGTGATTCATTTGCTCCCATTTGGAAATGACGGGCTGTGGTCTATCTTGGGTTACATATAAAAAAATCTTTGGTATGACACATGGTCCTATTAGAAGAGTGTCTGAGGATTCCAAATCAACTTCTATAGAATGAACAGTACAGTAGCAAATAGCTGTATAGTGATAACTTCAGTTTAAAATGGTACAGAAGCAAACAAGTAGATTAGTAGAAACAACCAAATGTATTTTATAAAGCTCTTTACAGTGCTCTACAGATACTCAGCCAAAAAAATTAGAGAGCGAGAGCAATTGAGATGCAGAAATACAGCAGCTAGAAAAAACTCAGACAGGAACCTAAGAAGAAGATTAGACAGGAACCTAAGAAGAAAGATTAGAGAAGAACCAGGCTCGGAGGGGGTGGCAAAGTCCTCTTCTGGCTGTGCCTTGGGGAAACGTTGAGTACATGTGGCCATTAAGTCAAGATGGTTATTCAAGATGTGCATAGATTACCAGCAAGGTCAAGAAATAACCCCAGTGGATAAAGAGGATGGAACAGTTCAACACTTCAGGAATCAGTGTCAGTTGGCTTTTCAGAGAGGACTGTGCCACCACAGCAGTGATATTTGTTGACCTGTTGCCACTAAAAAAGGTGACCAGTGGAGCACAAAAAACATTCCATACAACCTATATTTATCTCTTTATTTTCCCTTTCATACTTAAACTATTTGTCATACTTCAACTATGTTACAACACTACATAAATAAAATAACATTTGAAATGTCTATTTTAAAACTTTGAGTAATGTTTACTGCTAATTTCTAATTGCTTATTTCCTTTGTTTATTGTCTATTCCACTTGCTTTGGCAATGTAAACAAATATTTCCCATGCCAATAAAGACCTTAGAGAGAGATTGAGAGCGAATTTGGCGAGTTGAATAGGGTATACGCAAATAAGAGCGTTTCTGCATCTCACCTGTAGAACGGGATATCTACATTTACTGGTTGTAGGCTAGGTCGAAATATATATAGAGGCATAAGGTTATCAGTGTGGTGAAGGTAAAAATCTAATTTTATGAGAAATAGAAATGGGCGGGGGTTATGACTTTGTGGCTGTGGTAACAACCAAGTGGATCCAGTTAACAATGGGCGATCAACAGCTTTTATTTTTGTGTCGACAACTAAAGTTTAGTCATGGTGTGGTGCTCAGTACCTGGATGTGCGAACTACAAACAAGCACAGGCTGCTGGGGTAACGTTTCATCGGTTACCTGTCAGAGATATTACTCGTAGTCGACAGTGGCTGGCGGCAATAAAGAACGCAGCCTATGATGTGAATACTGCACTGGATAAATATCCAAATGTCCGTGTTTGTAGCCAGCACTTTCAGCCAGAGGACTTCGAAACGGACCTGAGGTCTCAACTGATGGGTTTGCCAGGTCGTCGCACGTTGAAAAGTGAAGTTATTCCATCAATTTTCCCCTTCATTTCAAAGAGGAAGGCATCCGATCAGCCAACATCAGAGCAGCAGAAAACAAGTCGAGCTGAGGTAACTACAGTAGCTATCGAACAGTTATTTATCTAGCTAAAACCAAAATCTAACTCGTTTTCATAATACGCATAACCAACGTAATTAGTTAGCTGCTACCTAACGACGTGATTTGTAACTTTGTAAACTACGTTAAGTTACAGAGTCGTTACAGACTGCTCCAGCCTTGCAGGTTTGTCACTACACTAGTTACCACAGCCACAACGTCTGCATGGTATATATATCGTAAACAAAAAACGAGTTTATTGGTCTTCATTTAAGGTTAGGTATAAAGTTAGCAGTTTGGTTGAAGTTTTAAGAAGATATATTTTAGAAATAGGCGGGGTTTATTCATTTTGTGGTTGTGATAACTAGTTGACGACCGAAAATTAGGGGATATGACCCGGAAGTGGAAATGGCGTTTACGTGGGCTAGTCCAAAAACACGCTCGCCAAGCAGTTACGAACAACGCGTTGAGAAGTCAAACCTGTAATCTCATACTTTCTCGAGACTATATTGTTGTCATCATGCCCGTGTGGTGTTCTGTACCATACTGTGCTAATTACAAACAAGCGCAAAAAAAAGGAGTAATCTTTCACAGTTTACCTACCGGAGATATACCCCGATGCCGTAAATGGCTCGCGGCTATCAAGAATAATATTTACAATGTCAACACACCAGTGGCCAAGTATCAAAACATCCGCGTATGTAGTCAACATTTTCGTCCAGAAGATTATTTGAGGGATTATCAATCTGAATTGATGGGGAAGCCAAATCGACGGCAGCTAAAAAGGGACGCGATACCATCGGTGTTTTCCTTCACAACAAAACGGAAGACATCCGATCAACCAACACCAGCACAGAAGAAAAGATCTCGATTAGAGGTAACCTAGCCTTACCTAGACTAGGTTAACTGGTTACAACAAACACTGTAGTCCTGTATTTAATGAATCGGCCAAATCAGCTGAAATCACCTCAATTTGCTGAAATTAGTATATTTTCACCCTCTCTGCTGATCAGAAATTGTAAACTTGTTGAATCTCCCGGTAGTCAGACGTTACTTCAGACGGTATTCTCTGCAATGTTTCAGCCATGAAACCCTGAAGATCCAATAACCGTTTAGCTGCTTTCAGAATAATTTCAAGTTTCTTCGATTTTTTGTTGTTATTTAGAATTGCACAATTAATAACCTGCGCAATAAACAGCTAAATCAACCTTCTTTACGATTAGTGTTTCAGGATCTCTCAACTGACTGACATCCACATCCTGTTGGGCATCCACTGACATAGCTTCATCATCTCTACTCGTTGCGTTGAACATTTTTACTGCCTCTGTATAGGACACCTTCTCAATTTCTACTGCCTCTGTGTAGCCGATGTAAAATGGCTAGCAAGTTAGCGGTGGTGCGCGCTAGTGGCGTTTCAATCGGTGACGTCACTTGCTCTGAGACCTTGAAGTAGTGGTTCCCCTTGCTCTGCAAGGGCTGCAGTTTTTGTGGAGTGATGCTTCGAGGGTGACTGTTGACGTGTGCAGAGCGTCCCTGGTTCACGCCCAGGTCGGGGCGAGGGGACGGACATAAATTCTATACTGTTACATCTGCAGGACCCCTTCTCAATTTTTACTGCCTCTACATAGGACACCTTCTCGACAGCCCTGATCCTTCCTACTTTGACCTCCTTCACCCTAACAGACCACCCAGGGAACTATGGAACGTGATTCCCATCACAATTGGAACACCATCCACCCTCAGTCTTCAACAATGCATACTTTGTTGTCCTGCATACCACTGCTGGCTTGCTTCTGAAGCTAAGCAGGGTTGGTTGTGGTTAGTCCCTGGATGAGAGACCAGATGCTGCTGGAAGTGGTGTTGGAGGGCCAGTAGGAGGCACACTCTTCTCTGGTCTAAAAAAATCTCCCAATACCCCACGGCAGTGATCGGGGACACTGCCCTGTGTAGGGTGCCGTCTTTCGGATGGGACGTTAAGAGTAGGGGTGTTAACCCCGGTGTCCTGGCTAAAATTCCCAATCTGGCCCTCAAACCATTACAGTCACCTAATAATCCCCAGTTTACAATTGGCTCATTCATCCCCCTCCTCTACCCTGTAACTAATTCCCCAGGTCGTTGCTGTAAATGAGAACGTGTTCTCATGCAACTTACCTGGTAAAATAACGGATAAATAAAAAAATATACCCACTTGGGTGATTGAAAGATGAACTGAGGTCCAGACTCCAGTCCAGTTGGTGGTGGTAATGCAGTTTAAAGTTGGTTTCCAACCGCCATATATGAAGTCCGATGAAGAAGCCTGAAGGAGGAGAGATTACTAGAAACTAACTTGGTTTACCGTGGATTAATTGTTGGAATAGAGGACCTTGTGCATTTCAGGTAAAATAACAACCCAATGTTTATATCTGATATAGAATTTTATTATCAATGTTTATAATTTTCAATTATTCTAATCGGTCTGCAACCCAGAGTGTGTAAATGAAACAGACAGAATTCCCAGCTCACAATTAGTCAAATCAATGTTTATTCACGAGAGCTCTCCCGTTCATATACAAAGATGTTCCTTTTATAACATTCTTCTAACCTACGCACACACATGCACACTAACATTAGGAGAGCTATCTTCTTCTCCAGAATTTTCACCACAGTTTATCACTATCCAGTTGACAGTTCCATTGCCCCCCAGATCAAGGAAACCTGGAGGGGTACTCCCTGTCCTATCGTACATTCTCAGAGTTATAGCCGGGTCGGTTCAACCATAGTTTAATTGTTTCTAGGTGTTTTCTTAGGCATACCCACACATCACTCTCTCCCCAGTCCAACCTAGTTGGACATATGTTTAATAATTTTAATTACTCCTTATCCATGCTACATAACCTGTAATCCCTAATGGTTAAATTTCCAGGTATAATTATTTAATCATCATTTATCTTAAACCTTATAAATTATTTTATCAATATCCCAGGACAAATTAGCTAGCAACAGAAAACTAACTAGCTAAATTGCCATAAATGTTTAATGCTTTTCGACCTGTCCCCAAATTAATAAAGCTGGTTCAGAGTTAATTTTGATATTTTAACTTGCATGTCCTGATCGCGTCTGGTGTGGGTGGTCAAAATCAAAATACGGGCGAGCGCCGTGCGTTGTTTTGCCTTCCTGCGTCACTTCATACACCGAAGATCTCCGCTGAACAGAACCACATGTCTTTTATCCGTCTCTATGTGACCCCCGATGACTTCAGAACAACGTTAACTACAAATTCAAAACTTGCCAACGTCTTTGCAATTGATACAAACAATTTATAAAAAAGGTGCTTCCAACGAGAACCGAGATGACTGCATTAAAATATTAAAACAGTATATGTCTATATCAGTCATATCGAAATACATTTTCATGTTCAATCAATTGAGTTCTATTTTGTTACTTGTAGGCTACTGTCTGTAATTTGTCTCAATATATTTCATGATGTGTAGCCTAACATTTTGTGTTTTCTTTACAGTATCTGAACAGTATTGAAGCTCTCATCACACCAGAGGTGAGTCGGTACAATATCAACCACTACATTTTTACAGTTTAATATAACTAGCCCCACCTCATCACTGTAGAGACTGATGAATGGTGCCATCCCTGGTTGAGGTTGTGTTGAATGCGTTCCAAATGCCACCCTATATAGGGCAGGGCAATACTTTTGATCAGAAACCTATGGGCACTATAATGGGTTCCATTTGAGATGGAGACATTGACATGTTTACCGGGATATCTTTAAAAGTGATCACAGATGTATCTATACAGGTGGCTCCAATATTGCCTGGAAGGAAGAACAAAGGTCAGTATAATGTAACTCTGCGTTATCCACATTCTTGTCAGTGGTAAACAGCACTCACGTTTTCATCATGTTTTTCTGTCTTGTGTATATATATATATTTTTTGCTAATATCTTTGAATAGTTAACAAAACGTTTTCTGCATTGTACTGGTCACCGTTTTGTCTAGTTTTTGGATTCTACCGGTCTTCTTTCCTCGGATCTTATCTCACCTCATATTATTCTAAAATATCAGCACTGGTGTATTGTACAGGCATCTTTTTCATTCCACTTCAAGAAATGGTGGCAAATTGGCCGTGACTATTCCACTTAGTTTTCCAATTCGACTGTAACAGCGAAGACGGGTATAATTTGTGTCTCATAGAATGACAGTGATGTTCCTGTGTGAATGTTCACAGGTGTTCTGACTCGTCCCCGTGTCCAGGATTCTGGAACCAGCATTGACATTACACCTGAGTACGTTCAAATAATCCCACCACCTCTTTGTTATCACTACTTAACAATCCTACAGCCCAGATGTATTTGGTCATTGACTGTCCATTTTTTTTAAGTGTTTAGAGATTGTAAGATTGTGGTACGATTTTAAAAACCCCTCTGTGTTGCTTCCCCTCCTCCATCTACAGGAGTGCAGATGTGTGTGTGAACAGAGTCTGTCTGCTGCAGCTCTTCCTGCTCTGCGAGAGGTGTGGCTGCGACTGTGATGCCAGGATCCAGGATGAACTGGGTTGCTTCTCTGTCGTTCAGAAATGCCCGTTCTGCAGTCACCACAGGAAATGGATGAGCCAGCCCTCTTTTGCCCAGGAAACCTGTGGATTGAAGGAAGAGGTGGGTATGCACTGGATACAATGTAGTGGACACGATGAAATGCAAACTCTGTACACAACATTCTTAACAAGATTCTGACATGCCTGTAATCCATAATAATGATATTTTGTTTTCCTTTCCTAAGGCGATTGGAGGGACTTGGTCCCAGCCATGTGAAGACAGAGACCCAGACCTAGAGAACATTTGCTTGACTATGGAAATCACTGAGGAGTTGTGTGAACATGATGCTCGGTCCTCGGACGAGGAGAGTGAGGAGGACGAAAAGCCCAAGAAGCGGAATAAGCAGGAGAGATCAGATGAGACCGAGTGGGAGCCGTCTGACGAGGAAGACATTGTAATGGAGTCTGATTCTTCTGAGGATTTGGAAACGGCAGGTTCCTCTGGTCTAACAGAAAAGGCTGACGTTGATAATTCTCAGAGCGGAATAGAGAAAGAAGAGAGACTTGTGGAGTGGTGCACTGACTGTGGAGCCGAGCCTGTACTCGCCTGCACCACACAGCGCCATAAGAAGCTGTACGCCTGTGGTGTGTGTGTGAGTGAGGTCCAACAAGCTGTTGGATTTGACCGATTCTACATGCAGTTCGAGGACCCGGCCAGCTTCAAGGAACATGTACGACGTGAACACAACACAAAACCTCATAGGTTGCTCTGTACAGACTGTGGCATCTTTCCTCACAAGAAGGACCATTGGTGTGAGCACAAGATCAAGAAATTCCGCTGTGTAGACTGTGGTAAGCGCTGTAGAACTGAAACGGGTATCAAGATTCACAGGCACCTCCACCACCCTGACCATGTTTTCCCCTGTAAGTTCTGCCTGCAGCCATTCAAAACCAGGTCAGACAAACTGACACACGATGAAAGCCATCAGGGTGAGATCTCTCCCTACCATTGCTCAGAATGCTCCGGTAAATTTGATGACCTAATGGCAAGGAACAGCCACCTACGAACCCACAGCAACCTGAATAGAAACATCTGCCACGCTTGTTACAAAGAATATTCTAACAAAAACCATCTGGAGAGGCACATGCTTATTCACACAAGGCAGAAGCCCCACATGTGCCAGGTCTGCCAACAGTCCTTCAACCAAGCGAGCCACCTTAAGTCCCACATGCGCCTCCACACAGGGGAGAGGCCCTTCAAGTGCCAACAGTGTGAGAAGTGCTTCAATCACAATGTCAGTTTGAAGAACCACATCCAACGCTATCATGGCCCTGAGAAGAGCTGAGGAAGAGGAGAGTTACACAGGCTGAGGGAGAGGAGACTACCGCAGGCTGAGGGAGAGGAGACTACCGCAGGCTGAGGGAGAGGAGAGTTACACAGGCTGAGGGAGAGGAGACTACCACAGGCTGAGGGAGAGGAGACTACCACAGGCTGAGGGAGAGGAGACTACCACAGGCTGAGGGAGAGGAGACTACCACAGGCTGAGGGAGAGGAGACTACCGCAGGCTGAGGGAGAGGAGACTACCGCAGGCTGAGGGAGAGGAGACTACCGCAGGCTGAGGGAGAGGAGACTACCGCAGGCTGAGGGAGAGGAGACTACCGCAGGCTGAGGAAATTTCTGTTTTTTTCAACCGGAAATTAAAATGAGCTATTTACTACTACTTTAACCAGTACTTTGTTTGTGTTGATGTTATATAACATGTATTGATTACTTTCTACATATTTTAAACATTTGGAATGCCAGTTGTTTTAATAGTTGTTGAAATATCATATTAGAAAATAGTTATATTTATATAGAGGATTTTTGTATTTGCTGTCATGAGGATGATTTAAAGTTCCATTTTGAAATACTGCCTTTATAGATTTCCGTGCAACTTTTAAGATTTGAAGTCGATGTAATATTCAAGCTCAATATAATATCCAACTATTTCACTGATTCATAGTCCGCTCAGTTCTGTGACATAAACAGAATTGTTCAACAGAGTGGATAACTGTACAATTCATTATGCACGTGCTTCACATACGAATGCAGAAATGTATTTGTATTTATTATGGATCCATTAGTTCCTGCCAAGGCAGCAGCTACTCTTCCTGGGGTTTATTAAGGATCCCCATTAGTTCCTGCCAAGGCAGCAGCTACTCTTCCTGGGGTTTATTAAGGATCCCCATTTAGTTCCTGCCAAGGCAGCAGCTACTCTTCCTGGGGTTTATTATGGATCCCCATTAGTTCCTGCCAAGGCAGCAGCTACTCTTCCTGGGGTTTATTAAGGATCCCCATTAGTTCCTGCCAAGGCAGCAGCTACTCTTCCTGGGGTTTATTATGGATCCCCATTAGTTCCTGCCAAGGCAGCAGCTACTCTTCCTGGGGTTTATTAAGGATCCCCATTAGGTCCTGCCAAGGCAGCAGCTACTCTTCCTGGGGTTTATTATGGATCCCCATTAGTTCCTGCCAAGGCAGCAGCTACTCTTCCTGGGGTTTATTATGGATCCCCATTAGTTCCTGCCAAGGCAGCAGCTACTCTTCCTGGGGTTTATTATGGATCCCCATTAGTTCCTGCCAAGGCAGCAGCTACTCTTCCTGGGGTTTATTATGGATCCCCATTAGTTCCTGCCAAGGCAGCAGCGACTCTTCCTGGGGTTTATTAAGGATCCCCATTAGTTCCTGCCAAGGCAGCAGATACTCTTCCTGGGGGTTTATTATGGATCCCCATTAGTTCCTGCCAAGGCAGCAGCGACTCTTCCTGGGGTTTATTATGGATCCCCATTAGTTCCTGCCAAGGCAGCAGCGACTCTTCCTGGGGTTTATTATGGATCCCCATTAGTTCCTGCCAAGGCAACAGCTACTCTTCCTGGGGTTTATTATGGATCCCCATTAGTTCCTGCCAAGGCAGCAGCTACTCTTCCTGGGGTTTATTATGGATCCCCATTAGTTCCATGCCAAGGCAGCAGCTACTCTTCCTGGGGTCCAGCAACATTAAGACAGTTTATACCATTTTAAAAACATTACAATACGTTCATAACAGATTTCCCAACACACTGTGAGCCCTTAGGCCCCTACTCTACCACATATCTACAGTACAAAATCCATGTGTAAGTGTGTGTGTACAGTGCTTATATTATCGTGTGTGTGTGTATAGTGCTTATATTATTGTTTGTGTATGTGTGTGTGTGTGTGTGTGTGTATGCATGTGTCTGTACCAATGTTTGTTGCTTCACAGTCCCTGCTGTTCCATAAGGTGTTTTTTTTAATCTAATTTTACTGCTGGCATGAGTTACTTGAAGTGAAATAGAGTTCCATGTAGTCATGGCTCTATGTAGTACTGTGCACCTCTCACAGTCTGTTCTGGACATGGGGACTATGAAGAGACCTCTGGTGGCATGTCTTGTGGCGTATGCAGTACCAGTAGTTCAAACAGACTGCTCGGTGCATTCAACATGTCAATACCTCTCATAAATACAAGTTGTGATGAAGTCGATCTCTCCTCCACTTTGAACCAGGAGAGATTGACATGCATATTATTAATATTAGCTCACGGTGTACATCCAAGGGTCAGCCGTGCTGTCCTGTTCTGAGCCAATTGCAATTTTCCAAAGTCCCTATTTGTGGCACCTGACCACATGATGGAACAGTAGTCCAGGTTTCGACAAAACTAGGGCCTGTAGGACCTGCCTTGCTGATAGTGCCATTAAGAAAGTAGAGCAGCGTTACTCCAAGCAGTTTAGTCACCTCAGTACTACACGACTTGCTCAATTTCCACATTGTTTATTAAAAGATTTAGTTGAGGTTTAGAGTTTAGTGAATGATTTGTCCCAAATACAATGCTTTTAGTTTTAGAAACATTTAGGACTAACTTATTCCTTGCCACCCTCTCTGAAACTAACAGGAACTCTTTGTTAAGTGTTGCAGTCATTTCAGTTGCTGTCTCTAGAGGGTTGAAACAGCAGGTCTGGGACAAGGTAGCATGTCCAGTGAACAGGTCAGGGTTCCACAGCCGCAGGCAGAACAGTTGAAACTGGAGCAGCAGCACGACCAGGTGGACTGGGGACAGCATGGTCCTAGGGCTCAGGTCCTCAGAGAGAGAGAGAGAAAAAAAAGGCGAATTAAAGCATACTTAAAATCACACAGGACACCGGATAATACAGGAGAAATACTCCAGATATAACAAACTGACCCTAGCCCCCCCAACACAAACTATTGCAGCATAAATACTGTAAATAGGTTTGTAGAATTTTGCTAATTTATTAAAAATAAAAAACAGCAATACCTTATTTACATAAGTATTCAGACCCTTTGCTATGAGACACGAAATTGAGCTCAGGTGCATCTTGTTTCCATTGATCATCCTTGAGATATTTCTACAACTTGATTGGAGTCCACCTGTGGTAAATTCAATTGATTGGACATGATTTGGAAAGGCACACAGTTGTTTATATAAGGTCCCACAGTTGACAGAGCATGTCAGAGCAAAACCCAAGCCATGATGTCGAAGGAATTGTCCATAGAGCTCAGAAACAAGATTGTGTCGAGGCACAGATCTGGAGAAGGCTACCAAAAAATGTCTGCCACATTGAAGGTGCCCAAGAACACAGTGGCCTCCATCATTCTTAAATGGAAGAAGTTTGGAACCACCAAGACTCTTCCTAGAGCTGGCTGCCCGGCCAAAATGTGCAATCGGGGAGGAGGGCCTTGGTCAGGGAGGTGACCAAGAACCCGATGGTCACTCTGACAGAGCTCTAGAGTTCCTCTGTGGAGATGGTTGTCCTTCCGGAAGGTTCTCCCGTCTCTGCAGCACTCCACCAATCAGGTCTTTATGGTAGAGTGGCCAGACGGAAGCCACTCCTCACTAAAAGGCACATGACAAGCCGCTTGGACTTTTCCAAAAGGAACCTGAAGACTCAGACCATGAGAAACAAGAATCTCTGGTCTGATGAAACCAAGACTGAACTCTTTGGCCTGAATACCAAGCGTCACGTCAGGAGGAAACCTGTCAACATCCCTACGGTGAAGCATGATGGTGGCAGCATCATGCTTTGGGGATGTTTTTCAGTGGCAGGGACTGTAAGACTAGTCATGATCGAGGCAAAGATGAACATGGCAAAGTACAGAGAGATCCTTGATGAAAACCTGTTTGAGAGCGCTCAGGACTTAAGACTGGGGCGAAGGTTCACCTTCCAACAGGACAATGACTAATCACACGGCCAAGACGATGCAGGAGTGGCTTCAGGACAAGTCTCAATGTTCTTGAGTGGCTCATCCAGAGCCCGGACTTGAACATATCAGGAGAGACATGAAAATAGCTGTGCAGCGACACTCCCCATCCAACCATACAGAGCTGAGTGGATCTACAGAAAAGAATGGGAGAAACTCCCCAAATATAGGTGTCCCACGCTTGTAGTGTCATACCCAAGAATAATTGAGGCTGTAATTGCTGCCAAAGGTACTTCAACAAAGTATCCCTCTAGGCTGGGTAAAGTCCTATTTTTCAGGAAGGGAGCAAGTAGTAGAGGTTAATGGTTACATGTCTTAGGCAAAACCAATGAGTTGTGGCGTTCCGCAGGGGAGCGTGCTTGGGCCTCTGCTGTTTTTATTGTATATTAATGATGTTGAAGATGCTTGTTCTTGCTGTCTTTTTCTGTTTTCTTTTCTTTTATGACTCTACACTTCTGGAGTCTCACAAAAGTAAAACTATCTTGGAGAGCATACTGAGCACAGAGCTTACTAACATTAGCAAATGGCTTGGAGATAATAAGCTATCTCTGCACTTAGGGAAACATGAAGCAATTATTTTTGGATCCAGACGTTATATTGTGTAGGTTGTCTGAAATCAGAGTGGAGTTAGGGGGTGAGGTGCTGACTACTAAAACCTCTTATCTACTTGGGATGTATCCTTGATGGAATCTTGGGAGGTGTGAGCATGGCCAATAAGGTGCTAGGGAAGGTTAATGCCAGGACTAAGTTTTTGTCTAGAAAGTCCAAGCTGCTTGATAAGGACTCCATGAAAGTGCTAGCTACTGCCCTCATTCAATGCTATTTTGACTATGCTAGTACTTCCTGGTTTGGGGGCTTATCTAAACGTATGAAGGGGAAGTTCCAGATAGCCCAGAATAAGCTGATCAGTGTGGTATTAAAGGTGGGTCCACGTACTCACATAGGCAGGAGCTGCTTTCAGGAACTAAACTGGCTGCCTGTTGAGGCTAAGCTAGGGTGTCCCAGATTAGACTAGGTTTGGTTTACAGGAGTATTTATGGTCCTGCGCCCAGATATCTAAGTGATTACCTTCCTCATGTTAGGGATGCACACAATCACAGCACCAGATCGGGTGTTGCTAATGTGCGCTTATACAGGTTCAGGAGTAATGCTGGGAAAGGTACTTTCTTGTATACTGGAGCCTCAGAATGGAATGAGTTGCCTCTGTCTATAAAAACAACGTCCTCTCTGGGCAGCTTTAAACATAAAGTAAAAATATGTTTGATGTCCTCTGTGCCCATATGAATGACCCCTATGATGTAACTGGAATGATGAGAGAGATGTTCTATGTTTTTGTTTTATTATTTCACTGCCATTCTGTGTTCCATCTTGTCCAGCCATCTTGTCTCAAGAGGACCACAATGGAAGTAAGTCACAGACTTTATTGTGTGTTATCCTCAATGATTTTATTTGTGTGCATGCATGTATGGCTTTTAAGTTTTACGTGTGCTTGTTTTTTTTTAATGGTCGAATTAATAAACTAAACTAAGTAAAGGGTCTGAATATTTGTGTAAATGTGATATTTCCCTTTTTTTTAAAGTAAATTAGCAAACATTTCTAAAAAAAACTGTTTTTGCATTGTCATTATGAGGCATTGTGTGTAGATTGATGAGAAAAATATATATATTTAATCAATTTTAGAATAAGGCTGTAACCTAACAAAATGTGGAAAAAGTCAAGGGGTCTGAATACTTTTCGAAGGCACTGTATAGACCCAAGATTGTTCTGCTAAGGGGACAAAAATTCTATAATAGTTTTTTCCAGAGAGTGTAGTGGTTGAAACATTCCCTACAACCGATTAGTAGGAAGGAAGTTATGATTCAAGGGTCTATGGGTCTATCTATGATTGACTGTATGACTATTATAGCCACATAGCCTGGTTCCTCTCTAGGTTTCTTCCTAGGGTTTGGCCTTTCTAGGGAGTTTTTCCTAGTAACCGTGCTTCTACACCTGCATTGTTTGGGGTTTTAGGCTGGGTTTCTGTACAGCACTTTGAGATATCAGCTGATGTACGAAGGGCTATGTAAATACATTTGATTTGATATTCTAAAAACACATTTGTAGTGTGTTTAGGAGCAGTGGTCACCATCCATCCTCTTGAAGATCTATTCTCCGATAGGTTTTCCCTCCTCATCACATATCATAACAGATTCCGTCAAGCAAGTTCTTGTTGAGAAGCTAAGTGTAGTTGTGTGCGTGAAATACTAACTCTTCTACCTTTCCTACCACAGGATATGTGTATTGTCAGTGTTGGAGAAAGCTGGTGATGACAATGTAAATAAAACCACTTTATACCATCGATGACTACTCCTCCGATGCCACTCTAGACTTCTTATCTGATCATGTTTAGCCAACACACTCTTACTATCACCATCATCTGTTTTTCTTCTCACAGGAACACCTTACAGAGCTTGTGCACATGGAAAACAACCACTTCTTAGAAAGATACATAACCTTCACTATAACCCTTGTTTACTATCGGTTTATTATCTTATGTAAATAACTGCTGAGAATTTATGAAGAATGACAACCTTTCATTGCAATCTGGTTGCTTTGTTTACGTTTAACAGCAGAAAACATTCCCAAATGTATAAACAGGTTGTTGTGCTCCTGCACCTATTGAAAACGATACAACAATGACATACAAGGCATTATGTAATACCTTTTGTTTAGATGACAAGACAAAGTAGCCTGCACACCTGTGGAAGATGGTTCCTTTCAGGGTCCAATTCCAGCTTCAACTGACAGGTTGAATACCAAGTGCCTTTTCCACCCTTTTTTTTTTAAATAGTAAGGGGAGTGGGCTCTAGACCATCCTATCAGTCAATCAGGACGGTGTATGTAAATATCTAATTTCATATTCAAATTTGTTTCCTGACAACCTCATGATCAGACTGAGTGGCCCAAGGAGGCGCAGTGAAAATAAAATATAAAAACATACGCAGTAATTGATTAGACATAAATTGATGATTTAAAAATAAAATCCAAAGACTGCAATAATTTGAAGTTTCAAGTTCGTTCTATGGGCGGATGTCAGAGTTCGACATCCCAAAGATTCCAGAAAGCAGGGACCCTTTTTAAATGAACGTTAAAAACATCAAATCACACGTTTATAGCTTGCTGGTAGCCAATCACTGGAGTCCATGCGTTATGACATTCGTATCATGTTGGTGACATGATTATAGCCACAAGGCAAAGCCGGTCATAAACACATGGGCCGTGCTCGAGAGGATCAACACCGCAATGTATCATTGGTAAATCGTGACTGACTGTCTGACCTACAAATATAAATTAGTTTTTATTTATGATGCAATGTGATTTGTAGATCAGTCCGTCGACAGTCACCTGAAGTCGTTTTTATACTCTCGAACACGTCCATGGCCTCAAGTATTATCACTTAAGTATATCCTGCCCACAGCCTAAATAACACATTTCCAGTTCTTGTATTTTGTGATTCAAAATAAAGTTTACCGGAAATATTGTCCAACTGTACTGAGAAGGTTTGGGTTTCCAAAATATGAAGTATTACTATAGAAAATATTAAAGATGTTGAACCTGTTGTCATGTTATTTGTCTTTGCTTCGTCTATTTTTTTAAAATGAGATCTCAAATTCATTTGCGCATAATCTCCTCTATTTACGGTTGACTACTTTCATCACTTGCGGTCATAAATCCCCCTATTTTACTTTGTGGCGTGGATGAGCTCTGAGGCGCTGAGAAGCCATCAAAAATAAGCAAGACCAAGCAAGAATAAGGCCTTTAAATCGGCGATTTCCCTTCGAAATAAAAGTCCCACAACTAAGCTTTTTCTTTTGTAACATTTTATTAGGAAATGTTAACAGACTTAGAATTTTAGAACATTTTCAAAAGTTAATAGGCTTAGTGGCACACATAATATTATAGCATTGCCGATATTGTGAACAGTATTGGAAGTAATGATTACTAGATAGTTGTTATGGTAACACCAGTAATTCAAACAAAACATTCTTTATAATGCCACTGTTAATAATTATTATTATATAGTAGGCCTATAGTCCGCTACGGTCATACATAAAAAAAATATATATAATAACTATAATTGTACTAACAATTGTATAACATAAATATAATAATAATAATAAACGTTTAATAATATCCCAGTGTTATTTAGCCCATTCTTATTGAATGATGTTCAGTATGTTTTTCATATTAGACATATTAGACATATTAGACATACTAGACATATTAGACATATTAGACATATTAGACATATTGCACCATACATAATTGCCTGTACATTGTGTCGCAGTAAAAGGGGTGTCCATTCTACTCAGGAGCGCCTTCAGTTTCCAAATCCACAGGTTTTAAACACCCATCATCATTGGTGCTCAATTTGCGGCCCTTAAAGAGTGGCCAATCGGCTTGAATCCAATCATTTTTTTTCACATTGAACATACCACATTGCACCGTAGACAATTTCCTGTACGTTGTGTCACAGTTAAAAGGGGGATTTATTCTAATCAGGAGCACTTCTAGTTTCCAAATCCACAGTTTACACCCAGAGGACGTCACTGATCATTTTGTGTCCCTTAAAAAGTGACGAATCACATTTAAATGCAGTACTTTTTTCATTCCGGACATAAATATTGCACCGTACATAATTGATTGTGTGTCCATAAAACCAGGGTTCAGCCTACTCACTAGAGTCCATAGCATACAAAACCGATGAACCAGGGTCCAGCCTACTCACTAGAGTCCATAGCATACAAAACAGATGAACCAGGGTCCAGCCTACTCACTAGAGTCCATAGCATACAAAACAGATGAACCAGGGTCCAGCCTACTCACTAGAGTCCATAGCATACAAAACCGATGAACCAGGGTCCAGCCTACTCACTAGAGTCCATAGCATACAAAACCGATGAACCAGGGTCCAGCCTACTCACTAGAGTCCATAGCATACAAAACCGATGAACCAGGGTCCAGCCTACTCACTAGAGTCCATAGCATACAAAACCGATGAACCAGGGTCCAGCCTACTCACTAGAGTCCATAGCATACAAAACCGATGAACCAGGGTCCAGCCTACTCACTAGAGTCCATAGCATACAAAACAGATGAACCAGGGTCCAGCCTACTCACTAGAGTCCATAGCATACAAAACAGATGAACCAGGGTCCAGCCTACTCACTAGAGTCCATAGCATACAAAACAGATGAACCAGGGTCCAGCCTACTCACTAGCATACAAAACAGATGAACCAGGGTCCAGCCTACTCACTAGAGTCCATAGCATACAAAACCGATGAACCAGGGTCCAGCCTACTCACTAGAGTCCATAGCATACAAAACAGATGAACCAGGGTCCAGCCTACTCACTAGAGTCCATAGCATACAAAACAGATGAACCAGGGTCCAGCCTACTCACTAGAGTCCATAGCATACAAAACAGATGAGTTTGAACAAAGCACCTTCAATGGAGAATCATCATTGAACAAACTTTTTAGTTCAGGACTAGGCTTAATATCTGTCTGGGAAACTGGCCCTCAATGGTACAAATATAGCACTATCCAGGAAAAACTAGAGATTGTGTCCATAAAACCAGCGTCCAGTCTGCACTTTAGTACTATCACTTTAACACTCTGCTGACTGACTAATTCAGGACTATATCTTAATCACAATGGAATACATTTGATCATTTTAGCTTACTCTTTGTTTGTTTCTAGTATGACATTAAACTCCATTCCATAGCAGACTTGCACTCTTGGATTTCCTTATAATGGAGGTGCCGAATTCCGACCAATGTGATCTGTAGACAACGTGTTAATGTTAAACTGACGGCATACCTGTAAATGATCTACATGATCCTAATGATGATTATTGGATCTTAAAGGGCCTCAAAATGAACACAGACGATGCTCTGGGTGTGAACTCTGGGTGGATTTGGAAACTAGAAGTGCTCCTGAGTACACACAAAAAAAACATTGTTGACCATTTCGGCTTGAAAAAATAAACAAATAAATCACATATCTAATAGAAGTATTTTTAATTACTCTTTGTATGATAACAATAATAAGATATATAGATAATTCTGGAGAGTTTCCAGATAATTCTGGAGAGTTTCCATAATTTTCGTCCTAATTATTCATTCACAAAGTATACATGACAAGACTCTTATTCTGAAGGATTCCGAAAATCCGTGATCCGGAAGTACTTAGTTATTCTTGCCTGCTTCACAGCGGTGCATGTAACTATTTGCTCAGAACTACACGGATCAAATTGTTGCTAGCATATTTACCATTTTCAAAACATTATTGGCACATTACTTAGACACGAAGTTTAAATCTTCTGCGGAAGTCAACCGATCTCTGTTTAGTTTTCGCAAACGTTTGAAAATGTTGAGCAGTGTTTCTCTCCGGGCTCAGATCGCTTCCATCATAGAGGTACTTTCTAAAGCTGCGGTTTCAGAAATTAGCAAAGTAGTCGACGATGGCATAGTTGTGTTACGTGTGGAAATGTGTCGACGGGAAAATGAAATCAACGTCCTGAAAAATAATGTACAACAACTTGACAGCGAGCTTCGAAGAGCTCGAGGGATTCAACCTCGAAAACGCATCCATCATGGTCAATCAGTCGCTGCTGAGAATCTTGGGAGAAAAGGTGGGTCGAAGTAGTGGTACTAACTCACTTTTACTATCAATCAATTATCAATAGTTAACTGTGCAAGTCACATTAGGGTTCTAGCAATATTACATTACCAGTTCGCTGGTAAACAATGTAACTAGGCTTATTTAATCAGCCTACACACGTTCTCACGGCATTTAGCCCCGGGCTAAAAAATGTGCAGTTTGAAGGCCTCATGTCCTCCAGTCATATCTCAGACTGCCCAATGGGATGGGAGAGGAATAGCAATGACTATCATTATAACCAACTCGGTGGCCTTGTGGTTAGAGTGCAGGCCTACGCCCTGAGATTGGAAGGTTGAGGGTTTGAACAAACGATATATATACATCCTGGATTGTAAACGCTATTTATTGTCCATGGAGAGGCTTTGAAGCCACCGGTCGGCCATATTGTCTCTCCTCAGTAGGAGCAGTCCTCCATAGCAATGAATGGAATTCTATAGTATTTCAATGAAATGTTTCAAGGACAAAATTACATGCATTTAAGTATTTTTATTGTTGTAGTGGGGACAGTAACGTTTAGTAATATCAAAAAACGAATTTAAGGAAAACGTTTAATGTATTTAAATCTAAATTTAAAACTGTGCAATAAGGTGTCTGTAATAAAATACATGTAGCAAAAAGGAATGTAGACATTAATAAATGCGTTTTCTATCATTTCCAAAATATTTCTTTACAATGGTGGGGGAGAGCCAAGATGGAGACACGATGGCTTCAACACAGCACCCCCTAGTAGTCATCTAGTGTATATATATAAATCATTGATTTCAACACAGATTGTTTAGCACTCACATTAAGGAGATGGATTTGGAAGTCGGGCCCGACAACAGACAAGAATCCTGTCCATGGGCTGTACTTAGTGGTTGATTTGGGAGAGAGGGGGTTCCTAGTTTGGGGTTGCGGAAGAACCTAACAGTTTTGGGGGGGGCAGTGTGTGACTGAGAGTCAGTTCTGGTGACCTTTTTGGAAGGAAATCCTACTCCAACAACACGATGCTGACATCTCAAATATAATTTCCCCCTCAAGAAATGAGCCCAATATAACATGTTGGTCAATATCAGGTAGCTTAGTGGTTAGAGCGTTGGATCGAATCCCAGAGCTGACAAGGTAAAAATCTGCCGTTCTGCCCCTGAACAAGGCAGTTAACCCACTGTTCCTAGGCCGACATTGTAAATAAGAATTTGTTCTTAACTGACTTGCCTAATTAAATAAACGTTAAATTAAGTAAATCAGGCAGCTGTGCTATTTAGCAATAAGCATTATGATGTAGACCAACTGATTTGAAGTATTTAAAATATATATTTTATTTCACCTTCATGCAGCATATTGGCAAGAAAAATAGGCGGAAGGTTTCCCATCTGCATTTCCACCACTGGGATCATTAGATCAAAGTCTAAAGTCTAAACATAGACCATCTTGTTGCTAGTTATAGCAACATATTGATGATTCGAATGTCCCAAAAAAGTGTTCCGCTGGCGCACAGCCAACCCAAGGATCATGTACTGTGAATATATTGTAGGCTTCGCTGTTACACCGAACCCGTGTCACATTTAGCCCTATGTATTCAACGCCCGTTGGCGCCTGCTAACAATGCTGCTGCTAAAAATTCAGTTCATAAAATGGTGCATTTGACACCATTTTATTGGGATTTGAGAAATAAGTGTAGCCTAATAGCACCAGAAAGGCTCCGTGATCATCGTCTTTTAACTTCTTGGCGCACCCACCCCGTTAGCGGGATCATTTTCGTCAACATCCGCTGAATTGCAGAGCGCCAAATTCAAATTAAATTACTAAAAATATTTCATTTTCGTGAAATCACAAGTGCAATATAGCAAAACCAGTTTAGCTGGTTGTTAATCCACCTGGCGTGTCAGATTTCAAAAAAGCTTTACAGCGAAAGCAAACCAAGCGTTTATGTGAGGACATCGTTTTTCAGCCAAACATCAAAATACTTCCCCCTGCAACTGTATTAAGATTGTAGGCTACAACGACTGGGCGTATTTCTCTCCCTGTGCCGCACTCGCAATTTGAAGGAGCCTTAAAGGAACATTATATTGTCTCAGAGACGGTCTGAACAATTTAATAAGTAAACTATTCTACTGGGGGGGGATTCTAGGGGTCAATGTGACCCCTAGCTGTACTTGTACATCCCACTATAGGAACAGGACGCTCTTGCCCTATGGGCCGTCCTGGCTCGGACGAGGCTTACTCACCATCATGATAGTAGGATTGTGAAATCAAATAATCTATTCTTACAAACCATTACAACCATTGATCCAAATCGCCCACAGCCTCAAATCAAACTTTATTTGTCACGTGTGCCGAATACAACGGGTGTAGACCTTACCGTGAAATGCTTACTTACAAACCCTTAACCAACAGTGCAGTTTAAAAAGAGTTAAGAAAATATTTACCAAATAAAGTAAAGAAAAAAAGAACACGATAAGAATAACAATAATGACGCTGTGTGTGTGTGTATAATCCAAATCCATTTGGATTACTGTTAAAACAAACAATGAAGGATATTGATGACTGAATATTTCCACAGGGCCTGGTAAAAATGGTACCACTTGTGTGAGGAGGACCTCGGTTGAGAAACTGCAGCCTGAGGGAGACGGCAATGGAAAGGATGAAGGCGTTGGACCTGCGGATGAGACTCTGGTCAAGATTGAGCCGGCAGGGGAGGGTGAACAGGAAGAGCAGACCACAAGGAGAAAAGACGAGGATCGTCTTGATTCTGAACTGTCAACGTACGAGAGAGACAGCCAGCCGTGGATGCCCGGTACACAAGAAGACAATGATGTGGAGACAAACTCACTGCGTCTCCCTGATCACTCTCCTGAACCTTCCGGAATGACGGCAGCTTCACGCAGCAGTGTTTCATTTCCAGGGAAACCATATTTGGAGTCAAACGTCAGAGAGGATATGATTTTACAACTCAGACAGCAACAACGTTATAGGCAGTCAGAAGCGCTCAGGAGAACAAGCGACGGCACGGTAAAGTCAAACCCAGACCCTCAAAGTGAATTCGGTTTTGGCCCGAATTACAATACGGCAAGGAGAGCGAGGACCAAGAGATTTTTCCAGGTTAATAAACACTTCATTTGCACACTGTGTGGAAAGAGTTTTGAACGTTACAGCCATCTTGAAAGACATCTGCGAATTCATACGGGTGAGAAACCGTACAGCTGTGACATATGTGGAAGGTGTTTCAACCAGAAGGGTAGCCTCAAAGGACATCTGAAGACTCACAGAGGTAAGAGATTAGAATCACTTATTAGGTTATAGGTCATAGACAATTCCATGTATGCATTACTTCTGACTAGGGCCCATAGGGTAGCCTCAAAGGACATCTGAAGACTCATAGAGGTAAGAGACTAGAATCACTAGCTAATGTCGGCAGATAGCACACAATTTTACAACAGATCATTCCATGTACACTCCAAATGATACCCTTTTTCCTACGTAGTGCACTACTTTTGACCAGACCCCCTATAATAGGGTGCTAATGTAGGACATGACCGATGCATCAATATTTTATCAATCAAATGTGATCTTTCCACACAGTATCGATGGACGGACTAGCTAACAACGAAGAGAAGCCTCTCCTGGATGGACGTCAGTCTGAGGAAGAGCGTTGCAACGGAAAGTACCAAGTGTTTCAAACTGCTCCTCAGATGCCCATGAAGTCTGAGCCAGGGGAGGAGAAGGATGCATTCCAGACACTAGATCATAAAGCAGGAGAACAGACTGCAGGAAGAGCAGAACAGCAACTGGATGATGACTTGTCAACGTACGAGAGAGACGGCCGGCCGTGGATGTCCAGTTCACAAGCAGACAACGATATGGAGACGAGCAATTCAGAATATTTCATCAGTTCAGGTCAGAACTCCCAGTGTCTCACTGATCACTCTCCTGTACTTCCTGTCCCAGGAAGGGTGGAGGTGTCATGTAGCAGTGCTTCATCTCCAGGGAAACCATATGTAGATGTCAGCGAGGATATGATTTTACAGCTCAGACAGCAACATTATGGACCTTCAGACACACTCTTGATAGCAAGTGACGGTACAGTACAGCCAAACTCGCAGGTCACGGGCGGGGCTTCTCTGAACCATCCTCCCATCTTCTCCAGTTGTCCGGAAAGGAAGGTGAAAACCTTCCAAGGAGTCACCAAGGACAAGAAGTGCTTCATCTGCTCGTTCTGTGGGAAGGTTTTTGAGCGCGTTGGTCATCTGGAAAGGCACCAGCGAATTCATACGGGTGAGAAACCGTACAGTTGTGACATATGTGGAAGGTGTTTCAACCAGAAGGGTAGCCTCAAAGGACATCTGAAGACTCACAGAGGTAAGAGACTAGAATAATATATATATATTTTTAAATACATGAAAAACGAACTCTCTTAAGAGTGTAAATCAGTCAATTATTCTGTAATTAACAGACAGTATGCCCGTTATATAATTAAATAAGGCTGCATCCTTAATGGACCCTGTTTCCTTTATAGTGTACTGCTATTGACCAGGACCCAAAGGGCTCTAATCAATAGTAGTACACTACATACAGAATAGGGTGCCATTTTGGGATGGTTACGAAGTGTTTTCCTGTTCTTCATCAGTGGTTTAAGATGGCGTTAAACAATTCATTCACTCAATACTTTTTTTGTCCTGTCAAACAGACGGCGCTGACATGCTAACGGGTCTACCTCCGCTAGATGATAAAAAGCCTGACGTTTATCCTAGACCCTCGGAGAACCCAGAGGAACAGAGGGATCAGCCCTCACCTGGTGAAGCACAGCCTAGCTCCGGGCACAGTGAGGAGGAGGAGGGCAGGGGGCAGGGGTTGGTGGGGGGAGCAGAGAAAGAGAAGCAGTTTGAATCCCAGATACTCAGTCAGTCAGGACCTCAACACCAACAAAGCACAGAGCGACAAGGTTACCAGGACGACCCAGAGTATGTCATGGATGAGAGGGAGAGTCAGCTGTGTAGATCTTTCACAGAGAGGCACAGTGATGAGAGGGAGAGTCAGCTGTGTAGATCTTTCACAGAGAGGCACAGTGATATGGAGTCTGGATCACTAAATCCAGGTTGCTCCTCCGATGCGACAAAGCAGCAGAACTCCCATCCTGTTTCACCCAGTGTCAAATACCATCACAGTCCTTTTGATGGACTGCAGCACCACCACGGGTTCTATACGTCAGCTTCTAGAGAGGTGGAACTTCAACACTTGTCTTTTCAGCATGAGAAAGACAAGTTGGATGTGATTGAGCAAGAGCAGTATGCAGGGGTGGTTCTACATGCAAGGAACAGGGAGGATGGTGATGGAACAGTACTACCTAGGTTTCAGGACCGGGTACCACCGTCACCACTACCTGTAGAGGAGGAAACGTCAATGAGAGCGTACATCACAGAACCAAACTACAGTCAAGAGGGGATTTTATTTGCCCTTGGCATAGACAGTTTTGACAGTACAGAGGGAACCAGTGCCACTACAGACGACACAAGAAATAGATGTTTCATATGCTCCTTCTGTGGAAAGAGTTTTGATCGCCATAGTCATTTTGAAAGACACCTGCACACTCATACTGGTGAGAAGCCCTACAGCTGTGAGATATGTGGTAAGACTTTCACTCAGAAGAGCAGCCTGAAAGCTCATCAGAGACTTCATACAGGTTAATCAAGGGCCAACGCGTATTTGCATTTCAAATGGCACCCTATTCCCTATACAGTTGCAAGAAACGGTATGTGAACCCTTTGGAATTACCTGGATTAGGGTCGTAACATTTTATCTGATCTTCATCTAAGTCACAACAATAGACACACAGTCTGCTTAAACTAATAATACACAAATTATTGTATTTTTCTTGTCTATATTGAATACATAATTTAAACATTCACAGTGTGGGTTGGAAAAAGCATGTGAACCCCGAGGCTAATGTCTTCTCCAAAAGCTAATTGGAGTCAGGAGTCAGCTAACCTGGAGTCCAATCAATGAGACGAGATTGGAGATGTTGGTTAGAGCTCCTCTGCCATTCTGCTATTCACTAGAAGCTGTGAACCACAAACAACATCTCAGAAGACCTAAGATTAAGAATTTTTGACTTGCATAAAGCTGGAAAGGGGTACAAAAGTATCTCTAAAAGCCTTGATGTTCATCAGTCCACGGTAAGACAAATTATCTATAAATGGAGAAAGTTCAGCACTGTTGCTACTAGAGGTCGACCGATTAATCGGAATGGCAGATTAATTAGGGCAGATTTCAAGTTTTCACAACGATCAGTAATCAGCATTTTTTGACACCGATAATGGTCGATTACATTGTACTCCATGGGGAGACTGCGTGACGGCTGACTACCTGTTATGTGAGTGCAGCAAGGAGCCAAGGCTAGGTGCTAGCTAGCATTAAACTTATCTTATAAAAAACAATCAATCTTAACATAATTACTAGTTAACTACACATGGTTGATGATATTACTAGTTTATCTAGCTTGTGTGCATATAATCGATGCGGTGCCTGTTAATTTATCATTGAATCACAGCCTATTTCACCAAACTTAACAAGCGCATTCGCGAAAAAAGCACTGTCGTTGCACCAATGTGTATTGATTTTTAAAAGGCGTTGATGTTTATGGTTAGGTACACAAGTATATATTTTTAAACCGGAAATATTTAGTTAATATTGCCTGCTAACATGAGTTTCTTTTAACTAGGGAAATTGTGTCACTTCTCTTGCGTTCTGTGCAACAGAGTCAGGGTATATGCAGCAGTTTGGGCCTCCTGGCTCGTTGCGAACTGTGTGAAGACCATTTCTTCCTAACAAAGACAGCCAACTTTGCCAAACGGGGGATGATTTAACAAAAGCGCATTTGCGAAAAATCACAATCGTTGCACGAATGTACCTAACCATAAACATCAATGCCTTTCTTAAAACCAATACACAGAACTATATATTTTTTAATCTGCATATTTAGTTAAAAGAAAATGGCAAATTGTCACTTCTCTTGCGTTTATTGCACTCAGAGTCAAGGTATGTGCAACAGTTTGGGCCGCCTGGCTCATTGCGAACTAATTTGCCAGAATTGTACTTAATTATGACATAACATTGAAGGTTGTGCAATGTAACAGCAATATTTACACTTATGGATGCCACCCATTTAGATAAAATACGGAACGGTTCCGTATTCCACTGAAAGAATAAACGTTTGTTTTTTGAAATTATAGTTTCCGCATTTGACCATATTAATGACCTAAGGCTCATATTTCTGTGTGTTTATATTATAACTAATTCTATGATTTGATAGAGCAGTCTGACTGAGCGGTGGTAGGCAGCAGCAGGCTCTTAAGCATTCATTCAAACAGCACTTTCCTGCGTTTGCCAACAGCTCTTCGCAATGCTTTCAAGCATTGAGCTGTTTATGTCTTCAAGCCTATCAACTCCCGAGATTAGGCTGGCAATACTAAAGTACCTATTAGAACATCCAATAGTCAAAGGTATATGAAATACAAATGGTATAGAGAGAAATAGTCCTATAATTCCTATAATAACTACAACCTAAAACGTCTTATCTGGGAATATTGAAGACTCATGTTAAAAGGAACCACCAGCTTTCATATGTTCTCATGTTCTGAGCAAGGAACTTAAACGTTAGCTTTTTTACATGGCACATATTGCACTTTTACTTCCTTCTCCAAAACTTTGTTTTTGCATTATTTAAACTAAATTGAACATGTTTCATTATTTATTTGATACTTTATTGATTTTATTGATCTATTAAAATAAGTGTTCATTCAGTATAGTTGTAATTGTCATTATTTTATATATATATATATATATAAAAAATTGTCAGCTTTTTTGGTCCTCCAATAATCGGTAACGGCATTGAAAAATCATAATGGGTCGACCTCTAGTTGCTGCTCTCCCTAACAGAGTGGCTGTCCCTGCAAAGATGACTGCAAGAGCACAGCGCATAATGCTCAATGAGGTTAAGAAGAATCCTAGAGTGTCAGCTGAAGACTCTGGAACATGATAACATCTGAGTCTACGATATGTAAAACGCTAAGCAAGATTGGTGTTCATGGGAGGACACCACGGAAGAAGCCACTGCTGTCCAAAAAAAACATTGCTGCACGTTTGAAGTTTGCAAAAGAGAACCTGGATGTTCCACAGCGATACTGGCAACATATTCTATGGACAGATGAAACTGCAGTTGAGTTGTTTGGAAGGAACACAACACTATGTGTGGAGGAAAAAAAGGCACAGCACACCAACATCAAAACCTCATCCCAACTGTAGAGTATGGTGGAGGGAGCACCATGGTTTGGGGCTGCTTTGCTGCCTCAGGGCCTGGACAGCTTAAACTTGCAAAATCATTTTTCTGTTGATCAATACATTTTGCAGGAGAATGTTAGGCTGTCTGTCTGCCAATTGAAGCTCAACAGAAGTTGGGTGATGCAACAGGACAACGACCCAAAACACAGAAGTAAATCAACAACAGAATGGCTTCAACAGAAGAAAATACACCTTCTGGAGTGGCTCAGTCCTGACCTCAACCCGATTTGAGATGCTGTGGCATGACCTTGTTTGTGGTTCATACCAGACATCCCAAGAATATTGCTGAACTGAAACAGTTTTGTAAAGAAGAATGGTCCAAAATTCCTCTTGACCGTTGTGCAGGTCTGATCCGCAACTACATACAATGTTTTGTTGCCAAAGGAGGGTCAACCGGTTATTAAATCCAAGGGTTCACGTACTTTTTCCACCTTGCACTGTGAATGTTTACACAGCGTGTTCAAAAAATATATGAAAACATATCAATTTTTGTGTGTTAGTTGAAGCTGACTGTTTGTCCTCTTGTTGTGACTGAGATGAAGATCAGATAACATTTGATGACCGATTTATGCAGAAATCCAGGTAGTTCCAAAGGGTTCACATACTTTTTCTTGCCACTGTAGTACACTACCACTGTAGTACACTACCACTGTAGTACACTATCTTTGACCAGAGACCAAAGTAGTGTACTATGTAAGAAATGGATTATAATTTGGGATGCACCCTAACTGAAAGTGGTTTCGTCCTCATCAAAAGCGGTTAATGAGTATGGGACATTTGGCTGCTATTGGTAACAGTTTAGAAGTCCAACTAAATTGTGATAAGATGTCATATTTGTTTCCAATACATTTTGTGTGTTTAAAAAAAAAATCCTTTATTGAACTAGTCAAGTCAGTTAAGAACAAAGTCTTATTTACAATGATGGCCTACCCCGGCCAAACCTGGACGACGCTGGGTCAATGGGAGTCCTATGGGACTCCCAATCACGGCCGGATGTGATGCAGCCTGGATTCGAACCAGGGACTGCAGTGACGCCTCTTGCACTGAGATGCAGGGCCTTAGACTGCTGCATCACTCGGGAGTCCAAAGGATGTTAAAGATATTCAGATGCTGGGGCTATGGAAAAATGAACATTTTTAGTAGTTCTTAGTTTATAAAGTTGTCATCAGGTATCTCTCCAATAATGTATATAGAAGGGGGGTGTTTTAAGGAAAAACAATTTAATTATTCAACGTTTTTCTTTTCTTCCTGCATCAAACGTATGGATCAATGATCCAATTTAACATGTGGGCTACATATCTACTTGTTTTGTATGAAGACGTTGATGGTAGGGTTGTTTATTACTCAATGGGTATGTTTACATGCACAGTAATAATTCAATATTAAACTGATTATGTCAATAAGCATATTATGCAATAGTCATGTAAGCAGAGTAAGGCGTTTAACTTAATCGGCGTACGGTCAAAATTAAAACACATGGTTTTCTGAGTAATCTTTCTAATTATTAGAATGCCTTAAAAGGATCGGACCCTTTTATTTTCATTTTTTTTTGCCTGAAATGACATACCCAAATCTTACTCCCTTTATTTAGCTCAGTACCTGAAGCAAGGGTATGCAAATTCCTTTGTGGAATTTTTTGAAAAGTTTGTGGAAATGTGAAATTAATGAAGGAGAATATAACACATTAGATCAGGTAAAAACTTTTCTATTTTTATTTTTTGTTCCATCTTTGAAATGCAAGAGAGAGAGGCCATTATATCACTTAGCAATTTAGATTTTGGCCACTAGATGGGAGCAGTGTATGTGCAAAGTTTTCTACGGATCCAATGAACCATTGCATTACTGTTCACAATGCTGTATCAAGTCTGCCCAACTGTGCCGAATTGGTCAATTGATACATTTTCAAGTACATAACTATAGACAACATACAAAAATTATATGGTAATACGAAATTTAATTTTACACACTCCCAGGAATGTCATAAATGAAGGATAATTAGCTTCCCCACAGAAACACTAACCTTCACACATCTAGATGGTGGGGAACCCAGTTCCTACATTTTAATATAAAAATGGATTTTATCAAACAGAACTATACTACATTTGATCTCTGGGACCCTCAGGGTGACATATCAGAGCAAGATTACTGAATGTAAGTACATTATTTACCTTCAGAGGTGAATGTATCAAACCAGTTGCCGTGATTAATAGTTTTGTTGTTGTGCACTCTCCTCAAACAATAGCATGATATTTTTCACTGTAATAGCTACTGTAAATTGGACAGTGCCGTTAGATTAACAATAATTTAAGCTTTCTGACCATATAAGACATGTCTATGTCCTGGGAGATTTTCTTGTTTCTTATGTCATGCTAATCACATTAGCGTATGTTAGCTCAACCGGACATGCATCAGTCATTTCAAAGCTCACTACATTGAATTACACAATTTCCAAGCCCATTTCATAGAGAATGTTACAAAACTGTACTTTATTTAGTAACTTACTTTGAAGAGATGAGGATTGGGTCTAAATGGTTTTGGTGTTTGGTACTCTTAATTCAGTGTACTCCTCTTTAACTGCCATTTCCTGAAAGTCAGACTTACCACCTGCCAACTCCTTTTCAGCAGCATCAGCATTCACCACTCTGTTTGGTTATCCTTAGATATAGTATCCAGACTTGCCCAGAGGGAATTGTTGATATGCTGTACATGTTTTATTCTAGGTAACATTTTATTTGTAAAAATGTAAATGTCTTTATTTTACTGATTAGAAAGATAAAGAAAACAAATATTTATCCACAATCTGCTCTGGACAAGTCTGGTGCTGGACTGTCTTAAAATTAAATTAAAATATTTAGGCTGACTTCAATTCAGTGTCCAGTAAAATGTATTTATGTTGTATGTGCATATTTAGTTATGTATAGCCTCATTTGCATATCAGTAAAAAAACATTTGGCTACATTCAACTAGTAAAAGTTGTTTTAAGTGTAAAAAATAAATCTCTGTTAGGGTGTGGTTCCTGGACTTAATCAGCATTCTACCTGTGTATTTGATCTGCACATGTGCTTGCGCCAGCCGGGCGAGCCTCACTCTTTAGTGCGAGTGAAGTGAGTTCGGAACAACGGGTCTTTAGAAGTAGTTTTCACAAACTTTTATATGTCTGAACTCTAATCAAATATGCCTCACAAAAATAACATGGTCACTGTGGTAGAATGTTTATTTTAGTTGGCAATTTTCTGCATTTATCAGTGCCATCGGGTAGCCTGATTTGAAGATGTCCATGTAAAACAAGATTATTAGGGAAATGGCTCTTCTTGCAAAGCATGTAAACGTTTTAATCAAATTATTATATTAATCAGACGATTCACAATCGCATTATTGTGTGCATGTAACCGTACTCGTTGAGTAGTTCAAATGCTATATTTTGTTTTTGACTCCTATGTTCAAAAACGCACTCTTATATTTGCTTTGTTGTTTCGTATCTGCTGGTGTATTCATTAATAAATGTAAAATTCTGAATGCAAATCTTGTGGGTTCACTGTTTTTACTTGTTGACAGTAATAAAAAAAAAACACATTTGAGATGCCTATTTCTGCCCATGCAAATTTGGTGCTCATTTCTCTAGTATTTACAGTAACAAAAAATTGGACAATTAGCTTGGAGCCAAACCTTGGACTGTAGCCCCAATAAGGATTAACCACAATAGTGGTGTTTGCGGTTTGCCTTCAAAATAAAAGTTCCCCATTGAAACTGATGCAAATTGATACAAATAGTGGAATAATGTCACATTTTGGACTAGATGCTAAACAAGGTTGGAACGTTGTTATATACAGTGGGGCAAAATAGTATTTAGTCAGCCACCAATTGTGCAAGTTCTCCCACTTAAAAAGATGAGAGAGGCCTGTAATTTTCATCATAGGTACACTTCAACTATGACAGACAAAATGAGAGAAAAATCCAGAAAATCACATTGTAGGATTTTTAATTAATTTATTTGCAAATTATGGTGGAAAATAAGAATTTGGTCAATAACAAGTTTATCTCAATACTTTATTATATACACTTTGTTGGCAATGACAAAGGTCTTCACAAGTTTTTCACACAGTGTTGCTGGTATTTTGGCCCATTCCTCCATGCAGATCGCGCCGAGTAACAGGAATGAGCGCTGAGTAACAGGAATGAGAGCTGAGTAACAGGAATGAGCGCTGAGTAACCGGAATGAGCACTGAGTAACAGGAATGAGCGCTGAGTAACCGGAATGAGCACTGAGTAACAGGAATGAGCGCTGAGTAACCGGAATGAGCGCTGAGTAACAGGAATGAGCGCTGAGTAACCGGAATGAGCACTGAGTAACCGGAATGAGCGCTGAGTAACCGGAATGAGCACTGAGTAACAGGAATGAGCGCTGAGTAACCGGAATGAGCACTGAGTAACCGGAATGAGCGCTGAGTAACCGGAATGAGCACTGAGTAACCGGAATGAGCGCTGAGTAACCGGAATGAGCACTGAGTAACAGGAATGAGCGCTGAGTAACCGGAATGAGCACTGAGTAACCGGAATGAGCGCTGAGTAACCGGAATGAGCACTGAGTAACAGGAATGAGAGCTGAGTAACAGGAATGAGCACTAAGTAACAGGAGTGAGAGCTGAGTAACAGGAATGAGCGCTGAGTAACAGGAATGAGCACTGAGTAACAGGAATGAGAGCTGAGTAACAGGAATGAGAGCTGAGTAACAGGAATGAGAGCTGAGTAACAGGAATGAGCGCTGAGTAACCGGAATGAGAGCTGAGTAACAGGAATGAGCACTAAGTAACAGGAATGAGAGCTGAGTAACAGGAATGAGCGCTGAGTAACAGGAATGAGCACTGAGTAACAGGAATGAGAGCTGAGTAACAGGAATGAGCGCTGAGTAACAGGAATGAGCGCTGAGTAACAGGAATGAGCACTGAGTAACAGGAATGAGTGCTGAGTAACAGGAATGAGCGCTGAGTAACAGGAATGAGCACTGAGTAACAGGAATGAGAACTTGTGTGTGATAACTGGATGTCACAGAACTTCCTTCAATTAAACAAAAGATAAAACAGGTCATTCTATTTGGCACAAGATATCTTAGTCTCAATAGCAATATAAAAGCAGTAACCATTGTTTGTGCGTGTATGTGGCTCCTGCCTCTGCACAGTATGGGTTCTCCATCTTCTTCTACAAAAGGCAAGAAAGACAACAAATACTAAAAGATGAGCATATTCCTTCAACAACAACAAAAACCTTCAACATATTCCTTCAATAAAAAAAACTAATTTGGGAGAGTAATAACCCCCCCAATTAATGGTATTCTGCTTCAGACAGGGAATTTTTACTCGGATTAAACGTCAGGAATTGTGAAAGACTGAGTTTAAATGTATTTGACTATGATGTATGTAAACTTCCCACTTCAACTGTACACTACCATTCAAAAGTTCGGGGTCACTTTGAAATTTCCTGTGGCCCCGTCCAACGATACCCCTGACATGGCCAATCAGGTAGGATATAACCCCACACACTTTGCCAAAGCACAGCCCCCACACCACTACAGGGATATAATATTATATATTATATTATTATTATATTATTATTATTATTACCCAACAGACAAAGCTGAAAATAGCCCACCAAGATCTCCTCCACTGCCTGAGGGGGCCTAAACCGGACAGGAAGATCACATCAATGACTCAACCCACTCAAATGACGCACCCCTCCTAGGGATGGCATGGGAGAGCACTAGTAAGCCAGTGACTCAGCCCCCGTAATGGGGTTAGAGGTATATAATCCCAGTGGAGAGCGGGGAACCGAACAGGCAGAGACAGCAAGGGTGATTTGTCACTCCAGTGCCTTGCCGGGCCAGACTACACTCAATCATAGAACCTACTGAAGAGATGAGTCTTCAGTAAAGACTTGAAGGTCGAGACCAAGTCTGCGTTTCTCACATGGATGAGCAGACCATGCTATAAAAAATGGAGCTCTATAGGAGAAAGCCCTGCCTCCAGCTGTTTGCCTTGAAATTCTATAGCGTACGTGTAGGTATGTACGGCAGGACCAAATCAGAGTGATAGGTAGAAGGAAGGCCATGTAACGCTTTGTAGGTTAGCAGTAAAACCTTGAAATCAGCCCTAGCCTTAAAGGCATACACATCTCACACAAAACCTTGAAATCAGCCCTAGCCTTAACAGGAAGCCAGTGTAGAGAGGCTAGCACTGGAGTAATATGATCAAATGTTTTGGTTCTAGTCAGGATTCTAGCAGCCGTGTTTAGTACTATTAAAAGTAAAAACTTTAAAGTTTGGCAGGTAGCCAAGTAGCAACAAACAGCACAGCAGCAGGGAGACAAGTCCGGAAGTCACGATGTCACAATATACCCTTTAATTCTTGAAGAAAATCATTTGTGAACGCCTCATGAGCTTTGTCCATCTGTCATACCCCATCAGAACTCAACATATAAGCTTATTTTACTGCATTGTCTTACAGGTTCAGTTTGTGTTAATGTTATATAACGACTATATTATATCAATTGATGACTTTCAACCTCCCTTTGGAATTCCAGTTTGTGACGCTAAGAATTTGTATAGTTTTTAAAGTAGGCCTATAACATTAGAAAGTATTGTTATTTTATTCTCATTCAGGATGGTCTTATTTGCTGTCATGATAATGATTAAAGTTCCATTTAGAAAAAGTGTGTCTTTCCTTGAATGTTCAGGAACTTTAAGATTTAAAGTCGATATCGTCGTCATGTTCTGATTGATCTATACAAAATGTATTTCCATTGTTAGAGCGGTCACTCGAATATCTTGTCAATAAAATAGATAATCTTTGGACCGCTACTGATTGAAAAATCCATCTCGACATTAGGATGTTTAAGAGTCTTCTTGGCAACAATTATCCACTTCCTCTACTTCCATATGAGTTGGTACCCAGAGAAACATCACAAATTCCCCCATCTGTTTCACCCTATACAAGCACTGCAAAACCTCATACAATAGATCCTGTCTGCTCTGGGACACACATGACTTTAAGCTCATCAGTGCTGTACAGGAGTCAGAGCAGATGACTACCCTGTCTGGCCACACCTCCTCCACCCACTCTGCAGCCAATAGTAAGGCCAACGACCTCATTGTGTAAACAGATAGATGATCCGTTGCTCCTTTTGCCACTGCCACATTAAACTCAGGAACACTGAAACCTACTCCTGCCCTTCCTGTTTTAGGGTCCTTAGATCCATCTGTGAATATATTAAAGAAAGCATAGTTACTGTGTTCTTAAATGTTCACTTACAACTGAATCTACTCCTTCCTCAATAGCTCTTAGCCTATCAAGCAACTCTAGGTCTATCCCTGGTTGAGGGAGAAACCAAGGTGGGATAGCAGGAAGAACCACAGAGGGGTTAAACACCCTCATCTCTCTCGCCGTGCAATTACCTATCCATCCAAAGATTGTATTCAGATTTTGTTCATGTTCCCAGCACTCTAGGAGGATGTGTAACCTCGTGTCCTTGTAGATTTACGTAATATGTCATGGCTTGCTGTTGTCTTCTTAACCTTAATGGCATCTCTCCCAACTCGACCTGCATCGCTGCCACTGAAGAGGTCCTAAGTACTCCACAACATATTCTTAGGGCTTGGGGCTGGATAACATCAAGCTTTTTTAAAGATGTCTGAGCTGCTGATCCATATCCTATACTTCCATAATCCATTGATGACCTTAGAAAAAATAGATAAATAGATGAAAAAAAATGTAAGTGGTGGTGCTTTTCTCTTTTTTTTTTGTTGGGCTCCTCGAAGTGTGGGTTTGTGCTCCCTGATTAACTCCAATTTAAGTTGTTGGCCACCGACAAGTATTGTGATTCTACATGTAGAATCGGTAGGTTCGTCACTACTGGATCGGCAACAATGATGTATATAAACCCCGAACTGCTAATGCGAGGTATTGGCCATGGAGAGGCTTTGAAGCCACCGGTCGGCCATATTGGCTCTCCTCAGTAGGAGCAGTCCTCCATAGCAATGAATGGAATTCTACAGTATTTCAATTAAATGTTTCAAGGACAAAACAACATATATTTTTAGTTGCTGTAGTGGGGACGGTAACATTAGTACAAAAAAATGTGTTTATATAATCATGTTTATGTTTAGCTTACATAATATAGTTTAAAAGTATGCATTAAGGTGTATGTTATATAACAAACGTGTTAAAAAACGAATGTAGACATCAATAAATGCATTTCTATAGCTATATATACATATACATACAGTACCAGTCAAAAGTTTGGACACACCTACTCATTCAAGTTTTAACAAATAATGTTTTTACTATTTTCTAATAGTGAAGACATCAAAACTATGAAATAACACATATGGAATCATGTCGTAACCAGAAAAGTGTTTAACAAATCAAAATATATTTGCGATTCTTCAAAGTAGACACCCTTTGCCTTGTTGACAGTAATGCACACTCTTTGCATTCTCTCAACCAGCTTCATGAGGTATCGCCTGGAATGTGTTTCAATTAACAGGTGTGCCTTGTTAAAAGTTACTTTGTGGAATTTCTTTCCTTCTTAATGCGTTTGAGCCAATCAGTTGTGCTGTAGGTGTGGTATACAGAAGATAGCCCTATTTGGTAAAAGACCAAGTCCTTATTATGGCAAATAAGCAAAGAGAAACAACAGTCCATCATTATTTTAAGACATGAAGGTCACTCAATCCGAGACATTTGAAGAACTTTGAAAGTTTCTTCAAGTGCAGTCACAAAAACCATGAAGCGCTATGATGAAACTGGCTCTCACGAGGACCGCCACAGCAAAGGAAGACCCAGAGTTACTTCTGCTGCAGAGGATATGTTCATGTTTTTGTGGCAACACCCCCATCACTGTTCCTCATCCCTGATCGAGTCCAATGTTCCTCTTAATTTTCATACATTTTCTTTTGTAGATATAGCAAACTTCACTTGAGGTCATGTTTAGCTATATTTCCTATTCTCAGTTATATTTTTAAAAAACGTTATAAAAATCTTTCTGTTTGGACGTTAAATGACGAGGCAGAGGCATTGATGCGAGTAACCAGTTCAATACATTGCAACACTTCCGGGTATCGCAGTAATTAACGTTTACCAACAGGCGGCATCGCTGTGCCATCTTACACCCATAACACTTTTTTTCCCCAATGACTGTCTAATCTTTCAACTGACTTTTTTTTAACCCTATTACTGAGTTTATAATACAACTTTAGTTTATAGTTAAGTCCTCTTTTATTTGTTGTCTTTAGTAACTTATCTCTTGTCTTTTGTGAGTTTTGTTGAATGTTGAAATATTGTTGTACTAAATTGACGGAGCAAAATATATATGTTTTTCTTCGTGGATTGTAGGTTATCAACGTGAGGGACCTTTATTGTGAAGGACGAATGAATACCCAAGACGTCGTTTTAGACAGGCCCAGTTCAGCCAGAATTATTAACGGAAGCTGGCGGCAGAATCGAACATCTCCTTAGTTAACACGACTTGATGGTTAGCTACTGTAGCTAGATAAATGGTGTGGAAAGACGTTAATTCGTAGTAAAGTCTTATAAAATGGGCGACCTTGACTCTGGCATAGTATATGTGCGCGAGAGAGGACAGCTTCGTCGCGTCAATAACATTGTGCTCGCGGAGACGAAGCCGCCTTCATCGTCATCATCATCATCACACAGAACAACAAACCCTCTGGCGTTGAAAAAGGAGCACTTCGTCTTCACCTATAACAAAGAAGGCAGTTTGAAGTACACTGCCAAATCCCTCTACGACATATCTCTGCTGTTTGTGGCGTACAACATCAACCATGTCGATTCTCTCGAAGGATTTCCTGAACAAGTAGGGGACAGACTCTTCGCCGCCGCGGAGGAAAAACAGATATTTTCAGATCCTGATGCAGCCCCCAAGGCTCTGCAGTTGTTCAGTGATGCATACGGGGACATAGTGCTCGGGTCACTTTGTTTACGGCATAGGTAAGGCAGTATTGGCAGGGGACAACGCTTGGTTATAAACACCTTCCGTGCCACATTGTAGTTAGCCTACATACCCCACCTTGTAGTACAACCAACATTATGTAACCTTCAACCTACAGCCCATTGACAGTTCATACATGGGCTGGCTGCCCGTTGCCTTATTTCCGTACAGGTTTCCTTTGCTGTCTGAAAAGCTGGAAGAGATAAAAACGTTTCATAGTCTGAAGTGCCTGGATCTCTTTGGCTGCAGACTGGGAGACAGCCACGACATCTTCCAACATCTCACATCAGATGCATTGTCCAGGTAGGAATATATTTTGTTGTTGTTCTGTGGTACAGTACAATGCCTAATTAATTCACTGAGGCTGAGCTGCACCTGTGTCATTGACCCTGATGTGTCTTTAGCAGGCAGATTTCAAGTGGTTCTGGGTGGTGGTTCGCCTAACCATATTGGGCTCCCGAGTGACACAGCGGTCTAAGGCACTTGCATCTCAGTGCTAGAGGTGTCACTACATACCCTGGTTCGATTCTGGGCTGTAATCACAACCGGCCGTAATTGGGAGTCCCATAGGGTGGCGCACAATTGGCCCAGCGTCGTCTGGGTTAGGCTGTTGTAACAGTATAACTTTAGACCGTCCCCTCGACCATACCCGGGCGCGAACCAGGGACCCTCTGCACACATCAACAACAGTCACCCATGAAGCATCATTACCCATCGCTCCACAAAAGCCGCGGCCCTTGCAGAGCAAGGGGAACTGCTACTTCAAGGTCTCAGCAAGTGACGTCACCGATTGAAACGCTATTTAGTGCGCACCACTGCTATCTAGCTAGCTATTTCACATCCGTTACACTGTCATTGTAAATAAGATTTTTTTCTTAACTAACTTGCCTTTTTTAAATGAAATAACCCCCAATCGTAACCTCAACCAATTTAGGTCTCTAGGCCTAAGCTTTTGATGTGTGTGCTGAGTATCCACTTCCTTGTAAAGTTAGTCCTGTGTCTGTCTCCCCATCAGCCTGGTCCAATTGTAGTTCTCCTCTCCTTTTTCTCAGTAGCCTGGTCCAGCTGTCCCTGGGTGGTAACAGCCTGTCAGACCAGGGTCTCCAGAGACTGACAGCCCCTGTCAGGATGATGAGGAGGGGGCTGAGACACCTACAGATACTGGACCTGTCCTGTGAGTAGTCTGTTATGGGGGCATCTCAATAGTACAACATGGCATCCTAGTCTCATCCTTAGTTATTTGCACAGCTAGGAAGGAAATCTGAATCGTGAAAGCAGATTCTTCTTAGGGATGCCATACATGTTTTGTGATTTTTAATCTGTTATTTTCCAGCTAGTGAAGATGGGAGGGGAGACAAGGTCAGGAAGTCTTAGATTGTCCAGGGGACACACAGCATAGCTCTAAACCGGATGTTTACACTTCTCTTTCCAACAGACAACCCGATCACTGAGAAGGCAGTTGGATATCTCACATGCCTCCCAAAGTTACAAGGTCTTGATGTATCAGGAACTAACATAAAGGTGAGAAGGTTTTGACTCTGTACTTCTCCCTGTCACAAGACCAGGGTTCCAGACTAACATTTTCCCCTGGTGGTACTGGTGCCTCAGTTGGGTGGCACCAACCAATGCACGTAATATAACATTTTAGTATATAAAGTAATTTGGTGCTTTATTAAAAAGTGTAGTAGACTACAATAAATACATTTTGTCATATTTTCATGTTGTGATTTAAAATATTTGAATGTGCAACATAATCCAGTGATTGTCATACATTTTGACTTGACAAATTAGACTATTTGTTATATTTTACTGTTAAAATAGAGCTCCAGAAATGTCTGTAATTATTATTATTATTTTTGGTTCAATAGAGATGAATTAGCCTGCATCTTAATGCGCACTAATATTGTAGACTAATTATAATTGGGGCTAATTCACCATCTGATTAAGTGAAAACTCAAAGCACATTAGTAAGATCGCTGACGCTAACTCTAAAGATATTACCCACTGCTAGTAGCCATGTATTCATCTAACAGTACATTTTGAATGGCTCAAAAGTTGTAGCCTATTGCCCAGTGAGGCCTATGCATTCCCAGTGAGGCCTATGCATTCCCAGTGAGGCCTATGCATTCCCAGTGAGGCCTATGCATTCCCAGTGAGGCCTATGCATTCCCAGTGAGGCCTATGCATTCCCAGTGAGGCCTATGCATTCCCAGTGAGGCCTATGCATTCCCAGTGAGGCCTATGCATTCCCAGTGAGGCCTATGCATTCCCAGTGAGGCCTATGCATTCCCAGTGAGGCCTATGCATTCCCAGTGAGGCCTATGCAGATTTCACATGGTCCGTATCTCAAAGCCATATCAAATATGTTGGTTGTAAAAAATAGTTGCTATTGAGAGCTGAGTAAAAAAAAGAACCTACAGAAAGCTGAACCTCCTTTCTTCAACGGTGACAACATGATAGCCGTGTTTTCCGTAGGATAGGATTTTGAAATGTTATACAATCAGAACACAGAGCATTTTATTTCCCGGGAGAGGGAGCGTGGCTCGCTCGGTACACAGCAGCAGGCCCCAGTGAAAAGGGACAGACAGACACTTTTTCATTACAGGAATAATGTACTACTTTACTCGTTTGACCAAATCCATGTTTTTAGCTTTCTATAAAATAATATGTTTTTGAGTGAGGTGACCGTGTAGAATGTGCGTCTGGCACCGTCTGGAGCCCTGCACCAGACCATAGCTAAGATTCTATTCTGACCCCTTTGTTTCCAATCTGTAACATGTCTTCCACAAGATGGCACCGCTGATCGCTAACAGAACTGAGGGTGGAATGTATACTATTTGATTCCCAGGTTGGCCCGTCATTCAAGCAGTCCGTGAGGAACACCATGGGGTTGGTCCTGTCTGAGAAACTACTGGAGGCCTTCGACCACTCCTGTTGTAAAACACAAGGCTGGGCAGAACAGGTAACACTCCTGTTGTAAAACACGAGGCTGGGCAGAACAGGTAACACTCCTGTTGTAAAACACGAGGCTGGGCAGAACAGGTAACACTCCTGTTCTAAAACACGAGGCTGGGCAGAACAGGTAACACTCCTGTTCTAAAACACGAGGCTGGGCAGAACAGGTAACACTCCTGTTCTAAAACACGAGGCTGGGCAGAACAGGTAACACTCCTGTTGTAAAACACACATTTATGGTACTAAAGTCGTTTATTGATAACTTGTTTTATTTGTATGGCATGTATGTTTGTGACAGGTAGTAAACCGGTGGGAGTTGAGTGCAACAGAACTGCCCAAACTAAAGAAGATCCAAGAGTCAAGAACATCAGCTATTCGCTTTTGTAAGTGTTAACATCCTTTTGTATATACATCAGTATTTTAATGAAAGACCATTTTAAAGCTAACCAGGTCGGGAGCTGTGTGTTCTTTAGCCCAATCGGATAGTCTTAGCCATGCCATACATGTCAGAGGTTAGGGGAATTGGCTATAAGCACATTCCTGATCTGAACCAGGCTATTTTCTAAGCTTGTCTGTCTCTGCAGTGGCCAGTTTGGTGCTGTTTTTATATACAATATATGGCTGTCAATACAGGTGCTGTTGTTGTAAACAAGACAATTACTATTTGCTCTTCAGTTGGCAGAGAGAAGTATGTCAGAGGAATCCTGAGCGCATCACCTCTGATCCAGGACAAAGAACAAGACAAAACCAGGGAGAGGATACATTTGTATAAACCAGCAACAAGCACACACACACATCAGACCCAATGCACAGGGACTAAAAGCGGACAGATTAAGCACTCGTCACTCGACAGCATTGAAATCGCAGGGTCCACCAACGGACATGTAAAACCCTGTTCACAGAACAAGAAGAGGCCTCGTAAACACCGGGTCGGGGACAGTGGGCATCACAGCCCTCCTGTTAAACGTGCTTCTTCATCACCAGCTCTCACAGCAGGCGATTTGGATCTACTCAACAGTTACTGATGCTTCTTCTCCTCCGTAGCTGAGGTCCACAGTCTCCAAATGTGTGGGTGTGTGTGTGTGTGTGTGTGACAATGCAGTGCTCAATTTGAACTCTTCCTGGTGTCATGCATCCTGTAGAGTTCAGGTTCCACCTCTAGGTTAGCTTTGGTGGGTTTTTTAGTTTTTGTTAAGTGGACCCCAAGCACTCCTTAGCTGGAGGAACATTTAGAGTGTTTTCTTCGTCAATCTGCTGCTTATTTACGTTTTAAACTTTTTACAAATAAAAGTATATTGTTTTATTATTGTAACTGTTCCAAGATTCTGATCATTGGTGTGGATCCGGTCTCTGATGACAGAATGTTCACATGGCCAGGGTACACACCTTCGATTTGGTTCAGAGATTAGGGGATGGATGTGGCAGTCAGTCTAGCATAGGGTGACCAGACGTCCCCGTTTTCCCGGGGACAGTCCTTGTTTTTGGTGGCCTGTCCCCGGCTGGAGCTGTCCCCGTTTTTTACTGTGCGTTAAAAACAGACTGCAAAGTGAAATAATATTATACGTGTGGCAAGACCGGGCATCAGAGCCTACCGGTTGACGTCTCAATCGCGTTGTGCTTGTTTCGTCCAGCAGAGGGGGCTGCTCACTATAGTAGCTTCACGCACTCTTCTTCTAACTACTTGCTCGCGCTAGTTGTAGAGAAAACTGCTGTGGAAAACTCGGCCAGAAGCTAAAAAGTGTCAAGTGAGTCCACAACATCACCACAAACAAACAAAGTTACACTTGTTTTGAGATACTAGCTAATGATGTTATAATGTCACTATTATATAGATAGATGCTCTGCTTTATACGGTTTTAAATAGGATATGCTAGCTAACATGAGCTATGTCGACTAAGTTATCTAGCTAGCTAAGTTAGCCAACTACTGTCATGGTAACTAGGTTAAAAAAAAACGTTCACATGTAAACATGCAGTGGACGGGCTATTTTGAACATGTGATTATATTAAATTCATGCACAATTATGAGAATATGTATTTGTACATTACAATTTTAATGGTTTGGCATTATAAGTAGTGTGACATTTTAGAAATAGAAAGAAAGAAATATGCCATTTAGCAGACGCTTTTATCCAAAGCGACTTACAGTCATGTGTGCATACATTCTACGTATGGGTGGTCCCGGGAATCGAACCCACTACCCTGGCGTTACAAGCGCCATGCTCTACCAACTGAGCTACAGAAGGACCAGATGGATAACATTAGCATAATGTTTTCTGTTAGAGTGGAGAGGAGGAAAGGTAAAGAAATGATTACAGAGCCTGCCAATTTATTATTGCAAACCATTTTTTTATAGATAAAATACAAAAATGAGGCAAGCAATGGGAATCTGTTAACCAAATTATTTGATCTAATAGTGTACTATTTATTATTAAAGATTGGAGAAGGAAAAATGAAGGGAGTAAAAAGAGTGAAGAGAGGAGAGGAGTGAGGTGGAAAGGTGAAGAGCAGGAAGACGAGTGGAGAAAGATTGGAGGAGAAGTAAAGGAGAGTAAGAAGAGTGACGGCACAAGGAGAGTGAAGAGCAGACAGGAGGTACAATGGCTCTTTCCCAGAAACGGAAATGCCATTTTAATGATAACATGATGAGAGAATTTCCATTTATACGCTCAGGTCAAGACGATAGAATGGTTCACTCTGCACCTTTTGTAATTCCTCTCTTTCTATTGGCCAGTGGGGGAAGCACAGCAGTGGTAGAACATCAGCAGACAAAAAAGCATAAAGCCTCTCTGATTGGCCGTGTTGGTTTGCCCTCTGTCACCACATTCTTCAAGAAGGTAGAGCCTTCCCAAGAAGAATATGATTTAGCTGTGCAGGAGGGGTGTCTTTGCATACCACACTATGTGACACAATCATAGTTACAGATCTATGGACTGCACAGCACAACTGACACGAAAGCTTTATGAGCTGAAGTTTACATGTGCTAGGACAAAATGTGAAGCCATAGTGAGTAACGTGTTAGCATCACGTGCTAGGACAAAATGTGAAGCCATAGTGAGTAACGTGTTAGCATCACGTGCTAGGACAAAATGTGAAGCCATAGTGAGTAACGTGTTAGCACCATGGCCAACTACTTTGGTAACACAGGACCTAGACCAGGTTGAATTTGTGTCCCTGTCCATTGATGTGTCCAATCATGGACATGTAAAGCTGCTGCCAGTAGTAGTCAGATATGGTCAGATATATGGTGGAAACACTGTGGAAACAAAACTGCTTGATTTAGTTGAATTGAAAGGAGAAACAGCAGAGGAGATTGCAGCTGAGGTCCTGGTGGTCATCCCAAAACCTGGAAAACATTCTCTGCCGACAACACAAATACCTTCTTTGGAGGACTGAATAGGCTGGGGAGGGTCAATGTCCATACCAACGTTAAAATTGCTCTGCAGCAGGAGGTGATTGGCTTGTCCTGCCCACATCATTCATAACACGGCCAGAACAGCTTTGGATATGATTTCCCTTGATGTTGAGTACCTGCTCACAATGATATCTTCACCGTCAAAGTAGAAAGACTGAAGGGCTTTTGTGAGTTAGTTTGCCAGGAGTACCATAAAATTTTAGGACACAGAAATGTTCGCTGGCTGTCCATGCTTCCTGCTCTAGAAAGAGTGCTGAAAAGGTGCCATTGAAATCCTTTTTTCTTTCTGAAGACAAATGCCCTGTTGTCCTGCGAGCAATGTTCGAAGATCCACTGACTGAACTTTGGCTGGCCTTTGTCCATGGAAACTTGGAGGCCAGGACCACTGTGCTGTGGAGTCCACTGCAATTCTGAGAAATGTTGAGGCAAAATTGACTGCAAGACGTGATGACAACTTCATTCCAGTTTTGGTCAGAGGACTTCTGAGAGAGCTGGAGGACAATGGAGCAATGTCTAAAGACAGCTTTCTCAAAACATCCCAATCATTCTTCACTACGGCTGTGAACTACTTGCAAGCATGGGGAAAGCACACAGATAATCTAAAATATTTACATGGTCTCCTTTTAAAAAGGCAACCACAGCATGAAGAGATCCAGAAGGCAGCAGGCACACTACAGGAAAAATGCCCCAATGTGACCATCAATGAGGATGCATTGTGTGAAGAGGTTACTGGCCTGCAAGCGTTTCTAAAGGGGGATCGCATGAAGAATGGAAAACATCTGAGACACCGTTTAGTCAGATATGGAGCACGGTGGTTACCCACTTCAAAGAGAACGACATCCCACACACTAACCTGGCTAGATTAACGTCTGTTGTCATGTGCTTACCTGGAAGTAATGCACCAGTCGAGAGAGTGTTCTCCCAAATGAATGCTCTATGGACAGCAGCAAGAAATAGGTTGTCTGTTCCTACCATCAAGGCCATGCTTATTGTGAAGACAAACTTCAACCTCCCCTGCCAGGAGTTCATGGAGAAGCTGGCCAAAGACAGAGCAATCCTGAAGAAGATACATTCTTCTGAGAAATATACAGATTAGGGTGGTATAAGTATATTATGTAGTTACCAATCTCATCAGCATCTTATTTATTTATTATGTTGTTAACTATTTCACATGTACAATTGTCTGTTTTTTTTTCAATTTTGCTCATGTTCTATTCTACCCAGACTAGCAGGACCACTGATTGGCTGTTCAGATCAGTTCGACCCAGACTACAGGACCACTGATTGGCTGTTCAGATCAGTTCTACCCAGACTAGCAGGACCACTGAATGGCTGTTCAGATCAGTTCTACCCAGACTAGCAGGACCACTGAATGGCTGTTCAGATCAGTTCTACCCAGACGACCAGGACCACTGAATGGCTGTTCAGATCAGTTCTACCCAGACTAGCAGGACCACTGAATGGCTGTTCAGATGAGTTCTACCCAGACTAGCAGGACCACTGAATGGCTGTTCAGATCAGTTCTACCCAGACTACCAGGACCACTGAATGGCTGTTCAGATCAGTTCTACCCAGACTACAGGACCACTGATTGGCTGTTCAGAACAGTTCTACCCAGACGACCAGGACCACTGAATGGCTGTTCAGATCAGTTCTACCCAGACTATAATTTAATGATAGGACCACTGAATAGCTGTTCAGATCAGTTCTACCCAGACTACCAGGACCACTAAATGGCTGTTCAGATCAGTTCTACCCAGACTAGCAGGACCACTGAATGGCTGTTCAGATCAGTTCTACCCAGACTACCAGGACCACCGAATGGCTGTTCAGATCAGTTCTACCCAGACTAGCAGGACCACTGAATGGCTGTTCAGATCAGTTCTACCCAGACTAGCAGGACCACTGAATATTGACATTATAGATAATAACATTGGATATTTTAATGATATATTGATATTATATATAATAGATAATAACATTGGATATTTTAATGATATATTGACATTATATATAATAGATAATAACATTGGATATTTTAATGATATATTGACATTATAGATAATAACATTGGATATTTTAATGATATATTGACATATATAATAGATAATAACATTGGATAATTTAATGATATATTGATATTATATATAATAGATAATAACATTGGATATTTTAATGATATATTGACCACCGAGCTGGAAATGTCCCCGGTTTTCATTTCAGAAATCTGATCACCTTAGTCTAGCAGGTTAAACTTTTGGGGCAGGTGTACTCGTCAGACCAGTCGTAGCAGTGCTGGCGTCCATCACGGCACAGACAGCGAGGGATGCTGGAACAGTACTGGAAGTCCACTGGTATGCAGGGCCACCAGTACACACCACAGGGGGCACAGCCAGCATCTGTAGAGGGGAGATGAGAAGCACAGGCCACCTCTCCGTCACTGTGTGTGTCTGAATATAGGATGTTGGTAAACACAGTCTATGACATACAATTTGATACTGAAATAATGTCTTGTTGAAGAAAAACTTATTCCAAGGATCAGATATAGATAATTTTCCATTTGCTTTTAAAGAGTTTATTCAAGAAATTGCAAGGAAGTTAACTCTCCAGATATACTGGCGAGGAACATAAAATTATACAAATGACCTAGTCATTTATATACATCACCTACACAAAGAACTGCTTACGTGAGCGATAAGGGTTCCTTCGCTCTACTCCCTTTTTAAAGCATTGAAACAAATAAAAGCAGGTTGGAACCAGTTTTCATAGCCCATGTGTCTTAAGATAGCAGTGTTATACAATGGTGACAGTCTAAACAGACAGAACAAGAGTTCAGCCTGGTTGCTAAGGAGACGATAAAGAATCCCTCCTTTGTGTACAAAAGAGTTTACTGGACAGCAGGGGAAACAACCAGTGAGTAGCACCATTCAACTCGAGCATTAGCATTTTTGCTCCATTTAGAACGTAACATGTATTCCCGCTAACCTGGCAATTTATATATATATAATGATTAAAGAAATAAATCTGGTACTATCCCCAAGGTTTGGAAGGCGGCCCATGTACTGCCCCCTTCACAAAGGTGGAGACCCTTGTGACCTAAATAATTACTGCCCTATTTCTAACCGTTCTTGCCAAGTATTGCAGTGCTAGAGGCATCACTACAGACCCTGGTTCGATCCTGGGCTGTATCACAACCGGCCATGATCGAGAGTCTTATAGGGCGGCGCATAATTGGCCCGGGGTAGGCTGTCATTTTGTAAATGAGAATTTGTACTTAACTGACTTGCCTAGTTAAATTAATATGACGGTAATCTGTAGGCGAAGAAAACAGCATTAAACTTGACTCTGAAATTTGAATAATACAACTCACAAGGCCCAATCTCATCAGAGCAGTCCCCACAGTCATTGAAGTTGTTACACTTCTTGTCAGTAAAGACCCAGAACTGAGGGTTTCCACATCGAAACACAAGACCACCTGGAAGGTTGTTGGGGAGATCACCTGAAAGGAAAAGTATGGGCATGTTTACTTAGAGCAGAGGTTCTCAACCTGAGGTTCTCAACCTGGGGTTCTAGTCCCCCTGAGGTTCTCAACCTGAGGTTCTCAACCTGGGGTTCTAGTCCCCCTGAGGTTCTCAACCTGAGGTTCTCAACCTGGGGTTCGAGTCCCCCTGAGGTTCTCAACCTGAGGTTCTCAACCTGGGGTTCTTAGGAAAATGAATAGCATTGGTTTTGCTAATAGCTGCTTTACTGAGGAAAGGTTTAACTTACAATAGCTAGGTTTACATCCAATTGGCGACAGATTTTCATGTAAATATTCACATTATTTAACGCGTTCATATGTTTTTTTACGTAGTTATTACACATTGATTACACTATCACGCGTAGTAAAGTTGTCTCGCGCACCTATAGTGCTTGTCAAAAGAAAAAGCTAGCTAGCTCATGGATGCAAACAATGTTTATTTGTATTTAACCAGGCAAGTCCGTTAAGAACCAATTTTTATTTACAATGACGGCCTACCCTGGCCAAACCCGGTCGACACTGGGCCAATTGTGCGCCCACCCTATGGGACTCCCAATCACGGCCGGATGTGATACAGCCTGGATTCGAACCAGGGACTGTAATGACGCCTCTTGCACTGAGATGCCTTAGACTGCTGCGTACGTGTGTGTGTGTTAACTAATGTAACTGTACTAGAATGCTTAAAAGGCCGCTAAAATGTTAAATATCGGTTATTGGTATCTGGGTTTTTTTTGTTGCAAGAAGAATATCGGATATCGACCAAAAACGTCATATCGGTGCATCACATCACTTATTACCATGAATGTATTTTTATTTACCATGAATGTATTTTTATTTACCATGAATGTATTTTTTTATGATCGTGTTTGCTAAAATTTAAAAAGTAAAGGTTAAATCAAAATAAATTACTAAAATGGAAAATAAATAAGAACATTATTGGAACAGTGACTAACTGCACATGTGTCCTCATCTGCTCCTTTGGGGCAGGTCACGACCCCGTTACAGAGGTCAGAGGGCGGGATACAGGTCAGTCTGTCGTCACACAGGAAGCCTGTCGCATTGTCCGCTGTCCTGCAGACACGGTTTACTACAAGGGGACATTTACAAACCCTCATTACAAGAACTGGGGATCAGTATCCACAAAGCATCAGAGTAGTATCACTGATCTAGGATCAGTTTAGACCTTTTAGACCATAATGAAAGAACGGGGGGCGCGCTGATTGCTGATCTTACAGCAGCACTCTCTCTGAAATGCTTTATGAACAGGGCCCCAAGTCTTCACAACAAATAAGCCTTCAAACCCAGGATATCACTGAAAGGTAGTATTTACTGCCATCTTGTGTCAGATATCAGTAACTGCATACAATAGCACTCCATTACATGGATAAACAAGACAACAGTAAACATGTCGTGCCCTACGAATGATGCAGCCCCCCCCTTGGGCCAATCACTGTAATTTTGTAACTGACAGATCTCTATTCCAAGACTCATCATTCACCAAAGTTGTCTAAACCAGGCCAGTGGTGTCTTGAGATATCACGTGGATTAGCTAGTCTCGTTTCCCTAAGCATGTGCGCCAAATTTCAACACTCTTGAGTCAAACACATCAAGAGATATAAACACGTGCCTGTTATAGCGCCACCGTGTGGTTGATATGAATGTTCTTGCATATGCTGAGTCTTGACATTGTATGCAACAGGTGTACCAAATGTATTTACAATATGAACATCATTGACTTTTTTTATGTGCCAGATCACGCCAACGTGAATGTTGTTTTAAGTACTAGTCTGGAAAATATTGCGTTGAGAGACCTATGTCCATAGACGCCACATAATCAAGTTTCGTGAAGATCGGACATTCGGTGCCAGAAGAGTAGCGTTTTTAAGGTTTTTTTTTTTACAATATTCTAAATGGCGAAAATCCATCCATGGCGGACCTTATGGGTCCCTGAGTCAAATGTGTTCCTTATGAGGAGAGGGACTTATGTACGGTATTTCATGACTCAAACGGGGTGAGTGGTGTGACCTTTCAAAGTTAGCATTTTCAATCTCTTGTTATGAACTGGGTGGTTCAAGCCCTGAATGCTGATTGTCTAACAGCCGTGGTATATGAGACCGTATACCACGGGTATGACAAAACACTTGTTTTTACTGCTCTAATTACGTTGGTAACCGGTTTGTAATAGCAATAAGGCACCTGGGGGGGTTGCGATATATGGCCAATATACCACGGCTAAGGGCTGTGTCCAGGCACTAAGCGTTGCGTCGTGTATAAGAACAGCCCTTAGCCGTGGTATATTAGCCATATACCACACCCCCTCGGGACCTATTGCTTAATTAAAGTGCCACTATCTGGCCAATCAGTGTAATTTTGTAAAACATGCACCATTCACCCAAGTTTCGGCAGAATCATGCTATTGCTGTCTGAGATATCGTCGTGTGACTAATGTACGGAGACATATCCACAGTCCCCTCCTAAATAATTGTGATCCAGCAGAGAAAGACCCGTGTGTTTATTTATCTTACCAGGAGGTGATTTGGGGATCCCAAAGACCAGAGCGAGTATAACCCCTACCACAGCCAGGACTGTTCCTACAGTTAGTATTATACTGGAGAGACAGAGCGCTCGTCTGCTGCAGCACCGACAGCTAGGCTTGCAGCACTCTCCACAGCAGCCTGTGGACAGACAGATGGGAGAAAGACCACAGTCTAGGGACAGATCCTGTACACATCTATAGTTATTTCTCAAATGGCATCCTATGCTCCGTTTAGTACACTTCTTTTGGCCAGAGCTCTGTATTGTTGGGATTCCGTGGGAGGCCCTGTGTGTATCATACCGTGTACCATAACGTGTACCATCACGTGTACCATAACGTGTACCACACATTAAAGCACACCATTTCTAGGTGATGACAGACAAAATAAGTTGTCTTACCTTCATCAGGTGACCCCAATGAACGGTCATCAAACAGTCTCTGACATGGAATAGAAAAGTGATACATTTTAAGTCCCAGGAAATATTTTCCAACATGGAGGAAATCGTTGTTTCCGTATTGATGAAATTCAAATGATTCCATGGACGTTTACAAAAAAAAACCCCACTATTGTTCCAAATTCCATTCCAACGGACACTTGTGAGACATTACCTGCTGTGGGTGGGTCCGGTTAGTATTCATGTTGTAGCTCTTCAATATTCCCTATTCAACATATCTAAGCACTACTAAAGCACAGCTAAACTAGTCACATAGTACCATTATGGAAGGTAATTATAGGTAGGTTGATAGGTTCAGTGATAGTTACTTGGTTACCATTGAGACATTGTTGAAACAACAGTTTCCCCTCAGTCACCTCACACCAGCTCAGACATGCCCACAGTGACAAAGGTAAACAGAATCTATCCTTAAACAGTCAATAATAAACTGGGCACCAAGGCTCAATGGACTGAAGTCTGAATGGGGAAATAGTTCTAAATCAGTTTTAGTGGTTTGTTTATAGTCACTTAGAAACTTAAAAGCCTTTGAATTGTTCTTTGCCATAGCTACTGTGTGTTTGAGGGTTTACGGTTCACCTAACAGTCAATATGGGAATACGGCTTTAAAGGAAATGCTAGGTATTGGAGGTATCACTATCAAAATACATTTTAGACGAGCATTAACAGAGAATTGGAATTGGATTTTCAGTGTACTTCCTGAATTGACTGGCATTGAAATGGAATTGAGCCCAACTCTGATCTCCACCATGTTGGTTTGGCCCCTAGATGTTTAGATGTTAGTGGTCCAGCCTCTTCCTCCGGCTTGGAGGGGAGGACCAGAGAGGATGCTGGGTAAGGGGTCAGCAGCTTGTGGTCCTTGGCGTACTCCATGTATCCATTGATACTCAGTTTCTACAAAGACGGAAAAGTTTTATTTTCAATATTGAATGACTCTGGTTCCTTCATATCTCCATAGATTGCAAACTACTTTAATTACTTTTTCATTGGCAAGATTAGCAACCTTAGGGATGACATGCCAGCAACAAACACTGACACTACACATCCAAGTATATCTGAACAAATTATGAAAGACTAGAATAGTACTTTTCAATTCCGTTAAAGTCAGTGTGGAAGAGGTGAAAAAAATGGTTGTCAACAATGACAAGCCACCAGGGTCTGACAATCTGGGTGGAAAATTGCTGAGGATAATAGCAGACGATATTGCTACTCCTATTTACCACATCTTCAATATAAGCCTACTAGAGAGCATTTGCCCTCAGGTCTGGAGGGAAGATAAAGTCACTGCTACCCAGGAATAGTAAAGCCCCCTTTACTGGCTCAAATAGCCGACCAAGTAGCCTGTTACCAAAACTTTGTAAACATCTGGAAAAAATGCTGTTTGACCAGATACAATGCTATTTGACAGTAAATAAATTGACAACAGAATTTCAGCACGCTTATTGGGAAGGACACTGAACAAGCATAGCACTTACACAAATGACTGATGATTGGCTGAGAGAAATTGATGATAAAATGATTGTGGGGTCTGTATGTTAGACTTCAGTGCAGCTTTTGACATTATTGATCATAGTCTGCTGCTGGAAAAACATATGTGTTATGGCTTTACACCCCCTGCTGTACTGTGGATAAAGAGTTACCTGTCTAACAGAACACAGAGGGGGTTCTTTAATGGAAGCCTCTCAAATATAATCCAGTTAGAGTCAGGAATTCCCCAGGGTAGCTGTTTAGGCCCCTTGCTTTTTAAAATGTATATGACATGCCGCTGACTTTGAGTAAAGCCAGAGTGTCTATGTATGCAGATGACTCAATACTTTACACGTCAGCTACTACAGCGACTGAAATGACTGCAACACTTAACAAGGAGCTGCAGTTAGTTTCAGAGTGGGTGGCAAGGAATAAGTTAGCCCTAAATATTTCTAAAACTAAAAGCGTTGTATTTGGAACAAAACACTCACTAAACCCTAAACCTCAACTAAATATTGTAATAATGTGGAAATTGAGCAAGTTGACATGACTAAACTCATGGTCAAAACATATTGATGCAGTAGTAGCGTAGATGGTGAGAAGTCAGTCCCCAAATCCAGAACAGACTATGGGAGGTGCACAGTACTACATAGAGCCATGACTACATGGAACTCTATTCCACATCAAGTAACTCATGCCAGCAGTAAAATTAGATTTAAAAAACAGATAAAAAACACCTTATGGACCAGCGGGGACTGTGAAGCAACACAAACCAAACATAGGCACAGACACATGCATACTAATTGAGTGAAGAGAGAGAGCGAGGGAGGGAGGAGGGAGAGGACCAGACTAATTGAGTGAAGAGAGAGAGCGAGGGAGGGAGGAGGGAGAGGACCAGACTAATTGAGTGAAGAGAGAGAGCGAGGGAGGGAGGAGGGAGAGGACCAGACTAATTGAGTGAAGAGAGAGAGCGAGGGAGGGAGGAGGGAGAGGACCAGACTAATTGAGTGAAGAGAGAGAGCGAGGGAGGGAGGAGGGAGAGGACCAGACTAATGAGTGAAGAGAGAGAGCGAGGGAGGGAGGAGGGGAGAGGAGGACCAGACTAATTGAGTGAAGAGAGAGCGAGGGAGGGAGGAGGGAGAGGACCAGACTAATTGAGTGAAGAGAGAGAGCGAGGGAGGGAGGAGGGAGAGGACCAGACTAATTGAGTGAAGAGAGAGAGCGAGGGAGGGAGGAGGGAGAGGACCAGACTAATTGAGTGAAGAGAGAGAGAGAGCGAGGGAGGAGGACAGGGAAATCATTTGTGGGTGACGCAGGCACTTCCTTCCAAAGTTCTCCTTTTGCCATGTTGCTGTGATTTAGAGGATTTAGGACAGACCTAACGGTCAATATGGTAAACATGACTACAAGTTAAAGTATTTGAAGTATCACGCTGTCAAAATAACATAGACAAACAGCCGCTTGACTCAATCTTGTTTATTTCAAAACCATTCCTCATCAGGAGAAAACCAAAGTTAAATTACAACTACCCACAGCGCTGTCATGTCTAAAGCAAATCTAAAGTCACATTTATCAGTGTTAATTGTATAATATTTTAAAACAAAATCTCTGTTGTGACAAAGAGCTGCTTATAAACAGAAAACCTCCACCCAACCACTACAGATTAAACACGACCACAATAAGTGAAAGGGATAGATACAGCGGTAGTGGTAGATGCACATAGCCCGTTACTGACCCGTGTCATTTCACCAAAATGTATTTAGGGTTTCTACATTTTAAATGAAATCGGCACATAAAAGTTGTGCTACATCCCCAAACGCTCCCTATTTCCTTTATTGTGCAGTATTCTTTGACAACACTACCTAGGGAATAGGGGGCCATTGGGGACTCATGAAGAGAACTCAAACAAAATAATAATTATTCAATAATACATCAAATGAGGGTCTGGAATACACACACCAACAAAGAAAGTCTTAAAAAGAAGCTAATGTAACTGTGCTGCCATCATCGTGATAGTGCATCACTATATGCCAATTCACAGCACAACAACAACAAACACCACCCAATTCTTATGCCAACCTCTAGAGCTTGAGAGAGGAACAAGACAACAGCCACTACAAAAAACAAACAAAACAAAAAAAATGTGCTGGAAGCAGTTTTAGACTAAAACGGGTTCTAACAGTGTGAAAAAGTAAGACTGACTTGGGCTTTCTGGAGAAAACAAGACAAGGGCCAGGTTCAGTTTGCAGACCCAGATTAAACCTACTCCTAGACTGAAGTACAACCCTTTAAATGGATACCCAGTTTAGCATGCTTTTTCATCAATCTTCTTATATTTCCTTCCTCAATCTGCACAATCATGTTTCAATTCACTAGTCCGGACCCAGATTAATCGTAGTCTCGAAAATCTCCATAAAAAGGCCTTTTACTCTTAATCATCATCTCCCCCTGTTGGTTTGTAGCCTGGGTAAAGGTCGGGTTGTGTCCTTGCCAGTTTAGGAGTGGCAAGAAGAGGAAAGATAGCACAAACCGACTGGTGCCCAGGCTAGCTGGTTTGATGTTTAGATGTTGGACTGGTCCAGGTTAACTTTGGAAGGGAGGGGTCCAGCCTCCTCCTCCTGCCCAGAGGTGATGATGACCAGAGAGGATGCTGGGTAAGGGGTCAGCAGTTTCTGGTCCTTGGCGTACTCCATGTCTCCATAGATACTCAGTTTCTACAAAGACAAAAGACGTAAAAGTTTGATTTTCAATATTGATAGCGAGACTTTGGTTCTGTCTCGATTGCTATCATGTGTTAATAAACCACTGTTAAGTACCCTTTCACTAAAACAAGCCAGTTGAACCGCAACAGCCCTAGTCCAGGTAGATATTTGGTTAACTATTAATCAGTCTTATGGCTTGAGGGTAGAAGCTGTTTTTAATCAGCCATAAGACTGATAAATAGTTAACCAAATAGCTACCTGGACTAGGGCTGTTGCGGTGACTATATTACCGCCAACACTGGCGGTCACGAGTCATGACCGCAGTCAAATGCCACGTGACCGCTTAGTCAAGGTAACTAGGCTTCTTCCAAGCTCCGATGCTGCTGATGGTCATTAGTAACCTACCCAACTTGCTAAGCGCCTGGTACTCAGCACTCTATTGTCCCTCTAGTCACTCTTGACATCAATGCAAATGGATTCCAACACTGCATGATAGCCCATGAGCTATGCAATTGTGAGAAAACAAAGTTGATGGCCTCTTAAAAAGAGGATCCCATCAGCTTTCCATAGGCTAAGCCCACTATAATGATCAACTTTCCTAATATTAAGCAAGACAAAGGAGATGATCGTGGACTACAGGAAAAGTTGGACCGAACATGCCTCCATTCACATCGACAGGGCTGTAGTGGAGTCGGTCGAGAGTTAAGTTGCTTGGTGTCCACATCAACAAACTATCATCGTCCAAACACACCAAGAAAGTCGAAGACTGCACGACAACGCCCGCCTCCCGCCCCCCCCCAGGAGAATGGAAAGATTTGACATGGGTCCCCAGATCCTCAAAAAGTTATATAGCTGCACCATCGAGAGCATCCTGACCCGACCGCAAGACGATACAGAGGGTAATGCGTAAAGCTCAGTACATTACTGGGGCCAAGCTTCCTGTCATCCAGAACCCATATACTATATTGTCAAAGACTCCAGTCACCCAAGTCAGACTGTTCTCTCTGCTACTGCACGGCAAGCGGTACCAGAGCACCAAGTCTAAATCAACAGCTTCTACCCCCCAAGCCATAAGACTGATGAACAATTAATCAAATGGCATCGAACTATTTACGTTGACACCCCCCTTTGTTTTTACACTGCTGCTACTTGCTGTTAATTATCTATGCATAGTCACTTTACCCCTACATGTACACATTACCTTAACTAACCTGTACATACAAAATAACAATGAGGGTGTTACTTTTTTTCAATTTTATTTTTGTAAATATTTTCTTAAACCTGCATTGTTGGTTAGAAGGGGGGAGGACAGGAGATGGATACAAGGGGGGGAGGACAGGAGATGGATACAAGGGGGGGAGGACAGGAGATGGATACAAGGGGGAGGACAGGAGATGGATACAAGGGGGAGGACAGGAGATGGATACAAGGGGGAGGACAGGAGATGGATACAAGGGGGAGGACAGGAGATGGATACAAGGGGGAGGACAGGAGATGGATACAAGGGGGGAGGACAGGAGATGGATACAAGGGGGAGGACAGGAGATGGATACAAGGGGGAGGACAGGAGATGGATACAAGGGGGAGGACAGGAGATGGATACAAGGGGGGAGGACAGGAGATGGATACAAGGGGGGAGGACAGGAGATGGATACAAGGGGGGGAGGACAGGAGATGGATACAAGGGGGAGGACAGGAGATGGATACAAGGGGGGCAGGAGATGGATACAAGGGGGAGGACAGGAGATGGATACAAGGGGGAGGACAGGAGATGGATACAAGGGGGAGGACAGGAGATGGATACAAGGGGGAGGACAGGAGATGGATACAAGGGGGAGGACAGGAGATGGATACAAGGGGGAGGACAGGAGATGGATACAAGGGGGAGGACAGGAGATGGATACAAGGGGGGAGGACAGGAGATGGATACAGGGGGGAGGACAGGAGATGGATACAGGGGGAGGACAGGAGATGGATACAGGGGGAGGACAGGAGATGGATACAGGGGGAGGACAGGAGATGGATACAGGGGGAGGACAGGAGATGGATACAGGGGGAGGACAGGAGATGGATACAGGGGGAGGACAGGAGATGGATACAAGGGGGAGGACAAGAGATGGATACAAGGGGGAGGACAAGAGATGGATACAAGGGGGAGGACAGGAGATGGATACAAGGGGGGACAGGAGATGGATACAAGGGGGAGGACAGGAGATGGATACAAGGGGGAGGACAGGAGATGGATACAAGGGGGGGAGGACAGGAGATGGATACAAGGGGGGGAGGACAGGAGATGGATACAAGGGGGAGGACAGGAGATGGATACAAGGGGGAGGACAGGAGATGGATACAAGGGGGAGGACAGGAGATGGATACAAGGGGGAGGACAGGAGATGGATACAGGGGGAGGACAGGAGATGGATACAGGGGGAGGACAACCCAAGCTGCCTTCAGCACACATCCGTGAAGGTTAAATTCGACCCACGCCCTTCTGGCTCAAACAACTCAATCCCCCGATTGACTAGATTTAGTAACACATTTCAAATGCAGTCAGTCCAGGGATATTTTACCCCGACGAATGGTGCTCGTTTGATCAAAATTTGATCAAAGCTGAATCAATGTCTGCAAGATCACAACCATCTCAGTATTCCACTAAACAGAACCAAATAGCATAGCGTTACTGTAAGACAAAAACACCACCACATTCAATCATATGAATGATATTTATCCAACATCTGCATAGTAACCATTTGACGCCAGTCAGTTTCACAGGGATATGTCTTTATAGATCTGGTTTAATTATAGTGTTGTTTAAAGTAGCCTACATTGTTGTTTTGAATGACGTTGCCTAAAGTGAGTGAATTTAATAGCAGATGGTGTTAACTGAAGCATAACCAACCTATGTATTTGAGTTATTAGAGGATACACAGTGTCAGTTTGTCACTTCCACGAGGTTTGAATAGTAACATGTTCAACTACTTAAGAAATTGGCTCGAATCTCGGTTGCGCCGTTCAAAATTTAGAGAAAATTAACGAATGATAATATATATATATATATATACAGACATACATACATATAATAACTTCCCTTATTGACATCTCAAACACCAAACCCTGGCGTGGTCTGCTTCACAAGCGTTCCTGGAAGTCTCGCTATGTTGCGCCCCTGGGTTTAGAAACTATGGTACGGTACTGCATTGTGTAGCCTACAAAACACCTCTGCCAGCTGCCCCCCTGTGGCGATTCTAAATATTCAATCAAATCCTCCTGTGACGAAATAGGACAAATTAAGATCTGTACCCAGGTTTAGTGGGATTCGTGGGACCAGTGCCGTTGCTAGATCGTCCCTTTATTTATTTTTTGCATTTCTACAAAGATTTATGAGATTTTAGAATATTCCCTTCATAATTTTTGACCTAGAGGGAAGAGTTACCTCAGCTGGGACATATTGGTCAACAGCGGTCGCCACAGTAGCACAGCAGATCCAGATGAGAACCAGAATAGACAGGATCAGAGTGGTGGTCAGGATCCAGCCTGGGAGCCAGGGGTTCCTGGAGAGAGGAGAGAGGGATGTCAGATACACACCAATGAGTCATTCAAATCAGGAGCTCAGTGTTTTTCCATAAACAATTCCTTCTTGACATCTTTTAGGTTAATCTTCAGTATATAAACAGTGGACTCTATTTTAGCACCCCGAACTTTGCCTCCTGCTTCCTCAGCTGTATTGCCTGATTAACCTACCCATCTAAACCTAATAGTTTGCGTAGAAGACGTGTCCTGTGATTACTGACCTGGAGAGACAGCTGAAGAGGTTGTAGTTGTCCTCGTTGATGCTGCGGTCCACATACATGTCCCTGTCCCTCTCCTGGACGAAACTACGCTGGTAGTCCTTGTACACCGGGCTACCAAGGCCAGGATCTGGAGCGGGAGAGATGGACATGTTTCCTTACCAATTGTGTGTTTTTGTGTGTGTGCATTACACAGTAAACATTGTGATTGTGTTAAAGTTCATACGTAAATACTACATGCACACAAAGCATTTAGTTTGAGTAAACATATTTTGCAAATGTTATCGCAGGTGAAGGGAAATGCTTATGTTTCTAGCACCAACCGTGCAGCATACCTAACAATACACAAAAATCCCAAAAATTAAGAAATATCAGAAACAAGCAATGTCAGTCCAGAACACTACATGGCAAAAAGTATGTGGACACCTGCTCTGTCGAACACCTCATTGCAAAATCATGTGCATTAATATGGAGTTGCCCCCCACCGCTGCTATAACAGCATCCACTCTTCTGGGAAGGTTTTCCACTAGATGTTGGAATATTGCTGCATATATACACCCCTTCAAATTAGTGGATTCGGCTACTTCAGCCACACCAGTTGTTGACAGGTGTATAAAATTGAGCACACCGCCATGCAATCTCCATAGACAAACAGTGGACTTAACGGAATAGCTCAGTGGCATTCAATGTGGTACCGTCTTGGGTTGCCACTTTTCCAACAAGTCAGTTCGTTAAATTTCTGCCCTGCTAGAGCTGTCCCCGGTCAAACTGTAAGTGCTGTTATTGTGACATGGAAACGTCTAGGATCAACAACGGCTCAGTCGCAAAGTGGTAGGCCACACAAGCTCACAGAACGGGAACGTCAAGTGCTGAAGCAGGTAAAAATTGTCTGTCCTCGTTTGCAACACTCACTACCGAGTTCCAAACTGCCTCTGGCAGCACAATAACTGTTCGTCGGGAGCTTCATGGGTTTCCATGGCCGAACAGCTGCACACAAGCCTAAGATCGCCGTGCGCAATGCCAAGCTTCGGCTGGAGTGGTGTAAAGCTCGCTGCCATTGGACACATTCTCTGGAGTGATGAATCACACTTCACCATCTGGCAGTCCAACGGACAAATCTGGGTTTGGAGGATGCCAGGAGAACGCTACCTGCTCCAATGCATACTGCCAACATTAAAGTTTGGTGGAGGAGGAATACTGGTCTTGGGCTGTTTTTCATGGTTTGGGCCCCTTAGTTCCAGTGAAGGAAAATCTTAACACTACAGCATACAATGACATTCTATACAATTCTGTGCTTCCATCTTTGTGGCAACAGTTTGGGGAAGGCCCTTTCCTGTTTCAGCATGACAATGACCCCGTGCACAAAGCGAGGTCCATACAGAAATTGTTTATCGAGATCAGTGTGGAAGAACTCGACTGGCCTGCACAGAGCCCTGACCTCAGCCCCATCGAACACCTTTGGGATTAATTGGATTGCCGACTGTGAGCCAGGCTTAATCGCCCAACAGTCTCTGACCTCACTAATGCTTGTCGCTGAATGGATGCAAGTCCCCGCAGCGATGTTCCAACCTCTAGTGGAAAACCTTCCCAGAAGAGTGGAGGCTGTTATAGCAGCGATGTTCCAACCTCTAGTGGAAAACCTTCCCAGAAGAGTGGAAGCTGTTATAGCAGGCGTTCCAACCTCTAGTGGAAAACCTTCCCAGAAGAGTGGAGGCTGTTATAGCAGCGATGTTCCAACCTCTAGTGGAAAACCTTCCCAGAAGAGTGGAAGCTGTTATAGCAGAAAAGGTGGGACCAACTCCATATTAATGCCCATGATTCTGGGATGAGATGTTCAACAAGTAGGCATCCACCTAATTCATTCATGATATAGATATATAATGATGTGTATATACAGTATATTAATATAAAATAGGTGTGTACAGCAGTAGCTATATAAGATGAACCTTGACTAGAATACAGTATACATATGAATTGGGCAAAACAGTATGTAAACATTATTGAAGTGACGTGTGTCCAATGACTATGTACATGTACACTGAGTGTATAACACATTAGGAACACCTGCTCTTTTCATAACATAAACTGACTAGGTGAAAGCTACGATCCCTTATTGATGTCACTTGTTTCCTGTGTGTATCAACAATGGTCCACCACACAAAGGACATCCAACAAACTTGATTCAACTGCGGGAAGCATTGTAATCAACATGGGCCAGCATAGACTCTTTCGACACATTATAGTGTCCATGCACCAATGAATTGAGGCTGTTCTTAAGAGCGTTCAACTATTAGGAAGGTGTCCTAATGTTTTGTACACTCAGGGTATATGTACATAGGGCAGCAGTCTCTAGGGTTCAGGGTAGAGTACCGGATGATAGCCGGCTAGTAACTGTGAATATGATAAAGAGGACTTACATCTCTTCTGTGGTTCTCCCCTGACTTCCTCTTTCTGGAGCTCAAACGCAGGAATAAACTGGATCTGTGGTTCAGTCTGTCAAAAAACAAAATGACATACTCAAGTTACCCAACAATTACTTTGATAAAAGTTAGATTGTTTGGTAACTTATGTTTATGACTTGCCTAGTTAAATGAAGGTTAAATACAAAAGAATACCTACTCAAGTTCCGTTAGTCAATTAGTGGCAATGTGCAACAGGAAGTGAAAAACAATCCTAAAGGAGTGCCAGTTTGGATGAATAGGGTTGAAGTCGCTCCACAAAAACAAAAAAACAAAAAACACTACCTGGAAGATGACCAGCTTCCCGTCATCAGCCTGGAGGTAGAAGGTCCAAGAGGAGGAGATTAAGCTGTGGGCCTGACTCATGACATCATCCCAGAACCCTCTCACCAGAGTCAAAGGGTACAGCAGGTGGATACGGGGCATCATGGCCAGCAACTGGAGGATGATAGTATTATGGGGGTCAAGGGTCAAACACACATCCCTTGTTCATGGGGTCAGGTAGAAATCACATATCTGGGACCAGGCAATGTTTGTGCTTTTTTTTTGGACAAATGTTATGGTCAATGGTGCAAGACTTGGCTATATAGCACAAACGGATCTGGGACCAAGCTCCTCACACACACACACACACTTGGTTAACAACATTTCTACTCCAATAGGCTGTCTCCAGTTTATTGTCCTACATGTCACCCAGTTCACCAACAACATTTCTGTTGTCAATATCAGTCTTCAACAAAACAACGATGGCAGTCACTTGAGTGTGTTTGAGGGAGCGGTGTAGAACACTACCTGCTCTTGTCTTTGTTCAGCAAACGGTAGCTGACTCTGGCAGCCCAGGTTACAGGCATACTGCTCCTCTGACTGGCTGTACGCTTCATGACAAGCTGGGGAGAATTAGGAAGTAATTTAAAAAAAAAAATAAAACAGGTTACAGACAGCTCAGATAACACTCGTCTCATGGAACCAGAAGACTGTCTAAATGGTGTAATTTTAACTAATTTGAATGAAGAACTGTCTAGGTGGTCTTCTATAATTTAGTCAGACATTGCAAGGACACATGATTGGGTATATCATGACAAATTAAAATCGATTGAGGCTGTTCTGGGGGTAAAAAGGGGGTGCAATTCAATTGTAGGAAAGCTGTTCCTAACGTCTGGTATACTCAATGTACGTTGTAACTTGTCACTATGTTGTTTTCTGAATCAAAATGGGGTAGTGGGCGTGGCCAATGGCACTGTCCTCTTGGCCCAGACACATTTTGGGGGGGCAGAGAGAGAATGTTAGTTTTAAAGCTAATTTCCTGCCACTCTAAACATGTTGTTATGGCTTATGCCGTGTTCTTAGGCTATCTGAGTAACTAAGTTGATAACAAAATCAAATGTGGGCCCCCAAGCCATGACATTTTAATTTTTTTTTAGATTCTTCGACAAGGACACCCTGATTATTATTGTATTGATGACATTACAAACACTGATTCTGTAGCAGCTTGAAAATTCACTGTCTTTTGGTTTGACTTCGTACAAGCCTCAAGCTGATGTTAGGGAACATTTGCTACTTTCTGATTAGAATATAAAAGGGCCTGTTTCCAAGAGGCCCATTAAACATTTTATTTGCCTCTGCCTTCTTTCTCCCTCTCTGAAATATTGTAATAAAGCTTTTGGTTCAACTGTAAACTGCCTTTACAATAGTATTATCTGTTTTCTGCACATGAGTCTATGTACTAGTCATGTTGCTAGCTATCTGTTTTGAAGACATTGCATGAGAATCTTACTGGAGTCACACTCGACTTTAGTTTGGTTCAGATCCTCGCTGTCGCCCACGAACTGGCAAATGGAGAACAGGCGACAACCTCTCTGGCAGGCGTACAGTTCCTCCTCCTACAACACAAACGAACACAGTCATGAACAGGACTGAACCAGTATCTTTGTGTTGTCTCTCTCTAACGCTCAGAAAGCTCCGATTCAAACTCCCATTTACCAGCTCCGCAAGAGTTACGTCAAAAGTTCGTTCGTTTCGCGGAGCAACTACTGTAATCTACATTTTAAACGTTACTCCCGTCACCGTCGCTACGTACTTCTCAAAAATGTCGTACTAAAAATGTAACGTTAAGATACAAACAATCGAGGGGAAGAGGGAAAAAAAAAGCCCACTCGGCACCTCCAATCTGAATCACTCATTACAGCACAGGACAGAAGTGTACAACAGCTCAATACGCTGTAGGTGCCACAGAGTCCTTTTTCGGTTGCTGAATGACAGTTTAGCTTATCCAGCTTTTTTTTGGTGTACCGTTAGTAGACTTGCTTAACAAGAAAAACGGCTAACGTTACTAGCTAGCTTGCAGCAACTCACCCGAGGATATGTGTGCAAACTGTAAGTCATTTGACATGTCTTATGGCAAGACGCAGTATTTCCCAAAACTCCATCAAAAACATCGGCAGTTGCCGAGGTGTATGCGAGCACGAAGCACAGACTCACTAACACACGAAAGGACTTTAATGTCCTCATTTTAGCCTGCTGCGAAAAATCCCAACAAACAACAAGCGAGTGCTCCTTCTTCCTCGTTCGTGAAAATCTCGCGAGAATTAAAATCATGATCCGGGATGTTTGGGTCGTGGATGTTACAACTAGTCCCTAGCGGCGCAGATTTCAAAGAGAAAATAATAGCCCACCAATCTTCTTGAAGCGATTTTATTTTTACACCATACGGGGACAATACTAGAAAACACTATGAATTTGGAGCTATTTACGCATTGTCAATGCCACTGAAATCGATCTACCGGTAGGTAGTACGTGAACTCGCGCCGCTTAGTTAAGACGCTTGTCAACCGAACAAAAAAACTCGCTTTCTTCGCAGGATAACAAGTATTTGGAAGAGTTGTTTTCATAATGATTACAAATAAACTACTATATCGATGATCGACCCCCCATCCATAAATAAATCCAAGACACCTTGGAAAATGGACAAATTCGTGGTGCGTCTACCAAACGGGGAAGTACCCAAGGAAACGAAGGGTAAAGAAAAGGTGTATCGACAAGCAACTATTGAGTCTCTACGCGTAAGTGTTTGTTACCAACCGCTTCTCAAGTCAAACATGATATGATATTGTGCACTTAGGCCTGCCTAATAAGCATGCGTACATAACACATCTATGATCTGTCTTCCTTTCCTACCAGAGAGTGGTGGTGATCGAAGACATTGAAAGGTACAAGTCCACGCTGGAACTGCCTGGCCAGACCAAGGAGAATCTGCTACTAGCCCTGGCAGAGCTCAACAAGAAGATGCCGTCCAAGGAGGTGCTCAAGTCAACCAGAATAGGTAAGGGAAAAGTCCAACAACCCTGTTGCCATTGGGCCGCTTCACTTGAGGTAATCACACAAACTGGAAGGAGCCTCATTCCTTAGTACTCTTTTAAGCACACTGTCTGTGAACTTGGATCATGGCATTGCTTCCCTTTCCATTCACTTAATCTATCAAAACAGTCTAGTAGTGTATTCATTCATTTCCTACAAACCTACACCTGTTAAAAGTTTGTCTGAACTATGTTCAGTTCATCTCATTCTGGTACACAAATACAACCAAACACAGTCAACACACACACTCGCAGATAACTCCGCTCGTCTCTTTCCCTCTTAGGCCACACTGTTAACAAGATGCGTAAGCATCACCCCGACCCTGAGGTGAGTTCCCTAGCGGCTGAAGTGTACACTGTATGGAGGCGCTTCATTGAAGAGCACTCCAACAAGCCCTCCATAGAAGTACGCTGTGACAAGCAGACTGAGGGACTGAGGAACAACGCCAGGAGAATGTTGTCTGAAGCTCTGGAAGTGGAGGTGAGGGGGCTTTTACTGTGTGTTGGGATTGTCAATACACCAATCTCTCTCTTTCTCTCTCTGTCTCTTTGTCTCTCTTCCTTTCTCTGTCTCTCTCTGTCTGTGTCTCTTGCTCTGTCTTTGGCAGAACACATACACAGAACACATACTCACAGAACACAAATTTCTGTTGGACATTCTAGAACATTGGACAATATAGTAATCTTCCTCTCATTGTATGTGATCTATTAGACAGACAGTGGTCTGGTGGAGAACATAGAGAGAGAGGTATTCCACCAGAGTTCTCGGCTGGTCAGCGGCTCCTACAGACGAACTATCAGGAAGCTGGTCTTCGCCCTCAAACACCAGCCAGAGGTCAGGGGTCAAGTCAAGGAGAGTAAGATCCCAGTAAACCAGCTGGTGTCCACCCACAAGAAGTAAATGTACTCTGTTCAGAACCTTCTCTATGGAAAAAATATCTATACATACATACATACATACATACATACATACATACATACATACATACATACACACATACACACATACACACATACATACACACACACTGTACCGGTCGAATGTTTGGACAGACCTACACATCCCAGGGTTTTTATTTATATTGTAGAATAATAGTGAAGACATCAAAACTATGAAATAACACATGGAATCATGTAACAAAAAAAGTGTAAAACAAATCAATATAATTTATTTTGATTCTTCAAAGTAGCCAACCTTTGCCTTGATGGCAGCTTTGTACACTCTTGGCATTCTCTCAACCAGCTTCATGAGGAATGCTTTTCCAACAGTCTTGAAGAAGTTCCCACATATGCTGAGCACTAGTTGGCTGCTTTTCCTTCACTCTGCGGTCCAACTCATTTTGGGGTGGCAGGTAGCCTAGTGGTTAGAGCGTTGGGCCAGTAACCGAAAGGTTGCTAGGTCGAATCCCCGAGCTGACAAGGTAAAAATCTGTCATTCTGCCCCTGAACAAAGCCCATGTTACCCCTGCCCCTGTTCCTAGGCCGTCATTGTAAATAATAATTTGTTCTTAACTGACCTGCCTCGTTAAATAAAGGTAAAAAAAACAAATGCCAAAACCGTCTCAATTGGGTTGAGGTCGGGTGATTGTGGAGGCCAGGTCATCTGATGCATCTCTATTGGTCAAATAGTCCTTACACAGCCTGGAGGTCTGTTGGGTCATTGTCCTGTTGAAAAACTAATTAAAGTCCCACTGTGCGCAAACCAGATGGGAGGGCGTATCTCTACAGAATGTTGTGGTAGCCATGCTGGATAAGAATTCTGAATAAATAACTGACCAGCAAAGCACCATCACACCACATCCGTTCATCTACTCTGCGTCTCACAAAAACACGGCGGTTGAAACCAAAAATCTCAAGTTTGGATTTATCAGACCTAAGGACAGATTTCCACTGGTCTAATGTCCTTTGCTCGTGTTTCTTGGCCGAAGCAAGTCTCTTCTTATTGGTTTCCTTTAGTAGTGGTTTCTTTGCAGCAATTCGACCATGAAGGCCTGATTCACACAGTCTCCGCTGAACAGTTGATGTTCAGATGTGTCTGTTACTTGAACTCTGAAGCATTTATTTGGGCTGCAATCTGAGGTGCAGTTAACTCTGATGAACACTTGGACTAGATCAGGGATGAGGAACAGTGATGGGGGTGGGGTCACAAAAACATGAACATATCCTCTGCAGCAGAGATACATCTGGGTCTTCCTTTCCTGTGGTGGTCCTCATCAGAGCCAGTTTCATCATAGCGCTTGATGGTTTTTGCGACTGCAATTGAAGAAACTTTCAAAGTTCTTGACAATTTTTGTCTTGACTGACCTTCATGTCTTAAAGTAATGAATTTCTGTAGTTTCTCTTTGCTTATTTGCCATAATATGGACGTGGTCTTTTACCAAATAGGGATATTTTCTGTAAATCCCCCCCTACCTTGTCACAACACAGCTGATTGACTCAAACGCTTTAAGGAAAGAAATTCCACAAATCAACTTTTAACAAGGCACACCTGTTATTTGATATGCATTCCAGGTGACTACCTCATGAAGCTGGTTGAGAGAATGCAAAGAGTGTGCAAAGCTGTCATCAAGGCAAAGGGTGGCTACTTTGAAGAATCTCATATGTTTAACACCTTTTTTGGTTACTACATGATTCAATGTGTTATTTCATGCTTTTTTTTTTCTTTTTCATGCAATGTAGAAAATAGTAAAAAATTAAGAATAGCCTTTGAATGAGTAGTGTCCAAAAGTTTGACTGGTGCTGTATATATATATATATATATATATATTCAAAGCGTGTAGTCAAACCTAACAAGTAGCTAGCTAACCCCAATCCTAAATCCAGCTGCAGAAGACTGTTGAAGTGTTTGAGATCGACTCTGCGGTCGGACTGAGCAGAATCACTGCTCCCCAAATAAAGAATCAGATTCTTTGATCAAGATAGGGGGATTCTGAGCTTCGCTTTGCTCAAATGGATCTACTCAAACATGTTGGTAGCTAAACCCAGACCCATGAGACCTGCTGCAAAGGAAGACTGCGACATGCCAGTTGTTTCTGGACTGGTGCTTTAAAAATAAAAAAGCTGGTCTCCAATCACAAGAAGAAGCTAGCCACTTAGCCCCGAACACCTGTCTGGAAACCTGGGACATTCTGGCAAATACTGGACTGGTGCCTTTTTCTAAAATGGTGAAAGACAGTTGGAGCACACATTTACATTACATTTAAGTCATTTAGCAGACTCTCTTATCCAGAGGTCATTAATCGTATGAATTAGGCGTACCTCTTTTAATTGAGCTGTTTTGTATTCATCTTAGATTTTATATATTGAAGTAAATCAAATGTTGATCTCTGCCTGTGTTTTTATTGAATGTCGTTATGAATGTCAAGAGCGGTGACCATATTAAATAATTGTTTTGGTACAATTGAAATGAGCAATATAGACATTTTATTACAAAAATATATCTGTCAGTTTTCATTATAAACCTCAACATGTCCTGGCTCACAGACTGCGTCGCCCACCTCTGCCCTCTTCTCCCTCCTCGTACCCCCATCTCTACTAAAGCAGTACCAGCCAGATTACAGCGATCACCATCAGTACAACAGCCAGCACACAGATGCTAATAAACACTATATCACTGGGGTCATGAGGCTCTGGGTCTGCCTCCTTCCCTCCCCCTCCCCCAGACCCCTCTGCTTGGCGTCGGGCCAGCTCGTTCATCCTCTGGCGCTCCTCGGCTGAGACAATGTGAATGGTGGCCATCTTGCGCTGGGCATCGCACTGTACCTCGTACTCCTGGATGCTCCTCCCCTTCCCGTCGGAGAAGTCGATGTAGAGCGTGTTCACCAGCATAGTGATGTTACGCCGTGGCTGGTTAGAGGTTAAGGGTCAGGGTTATACAAATGGACAACAAACAGACAACATATGCTTGTGACCGTGTGGGATCAAATCTCGGTCCCAGTGCTATTTTGTCACATCCTCTAGTATCCTTAATTCCTTTATACACTGTCCTGTTGCTTCAATAAAATTGACAAATGAAGAAGAAAAATGAAACCGCTATAAACTGGCGTCATCATCATGCCCGTGGCTATCCACTATGCACAGATGACAATTCAACGTCTATTCCACGTTGGCTCAATGCAATTGAATTAAAATGGAAACAATTTGAATCAACCAGTGGGTAGTTAGTTACCTGGCCTGCAGTGCCACATTTTTCAAAACGTGCCAGTATCTTATAGGTGGTAGGTGTCAGCTGGGCGGGACATGAGCGGTCCCCCAGATAGATACTCTCACGTTCCAGCCCAGGCAGTGACTGCTGGGAGATGTGGATGGTAAACTCTGTCCTCGTACAGCTGATGTTAACTGGTACCACTGGGATTGGAGGTGGAGACATAACACAAGCACGAACACACACACGTTTGTAATTGCATTTGTCTCTTGAATGATTTAAACAAGTATAAACTTGATAGTTTGGATAACTTTCGGCCAGCCGTGCTTCAGTTCAGACACTCACCTCCAACATAGGAAGCAGAGAACCCTTTATAAGCATAGTTCCTGTCTGTACTGAGGACCACCAGCATGTTGTTGCTCTTAGAGATCAAAGACCCGGGTTGTTCCGAGCCACACCATCGCCCTAGCAACGGGGCTGTCTCCCTGCTCCCATCATGCACTGCTACTGAGTCATAGTCACACTCGTCTGATAGGCTGTTCCTGTCCTCCAGCTCCATAGCGTTGAAGAACAGTTTGATGCGGTAGCCCCTGGCCAGGTTGATGGTCCAGTGACAGTTGATGTTGTTTGGGTAGATGTTAGGGTAGTGGGGGCTGGTGAAATCCGCACTTGGTACAGACAGCACCTGCTGGCATTCACCTGTCAGACAGATGGACATACGAGGCAAAACAGGGTTGTTTTAAGTAGGTCACACAGTAGACAAAATGTAACAAAAAATGTGTTGCTAGTACCTTCCTGTTTCAAAACATTTTCTCCCTACCGAATACAGTACTGGTGTCAGTGAATGTGCAGTTTAATCCCTCCCCATGGACTTCAGTATAGTACAGGACAGTTTAATCCCTCCCCGTGGACTTCAGTATAGTACAGGACAGTTTAATCCCTCCCCATGGACTTCAGTATAGTACAGGACAGTTTAATCCCTCCCCATGGACTTCAGTATAGTACAGGACAGTTTAATCCCTCCCTGTGGACTTCAGTATAGTACAGGACAGTTTAATCCCTCCCTATGGACTTCAGTATAGTACAGGACAGTTTAATCCCTCCCCATGGACTTCAGTATAGTACAGGACAGTTTAATCCCTCCCCGTGGACTTCAGTATAGTACAGGACAGTTTAATCCCTCCCCATGGACTTCAGTATAGTACAGGACAGTTTAATCCCTCCCCATGGGCCTCAGTATAGTACAGGACAGTTTAATCCCTCCCCGTGGACTTCAGTATAGTACAGGACAGTTTAATCCCTCCCCATGGACTTCAGTATAGTACAGGACAGTTTAATCCCTCCCCATGGACTTCAGTATAGTACAGGACAGTTTAATCCCTCCCCATGGACTTCAGTATAGTACAGGACAGTTTAATCCCTCCCCGTGGACTTCAGTATAGTACAGGACAGTTTAATCCCTCCCCGTGGACTTCAGTATAGTACAGGACAGTTTAATCCCTCCCCGTGGACTTCAGTATAGTACAGGACAGTTTAATCCCTCCCCATGGACTTCAGTATAGTACAGGACAGTTTAATCCCTCCCCGTGGACTTCAGTATAGTACAGGACAGTTTAATCCCTCCCTGTGGACTTCAGTATAGTACAGGACAGTTTAATCCCTCCCCGTGGACTTCAGTATAGTACAGGACAGTTTAATCCCTCCCCGTGGACTTCAGTATAGTACAGGACAGTTTAATCCCTCCCCGTGGACTTCAGTATAGTACAGGACAGTTTAATCCCTCCCCATGGACTTCAGTATAGTACAGGACAGTTTAATCCCTCCCTGTGGACTTCAGTATAGTACAGGACAGTTTAATCCCTCCCCATGGACTTCAGTATAGTACAGGACAGTTTAATCCCTCCCCGTGGACTTCAGTATAGTACAGGACAGTTTAATCCCTCCCCGTGGACTTCAGTATAGTACAGGACAGTTTAATCCCTCCCCATGGACTTCAGTATAGTACAGGACAGTTTAATCCCTCCCCATGGACTTCAGTATAGTACAGGACAGTTTAATCCCTCCCCATGGACTTCAGTATAGTACAGGACAGTTTAATCCCTCCCCGTGGACTTCAGTATAGTACAGGACAGTTTAATCCCTCCCCATGGACTTCAGTATAGTACAGGACAGTTTAATCCCTCCCCGTGGACTTCAGTATAGTAAACAGGACAGTTTAATCCCGTAGTATACTCCCAGCAGTGGACTTCAACCCATAGTACAGGACAGTTTAATCCCTCCCTGATCTGTAAACCCGTGGACTTCAAACCCGTATAGTACAGGACTGTTTAATCCTCCCCATGGACTTCAGTATAGTCCCACAGGATCTGTAAACCCGTATCCTCCCCATGGACTTCAGTATAGTACAGTGACAGTTTAAACCCGTCCCCATGGACTTCCAGTATAGTGATCAGGACAGTTTAATCCTCCCCATGGACTTCCCGTAGTATAGTACAGGACAGTGATCTGTTAATCCCTCCCAGCAGTGATCTGTCAGTATAGTACACTCCCAGCAGTGATCTGCCAAACCCGTAGTATACGACTCCCATTTCCCAGCAGTGATCTGTAAACCCCAGCAGTGATCTGTAAACCCGTATATCGACTCCCAGCAGTGATCTGTAAACCCGTAGTATACGACTCCCAGCAGTGATCTGTAAACCCGTAGTATACGACTCCCAGCAGTGATCTGTAAACCCGTAGTATACGACTCCCAGCAGTGATCTGTAAACCCGTAGTATACGACTCCCAGCAGTGATCTGTAAACCCGTAGTATACGAGTGATCTGTAAACCCGACTCTCCCAGCAGTGATCTGTAAACCCGTAGTATACGACTCCCAGCAGTGATCTGTAAACCCGTAGTATACGACTCCCAGCAGTGATCTGTAAACCCGTAGTATACGACTCCCAGCAGTGATCTGTAAACCCGTAGTATACGACTCCCAGCAGTGATCTGTAAACCCGTAGTATACGACTCCCAGCAGTGATCTGTAAACCCGTAGTATACGACTCCCAGCAGTGATCTGTAAACCCGTAGTATACGACTCCCAGCAGTGATCTGTAAACCCGTAGTATACGACTCCCAGCAGTGATCTGTAAACCCGTAGTATACGACTCCCAGCAGTGATCTGTAAACCCGTATACGACTCCCAGCAGTGATCGACTCCCAGCAGTGATCTGTAAACCCGTAGTATACGACTCCCAGCAGTGATCTGTAAACCCGTAGTATACGACTCCCAGCAGTGATCTGTAAACCCGTAGTATACGACTCCCAGCAGTGATCTGTAAACCCGTAGTATACGACTCCCAGCAGTGATCTGTAAACCTGTAGTATACGACTCCCAGCAGTGATCTGTAAACCCGTAGTATACGACTCCCAGCAGTGATCTGTAAACCCGTAGTATGCGACTCCCAGCATCCTACCTACCTGAGTAGTAGTAAGCCTTGAACCCTCGTCCCCCGATGTTGAAGTCAGACTTGAACACCACCAGCAGCTGGTTGGAGGTAGTAACAATTTTCGGAGGTGTCTCCCCTCCACAGTAGTTCCCCAGGTGTCTGTGGGTGACTGTGGGGCCGTCGAAGAGAGCCACGAAGTCAAAATTACAGCCCTCGTTGTTCTCCAGCTGGAGTGAATGAATTACAGTTTTATTTTGTCACGTCATATTTATGACCCATTGGGGATACTTAACTTCCAGTATGTGCATCCCAATTGGCTCCTTATTCCCCATATAGTGCCCAGACTCTGGCCCAAAGTAGTGAACTATATAGATTAAATTGGGTACCATTTGGGATGCATCGATTGTCTTTACATGCTAGAGAACGTACCTGGAAGTCGAGGAAGACCAGACTGACCACGCTGCGGTTGGATACATGGACCGTCCAGGAACAGTCGGCGTTGTTGCTGTACTGGGTATCTGGACTGTAGCCGGGGCTGGAGATGATGCCAGACAGACCGGTTAGGACCCCACCACACATGTCTGGTGGGAGAGAGAGAGAGACAGGGTGTGCAGGATTTTGTTCCAGCCCAGCTCGAAGTTAGAACACCTGATTCAACTACTCAAAGGCATTGTCTTGTTCCTAGTTGTGGGTACTGTGAGCTTTGAGTGGCTGTACTCAGCAAAGCCACACATGCATATCAATGGCTTTGGTTATCCTGTGTGAGAAAGTAAAAGCTCACCTTTCCTGTAGCTCACAGAGAAGCCTCTGTGAGTCACATGACGATCGGAGTGGAAAATGATCGACATAACATTCCAGGAGGAGGTGAACTGAGGAGGGGACATGACACCACAGAACGTCCCCAGCAGGTTCCCCTCATCCTCGGATACACCGTTATAGATCTTGATGTGGTCATAGGAGCAGGTGACGTGATACTCCAACTCAAAGTCGTGGAAGGTGAGCAGGACCGAGGACCCCTCGGCCACTACAATCAGCCACACACACTCCATGTTGTACGGGTACAGACCTGGGTAGTTGGGGCTGGAGATGTTGCCGGAAGAGGCAGAGAGGATCCCACCACATTTCACCCCTTGGTGAAATATAAGTTAGATGAGTAAAAGGTGTAGTTTTATAGATTATATATATTTTTTATATATAGTGTAGACTGAGGGTTTTGTAATTAGTTTACTGTTATGTATTAGTTTATAATTTACACATTAGTAACAGTTACTTACAACACATATACAGTGCATTCAGAAAGTATTCAGACCCCTTGACTTTTTCCACATTGTTACGTTACAACCGTATTCTAAAATGGATTTAAATATTTTTTACACACAATACCCCACAATGACATCACAATACCCCATAATGACATCACAATACCCCATAATGACATCACAATACCCCATAATGACAAAAGAAAAAACAGGTTTTATACATTTTTCAAAATCTATAAAAAAACTGAAATATCATATTTACATAAGTATTCAGACCCTTTACTCAGAACATTGTTGAAGCACCTTTGGCAGCGATTACAACCTCAAGTGTTCTTGGGTATGACACTACAAGCTTGGAACACCTGTATTTGAGGAGTTTCTCCCATTCTTCTCTGCTGATCCTCTCAAGCTTTGTCAGGTTGGATGGGGAGCGTTGCTGCACAGCTATTTTCAGGTCTCTCCAGAAATGTTAAATCGGGTTCAAGTCCGGGCTCTGGCGGGGCCACTAAAGGACATTCAGAGATGTGTCCCGAAGGTTTTCATCAATGATCTCTCTGTACTTTGCTCTGTTCATCTTTGCCACAATCCTGACTAGTCTCCCAGTCCCTGTCGCTGAAAAATATCCCCACAGCATGATGCTGCCACCACCATGCTTCACCGTAGGGATCGTGCCAGGTTTCTTCTAGACGTGACGCTTGGCATTCAGGCCAAAGAGTTCAATCTTGGTTTCATCAGACCAGAGAATCTTGTTTCTCATGGTCTGAGAGTCTTTGGTTGCCTTTTGGCAAACTCCAAGCGGGCTGTCAAGCGCCATTTACTGAGGAGTGGCTTCCGTCTGGCCACTCTACCATAAAGGCCTGATTGTTGGAGTGCAGCAGAGATGGCTGTCCTTCTGGAAGGTTCTCCCATCTCCACAGAGGATCTCTAGAGCTCTGTCACAGTGACCATCGTATTCTTGGTCACCTCCCCGACTAAGGCCCTTCTCCCCCGAGGGAGACCTTCAATGCTGCATAAATGTTTTTGGTAACCTTCCCCAGATCTGTGCCTCGACACAACCCTGTCTCGGAGCTCTACAGACAATTCCTTTGACCTCATGGCTTGGTTTTTGCTCTGACATGCACTGTCAACTGTAGGACCTTTATATATACAGGTGTGTGCCTTTTCCAAATCATGTCCAATCAATTGAATTTACCACAGGTGAACTCCAATCAAGTTGTAGAAACATCTCAAGGATGATCAATGGAAACAGGATGCACCTGAGCAAAGGATCTGAATACTTATGTAAATAAGGTATTTCTGGTTTTAATTTGTAACACATTTGCAAAGATTTTTATTTTTAAAACATGTTTTTCGCTTTGTCATTATGGGGTATAGTGTGTTGATTGCTGATATATATAGTGAACACCCATCTCTCTCCCTCCCTCAGTGAACCCACATCTCTCTCTCTATATATATATTTAAATCTATTTTCAAATAAGGCTGTAATGTAAAAAAATAAAAAAGTGAAAAAGTTAAGAGGTCTGAATACTTCCCGAAGGCTCTGTGAGCGTTGTAACTGAATTTGCTGAGGCAAATGTTATAGCAATATATTAAATGGAAAAAGCTCACCTTTCTTAGAAACAGCCTTGCCAACAACCAACAGTAAATAAAATAGTATATCCATCCTAAAAGTCATGTTGTTGTTATCGTTTGTTGTCACACTTCAAATAGGATTACAAAGCCAATGGCAATACAAATAAATAGAAAAACAAGAGCAAAGTCCTGTCACCACAGCCCTGGGATGATGGCGGAGGTGGGAGAAACTGGAATAGGATCTTGGCGGAGGAACCCGATATGTTGGGTATATCGAGTGAACAAGTGGCAAAGGTGGCTTGTCAGGACTCCATATGGAAAGATTGGATAAATTAGTAATGATGGTGTCACACGCTCACAATGGACACCATGCAGCTGCTATGGAGTTTATAAAGGAGACAGCACCAGGATCACAAACAAATGTGCTCATTTTGGCTAGAAAGAGATGGGGGTTCACTGAGGGGGAGGGAGAGAGATGGGGGTTCACTGAGGGGGAGGGAGAGATGGGGGTTCACTGAGGGAGAGGGAGAGATGGGGGTTCACTGAGGGAGAGTGAGAGAGATGGGGGTTCACTGAGGGAGAGTGAGAGAGATGGGGGTTCACTGAGGGAGAGTGAGAGAGATGGGGGTTCACTGAGGGGGGAGGGAGAGAGATGGGGTTCACTGAGGGGGAGGGAGAGATGGGGGTTCACTGAGGGGAGGGAGAGAGATGGGGGTTCACTAAGGGGAGGGAGAGAGATGGGTGTTCACCTAGGGGGAGGGAGAGAGATGGGGGTTCACTAAGGGGAGGGAGAGAGATGGGGGTTCACTGAGGGGAGGGAGAGAGATGGGGGTTCACTGAGGGAGAGGGAGAGATGGGTGTTCACTGAGGGGAGGGAGAGATGGGGGTTCACTGAGGGGGAGGGAGAGATGGGGGTTCACTGAGGGGGAGGGAGAGAGATGGGGGTTCACTGAGGGGAGGGAGAGAGATGGGGGTTCACTGAGGGAGGGAGAGATGGGGGTTCACTGAGGGGAGGGAGAGATGGGGGTTCACTGAGGGGAGGGAGAGATGGGGGTTCACTGAGGGAGAGTGGGAGAGATGGGGGTTCACTGAGTGAGAGAGATGGGGGTTTGCTGAGTGAGAGAGATGGGGGTTCACTGAGGGGAGGGAGAGATGGGGTTCACCGAGGGGGAGAGAGATGGGGGTTCGCTGAGGGGAGGGAGAGAGGGGGGTTCACTGAGGGAGAGATGGGGGTTCACTGAGGGGGAGGGAGAGATGGGGGTTCACTGAGTGGGAGGGAGAGATGGGGGTTCACTGAGGGGAGGGAGAGATGGGGGTTCACTGAGGGAAGGGAGAGATGGGGTTCACTGAGGGGAAGGGAGAGATGGGGGTTCACTGAGGGGAGGGAGAGATGGGGGTTCACTGAGGGGGAGGGAGAGATGGGGGTTCACTGAGGAGAGGGAGAGATGGGGGTTTACTGAGGGAGAGGGAGAGATGGGGGTTCACTGAGGGGAGAGTGAGAGAGATGGAGGTTCACTGAGGGGGAGAGAGGATGGGAGTTCACTGAGGAGAGGGAGAGATGGGGGTTCACCGAGGGAGAGGGAGAGATGGGGGTTCACTGAGGGAGAGGGAGAGATGGGGGTTCACTGAGGGAGAGTGAGAGAGATGGGGGTTCACTGAGGGAGAGGAGAGAGATGGGGGTTCACTGAGGGGAGGGAGAGAGATGGGGGTTCACTGAGGGGGAGGGAGAGATGGGGTTCACTGAGGGGAGGGAGAGATGGGGGTTCACTGAGGGGAGGGAGAGATGGGGGTTCACTGAGGGGGAGGGAGAGAGATTGGGGTTCACTAAGGGGAGGGAGAGAGATGGGGGTTCACTAAGGGGGAGGGAGAGAGATGGGGGTTCACTAAGGGGAGGGAGAGAGATGGGGGTTCACTAAGGGGAGGGAGAGAGATGGGGGTTCACTAAGGGGAGGGAGAGAGATGGGGGTTCACTGAGGGAGAGGGAGAGATGGGTGTTCACTGAGGGAGAGGGAGAGATGGGGGTTCACTGAGGGAGAGGGAGAGATGGGGGTTCACTGAGGGAGAGTGAGAGAGATGGGGTTCACTGAGTGAGAGAGATGGGGGTTCACTGAGGGGAGGGAGAGATGGGGGTTCACTGAGGGGAGGGGAGAGATGGGGGTTCACTGAGGGGAGGGAGAGATGGGGGTTCACTGAGGGGAGGGAGAGATGGGGGTTCACTGAGGGGAGGGAGAGATGGGGGTTCACTGAGGGGAAGGGAGAGATGGGGGTTCACTGACGGGAAGGGAGAGATGGGGGTTCACTGAGGGGAAGGGAGAGATGGGGGTTCACTGAGGGGAAGGGAGAGATGGGGGTTCACTGAGGGGAGGGAGAGATGGGGGTTCACTGAGGGGAGGGAGAGATGGGGGTTCACTGAGGGGAGGGAGAGATGGGGGTTCACTGAGGGAGAGGGAGAGATGGGGGTTCACTGAAGGAGAGGGAGAGATGGGGGTTCACTGAGGGAGAGGGAGAGATGGGGGTTCACTGAGGGAGAGTGAGAGATGGAGGTTCACTGAGGGAGAGATGGGGTTCACTGAGGGGAGGGAGAGATGGGGGTTCACTGAGGGGAGGGAGAGAGATGGGGGTTCACTGAGGGGGAGGGAGAGAGATGGGGGTTCACTGAGGGGAGGGAGAGATGGGGGTTCACTGAGGGGAGGGAGAGAGATGGGGGTTCACTGAGGGGAGGGAGAGATGGGGGTTCACTGGGGGGAGGGAGAGAGATGGGGGTTCACTGAGGGGAGGGAGAGATGGGGGTTCACTGGGGTTCAGGGGAGGGAGAGAGATGGGGGTTCACTGAGGGGAGGGAGAGAGATGGGGGTTCACTGAGGGGGAGTGAGAGAGATGGAGGTTCACTAAGGGAGAGATGGGAGTTCACTGAGGGGAGGGAGAGAGATGGGGGTTCACTGAGGGAGGGAGAGAGATGGGGGTTCACTGAGGGAGAGGGAGAGATGGGGGTTCACTGAGGGAGAGGAGAGAGATGGGGGTTCACTGAGGAGAGAGATGGGGGTTTGCTGAGTGAGAGAGATGGGGGTTCACTGAGGGGAGGGAGAGAGATGGGGGTTCACCGAGGGGGAGAGAGATAGGGGTTCGCTGAGGGGAGGGAGAGAGATGGGGGTTCACTGAGGGAGAGATGGGGTTCACTGAGTGGGAGGGAGAGATGGGGGTTCACTGAGGGGAGGGAGAGATGGGGGTTCACTGAGGGGAGGGAGAGATGGGGGTTCACTGAGGGAAGGGAGAGATGGGGGTTCACTGAGGGGAAGGGAGAGATGGGGGTTCACTGAGGGGAGGGAGATGGGGGTTCACTGAGGGGAGGGAGAGATGGGGGTTCACTGAGGGAGAGGGAGGATGGGGGTTCACTGAGGGAGAGGGAGAGATGGGGGTTCACTGAGGGAGAGGGAGAGAGATGGAGGTTCACTGAGGAGAGAGAGATGGGAGTTCACTGAGGGAGAGGGAGAGATGGGGGTTCACTGAGGAGAGGAGGATGGGGGTTCACTGAGGGAGAGGAGAGATGGGGGTTCACTGAGGGAGAGTGAGAGAGATCGGGGTTCACTGAGGGAGAGGGAGAGATGGGGGTTCACTGAGGGGAGGGAGAGAGATGGGGGTTCACTGAGGGGAGGGAGAGATGGGGGTTCACTGAGGGGAGGGAGAGATGGGGGTTCACTGAGGGGAGGGAGAGATGGGGGTTCACTGAGGGGAGGGAGAGAGATGGGGGTTCACTGAGGGGAGGGAGAGATGGGGGTTCACTAAGGGGAGGGAGAGATGGGGGTTCACTGAGGGGGAGGGAGAGATGGGGGTTCACTAAGGGGAGGGAGAGAGATGGGGGTTCACTGAGGGAGAGGGAGAGATGGGTGTTCACTGAGGGAGAGGGAGAGATGGGGGTTCACTGAGGGAGAGGGAGAGATGGGTGTTCACTGAGGGAGAGGAGAGATGGGGGTTCACTGAGGGAGAGGGAGAGATGGGGGTTCACTGAGGGAGAGTGAGAGAGATGGGGGTTCACTGAGTGAGAGAGATGGGGGTTCACTGAGGGGGAGGGAGAGAGATGGGGGTTCACTGAGGGGAGGGAGAGAGATGGGGGTTCACTGAGGGGGAGGGAGAGAGATGGGGGTTCACTGAGGGGAGGGAGAGATGGGGGTTCACTGAGGGGGAGGGAGAGATGGGGGTTCACTGAGGGGGAGGGAGAGATGGGGGTTCACTGAGGGGGAGGGAGAGATGGGGGTCCACTGAGGGGGAGGGAGAGATGTGGGTTCACTGAGGGGAAGGGAGATGGGGGTTCACTGAGGGGAGGGAGAGATGGGGGTTCACTGAGGGGAGGGAGAGATGGGGGTTCACTGAGGGGGGGAGAGATGGGGGTTCACTGAGGGAGAGGGAGAGATGGGGGTTCACTGAAGGAGAGGGAGAGATGGGGGTTCACTGAGGGAGAGGGAGAGATGGGGGTTCACTGAGGGAGAGGGAGAGATGGGGGTTCACTGAGGGAGAGTGAGAGATGGAGGTTCACTGAGGGAGAGATGGGGGTTCACTGAGGGGAGGGAGAGATGGGGGTTCACCGAGGGGAGGGAGAGAGATGGGGGTTCACTGAGGGGAGGGAGAGAGATGGGGGTTCACTGAGGGGAGGGAGAGATGGGGGTTCACTGAGGGGAGGGAGAGAGATGGGGGTTCACTGAGGGGGAGGGAGAGATGGGGGTTCACTGGGGGGAGGAGAGAGATGGGGGTTCACTGAGGGGGAGGGAGAGATGGGGGTTCACAAGGGGAGGGAGAGAGATGGGGGTTCACTGAGGGGGAGGGAGAGAGATGGGGGTTCACTGAGGGGGAGTGAGAGAGATGGAGGTTCACTAAGGGAGAGATGGGAGTTCACTGAGGGGAGGGAGAGAGATGGGGGTTCACTGAGGGAGGGAGAGAGATGGGGGTTCACTGAGGAGAGGGAGAGATGGGGGTTCACTGAGGGAGAGTGAGAGATGGAGGTTCACTGAGGGAGAGATGGGGGTTCACTGAGGGAGAGGGAGAGATGGGGGTTCACCGAGGAGAGGGAGAGATGGGGGTTCACTGAGGGGAGGGGGAGAGATGGGGGTTCACTGAGGGGAGGGAGAGAGATGGGGGTTCACTGGGGGGAGGGAGAGAGATGGGGGTTCACTGAGGGGAGGGAGAGATGGGGGTTCACAGGGGAGGGAGAGAGATGGGGGTTCACTGAGGGAGGGAGGGAGAGAGATGGGGGTTCACTGAGGGGAGGGAGAGAGATGGGGGTTCACTGAGGGGGAGGGAGAGATGGGGGTTCACTGAGGGGAGGGAGAGAGATGGGGGTTCACTGAGGGGGGGGAGATATGGGGGTTCACTGAGGGGAGGGAGATATGGGGGTTCACTGAGGGGAGGGAGAGAGATGGGGGTTCACTGAGGGGAGGGAGAGATGGGGGTTCACTGAGGGAGAGGGAGAGATGGGGGTTCACTGAGGGGAGGGAGAGATGGGGGTTCACTGAGGGGAGGGAGAGAGATGGGGGTTCACTGAGGGGAGGGAGAGATGGGGGTTCACTGAGGGGAGGGAGAGAGATGGGGGTTCACTGAGGGGAGGGAGAGATGGGGGTTCACTGAGGGGAACGAGGGAGAGAGAAAGAGATGGGGGTTCACGGAGGGAGAGTGAGAGAGATGGAGGTTCACTAAGGGAGAGATGGGAGTTCACTGAGGGGGAGGGAGAGAGATGGGGGTTCACTGAGGGAGGGAGGGAGAGAGATGGGGGTTCACTGAGGGGAGGGAGAGAGATGGGGGTTCACTGAGGGAGGGAGGGAGGGAGGGAGGGAGATGGGGGTTCACTGAGGGGGAGGGAGGGAGAGAGAACGAGGCGGGGGTTCACTGAGGGAGGGAGGGAGGGAGGGAGTGAGAGATGTGGGTTCACTGAGGGGGAGAGAGAGATGTGGGTTCACTGAGGGAGGGTGAGAGAGAGAGAGGTGTGGGTTCACTGAGGGAGGGTGAGAGAGAGATGTGGGTTCACTGAGGGAGGGTGAGAGATGGGTGTTTACTGAGGGAGAGATGTGGGTTCACTGAGGGAGGGTGAGAGAGAGAGATGTGGGTTCACTGAGGGAGGGTGAGCGAGAGAGATGTGGGTTCACTGAGGGAGGGTGAGAGAGAGAGATGTGGGTTCACTGAGGGAGGGTGAGAGAGAGAGATGTGGGTTCACTGAGGGAGGGTGAGAGAGAGAGATGTGGGTTCACTGAGGGAGGGTGAGAGAGAGAGATGTGGGTTCACTGAGGGGAGAGAGAGATGTGGGTTCACTGAGGGAGAGAGAGAGATGTGGGTTCACTGAGGGAGGGAGAGAGATGTGGGTTCACTGAGGGAGGGTGAGAGAGAGAGATGTGGGTTCACTGAGGGAGGGTGAGAGATGTAGGTTCACTGAGGGAGGGTGAGAGATGTGGGTTCACTGAGGGAGGGTGAGAGATGTAGGTTCACTGAGGGAGGGTGAGAGAGAGAGATGTGGGTTCACTGAGGGAGGGTGAGAGAGAGAGATGTGGGTTCACTGAGGGAGAGAGAGAGATGTGGGTTCACTGAGGGAGGGTGAGAGATGTAGGTTCACTGAGGGAGGGTGAGAGATGGGGGTTCACTGAGGGAGGGTGAGAGAGAGAGATGTGGGTTCACTGAGGGAGGGTGAGAGATGTGGGTTCACTGAGGGAGAGAGAGAGATGTGGGTTCACTGAGGGAGGGTGAGATATGTGGGTTCACTGAGGGAGGGTGAGAGAGAGAGATGTGGGTTCACTGAGGGAGGGTGAGAGATGGGTGTTTACTGAGGGTGAGAGATGGGTGTTTACTGAGGGTGAGAGATGGGTGTTTACTGAGGGTGAGAGATGGGTGTTTACTGAGGGTGAGAGATGGGTGTTTACTGAGGGTGAGATGGGTGTTTACTGAGGGTGAGAGATGGGTGTTTACTGAGGGTGAGAGATGGGTGTTTACTGAGGGTGAGAGATGGGTGTTTACTGAGGGTGAGAGATGGGTGTTTACTGAGGGTGAGAGATGGGTGTTTACTGAGGGTGAGAGATGGGTGTTTACTGAGGGTGAGAGATGGGTGTTTACTGAGGGTGAGAGATGGGTGTTTACTGAGGGTGAGAGATGGGTGTTTACTGAGGGTGAGAGATGGGTGTTTACTGAGAGTGAGAGATGGGTGTTTACTGAGGGTGAGAGATGGGTGTTTACTGAGGGTGAGAGATGGGTGTTTACTGAGGGTGAGAGATGGGTGTTTACTGAGGGTGAGATGGGTGTTTACTGAGGGTGAGAGATGGGTGTTTACTGAGGGTGAGAGATGGGTGTTTACTGAGGGTGAGAGATGGGTGTTTACTGAGGGTGAGAGATGGGTGTTTACTGAGGGTGAGAGATGGGTGTTTACTGAGGGTGAGAGATGGGTGTTTACTGAGGGTGAGAGATGGGTGTTTACTGAGAGTGAGAGATGGGTGTTTACTGAGGGTGAGAGATGGGTGTTTACTGAGGGTGAGAGATGGGTGTTTACTGAGGGTGAGAGAGGGGTGTTTACTGAGGGTGAGAGAGGGGTGTTTCACTGAGGGAGGGTGAGAGATGGGTGTTTACTGAGGGTGAGAGATGGGTGTTTACTGAGGGTGAGAGATGGGTGTTTACTGAGGGTGAGAGATGGGTGTTTACTGAGGGAGAGTGAGAGATGGGTGTTTACTGAGGGAGGGTGAGAGATGGGTGTTTACTGACGGAGGGTGAGAGATGGGTGTTCACTGAGGGTGAGAGATGGGTGTTTACTGAGGGTGAGAGATGGGTGTTCACTGAGGGAGGGTGAGAGATGGGTGTTTACTGAGGGTGAGAGATGGGTGTTTACTGAGGGTGAGAGATGGGTGTTTACTGAGGGTGAGAGATGGGTGTTTACTGAGGGTGAGAGATGGGTGTTTACTGAGGGTGAGAGATGGGTGTTTACTGAGGGTGAGAGATGGGTGTTTACTGAGGGTGAGAGATGGGTGTTTACTGAGGGAGGGTGAGAGATGGGTGTTTACTGAGGGAGGGTGAGAGATGGGTGTTTACTGACGGAGGGTGAGAGATGGGTGTTCACTGAGGGAGGGTGAGAGATGGGTGTTTACTGAGGGGGAGAGATGGGTGTTTACTGAGGGAGGGTGAGAGATGGGTGTTTACTGAGGGTGAGAGATGGGTGTTTACTGAGGGTGAGAGATGGGTGTTTACTGAGGGGGAGAGAGGGAGATATATGGTGGTTATATATATATCTGTCCCAGATCTTGTTGGAGCGTTGATGAAGTTCATGAAGTACCTGGACACTGGGAACACATTCACTTTCATTGTGTAGCCTTAAGCAGGCCTGGCCCTTCACCTGGGGAGCTCTGTGTGTGCAGGTTTTGGTTCTAACCCTACTGTTGAGCAGGTCCTCATGAGCTAGGCCTGCTTGTGGTCAGTGTCAGGATATATTTTTATTTACTTTATTTAGTCTTTATTTAACTCGGCAAGTCAAAAGGCCTCCTGCGGGGACGGGGGCTGGGAATAAAGATACTAATAAATTAAATAAAAATATAGAACACATGACAACACAGCATGGTAGCAACACAACATGGTAGCAACACAAAACAGGGTACAAAACATTATTGGTCACAGACAACAGCACAAAGGGCAAGAAGGTAGAGGACAACAATACATCACATGAAGCAGCCACAACTGTCAGTAAGAGGAATAAAGATAGAGAGACTGCACACAGTGCTTTGGTATCAGCATGTCTTACTCATCTGCCTTCCAGTGCTTTAATGGCTGATCAATACATCCGATTAATGTGTGTTCACTTAACTAAATTGCTGTTTTTTGCGATGTCGACCTCTGCTCGAGTAAAGTGAGAGAAAAAAAGCAATGCAGCAAAATAGCGCCATCTAGGACACCGTTTGTGGAATTGCTGACACATGCAGCAATTCCACAAATGGTCTGCTAGATGGCGCTGTTGCGCTTCATTGAGAGTCACCCTGAACTCCGGGAAACGTAAGGAGTCAAGCTGTTTGATGATTGGTTTGTTTCTGAGCCCTGAACTGAACTGAAATAAATAAGAACCAGATTAAAATCACTCATGTTTTCCTCAGTCACAACCGTTCCTGGAACCAAAATACATACAAGCCTCCGGTTTCCAAGAAAGTTGGATTACGATTTTGCAGACAGATTCAGAACATAATTTGCGTTAATTTTCTGAAAGCGGAAGGCTTTGTATATTACAACCCGGAGGAAATGTGTTTCAGTGAGATATAAGTTGTTTAGAGCAATGAAATAACTCAATGACCGCTAAATACCTTTCAATTAACAGCAAAGCAGCCAAGTTTACAGTGGAAAGGTCCTTGTGAAATTCCTCAGGCTGATAACATATAGAATTCTCAGTTGCCTGACAGGATGTTTAGAACACTTAAAAGCTGTTATGAATTCATAAATATTAAAAGCACTAAATGGATTTAGGATATTTTTTTTAATTCTCGTGTTGGACTCAGAGCGCACAGTTGAAACAAATGGTAGAGTGCCTCTCATTAGATTCCACGTGTTTTATTCTATCACAGCAGTAACAAGACATGATTCAAGCGTCTCATAATCTGAACAGTTGATTCAGATAACTAGTGCCGGAGTAGGAAGGGGGGGGGGGGTAGGAGTTATGAAACCATACTAGTGTCACCAAGACACGTGTTATATCTTATTTAAAATGTACGTTCAGATGTTGTGTGCTACCGTCTGAAAGGCTGCTACCACTTCTCTGTGTATTGTCATTATCCAACCAGGTACATCATTGAAGTTGTTCTCTTGGACGATTACAACCCTCTGAATCTCTCTGAGCTGCATATTCATTCAGACGTTGTATTGTGTGTCCGGTCTCCATCTGCAGGCTCCAACACAGCCATCCAGACCGGCGAAGGCTGCTCCAAAGCTTTGTGTATTAGCGTTAATTAACCAAGTGGGTTGATCTTTTCAACCCTACGCCCTGAAACTCTGCATATTCATTCAGATGTTGAACTAAAGACTGAACCGTGTGTTCAAAACAAGAAGATCCCCTACAGTCAGTCTCTTTCTCAGTGGTATAACGTACTTAGGTAAAAAAAAATACTTTCAAGTACTACTTAAGTCGTTTTATGTGCTATATGTACTTAACTTTCTGACTATTTATATTTTGATTCGTTTGACTTTTACTCAACTACATTCCTAAATAAAATATTTCCTTTTTACTCCCATACAATTTCCCTGACACCAAAAAGTACATTCTACAGTACATGTGAAATGCTCAGGCAGGACAGAATAATGGTCCAATTCACACAGATATGAATATTGTCATCCCTACTGCCTCTGATCTGGCGTACTTACTAAGCAGACTTTAAAAATACACTCTGATGTATATCTTTTTCTCAAGTATGACAATTGGGTACTTTATTCCACCACTGTACTCAAGTACATTTTAAAATCAGATACTTTTAGACTTTTACTCAAGTAGTATTTTACTGGGTGACTTTTACTTGAGTCATTTTCTATTAAGGTATCTTTACTTTTACTCATGTATTTACATCACTGTCATTTCTTTCCTCCAGTTGTAAAAGGTGGGTCTATAACTGTTCTCTCTCTCCCTCAAGGAATACCGTGAATAAGCATCCGCTATTGACATCGTCCTTATACAACCATTCATTGCATAGAGGAGATGAGTTATCGCCATGGCCAATAGGTACACAATTAAATCCTCCCTCCTAAAGCAATAACAGTAGGCTGAGGTACGTTAGAGAGAGAGAGAGAGAGAGAGGAATGCATTATACTGTGTGGGCTGTGTGATGAAGGATAAGGAGCCTCTTTGACTCTTTGTGGTTCTCTATAGGTGGCCATTTTGTTTTGCTCGTTGCTACTGTTGCTGCTTGGTTGGCGTTTTGCATTGCAATGATGAGTCGTACTTTCTGAAGGTCACACAGCGGCTTAGTGGAAAGGCAAAATAACAAAATGGGAGTTCAAAGACGAGACGGAAACTGATACAGCACAAATGGATGCGGGGGGAATGAGAAAGATGGCAATTATCTTTTGAACACAGACATTAGCCTGGCGTAGGAAGTGCCATAAAAATGTAATGCGGCATGACGTTTACACACTGTCCGTCTAACAAGAAGCCATTGGTGCAGTGCAATAATCTTAGTTGTTCTTTCAGGTGAAATGTCACTAGAAAAACACGCCTGTCTGTCTATCTATTTAAAGGGAAATTCCACCCCAAACTATCTTTTGGACCAATGAAACAAATACCAAGATCTAATTTTTGGGTAGAGTTTTCCTTTAAGCATTGGCAGCACTGATGTAATGAATGATACAGTGAGCGAGGTGACGCGACAGGCTGCAGTGTAAATCGTCTAGAACACATAACAGGAGGAGCGAGAGATGTATAGGCCCCGACACAGACAGGTAAACATTACGCTACTGTTATAGCCCTCAGCAAAAAAACACTTCATTAAGCTGCTTCACCACTCTCGGTGTCAGTGTGTATTATGGGTAGCCTGGATATATATATGATGGTTTCTCTGTCCATGCATACAAAGACCTTGGAAATCCTTCTTGAGTGTGATTTGTGGATTCAGATAAAGTATTTATAATCTGTGTGTGTGTGCACGCGCCAGTGCCTGTGTGTGTGTGTACGCGCCCATGCGTGTGTGTGTGTGTGTGTGTGTGTGTGTGTGCGTGTGTGTGTGTGTGTGCACGCGCCCGTGCCTGTGTTTGTGTGTGTGCACGCGCCTGTGTTTGTGTGTGTGTACGCGCCCGTGCCTGTGTTTGTGTGTGTGCACGCGCCTGTGTTTGTGTGTGTGCACGCACCCGTGCTTGTGTGTGTGTGTGAAGACTTGTTTTAAGCTGTACTACTAGCCTTTACCATTTAACCACTGGCGTCCGAGTCGTAATGATGACCTCACCTAATCAGCAGATTGATCCGGCTATGATCTCACATGAATATTCACAAAACTAATTAAAAATACAGAATAGAATAATCAAAATAAAAGCCCTGGTAATTATGATAATATTCAAATCCGATGAGTCAAATCCTCTCAAGATGGCTGTGTCTGAAATAGCACCCTGTCCCCTATACAGTGCACAACTTTTGACTATGACCTATAGGGGTCAGGTCAAAAGCAATGTGCTATATTAGAGAACAGGGTGCCATTTCAGACACAGTATAAGAACAAACAAAACAAATATTTAAAAATATTTTAAAAATGGGAAACCTGCTGTCAGATAATTGATCTGAATGACTCTCCATAGGATACAGTAGAGATTCAGTAGAATATTCCTCACCAGTTTTACAGCTGACGGAACCGGTCAGTTATCTCTGGCCTTTTGGTAGAACGTTGGTTATTCGCCAGCTGGGGAATATACATGGTTCTCCGCATGGGTGTGATATAGTCGGTGCCAATGTTAATAGTTACAGGAAGTCACCATATTCCCCCATATGTCTTAAGGCCTGTGAATCCTTTCAACGTGACCAGATTGTGTTCTGATTCTTCCTCTTCTCCCTCCCTACTCCCCCACTGGGATAGCTACCTTCTACCCAACCACAAAAAAAAATCAATGCGATGACATTAAATCAACATGGAAAACGGATTGGATTTGCAAAAAGTAATCAACGTAAGGACATTTTGGTATATTTTTTTGTACCGAACTTTTAACGAAATCCAGTGACATGGTGAAATGTTTTAACGGCTCACAGTGAGACACCTGGATAGAGGAGGGATACATGACCAGGGGATAGAGGAGGGATACATGACCAGGGGATAGAGGAGGGATACATGACCAGGGGATAGAGGAGGGATACATGACCAGGGGATAGAGGAGGGATACATGACCAGGGGATAGAGGAGGGATACATGACCAGGGGATAGAGGAGGGATACATGACCAGGGGATAGAGGAGGGATACATGACCAGGGGATAGAGGAGGGATACATGACCAGGGGATAGAGGAGGGATACATGACCAGGGGATAGAGGAGGGATACATGGATACATGACCAGGGGATAGAGGAGGGACACATGACCAGGGGATAGAGGAGGGACACATGACCAGGGGATAGAGGAGGGACACATGACCAGGGGATAGAGGAGGGACACATGACCAGGGGATAGAGGAGGGATACATGGATAGATGACCAGGGATAGAGGAGGGATACATGACCAGGGGATAGAGGAGGGATAGATGGATAGAGGAGGGATACACCAGGGGATAGAGGAGGGATACATGACCAGGGATAGAGGAGGGATACATGACCAGGGATAGAGGAGGGATAGATGGATAGAGGAGGGATACATGACCAGGGGATAGAGGAGGGACACATGACCAGGGGATAGAGGAGGGATACATGACCAGGGGATAGAGGAGGGATACTTGACCAGGGGATAGAGGAGGGATACATGGATACATGACCAGGGGATAGAGGAGGGATACATGACCAGGGGATAGAGGAGGGATACATGACCAGGGGATAGAGGAGGGATACATGGATAGATGACCAGGGGATAGAGGAGGGATACATGACCAGGGGATAGAGGAGGGATACATGGATAGATGACCAGGGATAGAGGAGGGATAGATGACCAGGGATAGAGGAGGGACACATGACCAGGGATAGAGGAGGGATACATGACCAGGGATAGAGGAGGGATACATGACCAGGGGATAGAGGAGGGATACATGGATAGATGACCAGGGGATAGAGGAGGGATACATGACCAGGGGATAGAGGAGGGATACATGACCAGGGATAGAGGAGGGATACATGGATAGATGACCAGGGGATAGAGGAGGGATACATGACCAGGGGATAGAGGAGGGATACATGGATAGATGACCAGGGGATAGAGGAGGGATAGATGACCAGGGGATAGAGGAGGGATACATGACCAGGGGATAGAGGAGGGACACATGACCAGGGGATAGAGGAGGGATACATGACCAGGGGATAGAGGAGGGATACATGACCAGGGGATAGAGGAGGGATACATGGATAGATGACCAGGGGATAGAGGAGGGATAGATGACCAGGGGATAGAGGAGGGATACATGACCAGGGGACAGAGGAGGGATACATGACCAGGGGATAGAGGAGGGATACATGACCAGGGGACAGAGGAGGGATACATGACCAGGGGATAGAGGAGGGATACATGACCAGGGGACAGAGGAGGGATACATGACCAGGGGACAGAGGAGGGATACATGGATAGATGACCAGGGAATAGAGGAGGGATAGATGACCAGGGGATAGAGGAGGGATACATGACCAGGGGATAGAGGAGGGATACATGACCAGGGGATAGAGGAGGGATACATGACCAGGGATAGAGGAGGGATAGATGGATAGAGGAGGGATAGATGGATAGAGGAGGGATACATGACCAGGGGATAGAGGAGGGATACATGGATAGATGACCAGGGGATAGAGGAGGGACACATGACCAGGGGATAGAGGAGGGACACATGACCAGGGGATAGAGGAGGGACACATGACCAGGGGATAGAGGAGGGATACATGACCAGGGGATAGAGGAGGGATAGATGACCAGGGGATAGAGGAGGGATACATGACCAGGGGATAGAGGAGGGATACATGACCAGGGGATAGAGGAGGGATACATGACCAGGGGATAGAGGAGGGACACATGACCAGGGGATAGAGGAGGGATACATGACCAGGGGATAGAGGAGGGATACATGACCAGGGGATAGAGGAGGGATACATGGATAGATGACCAGGGATAGAGGAGGGATAGATGACCAGGGCATAGAGGAGGGATACATGACCAGGGGATAGAGGAGGGATACATGACCAGGGGACAGTGGAGGGATACATGACCAGGGGATAGAGGAGGGATACATGACCAGGGGACAGAGGAGGGATACATGACCAGGGGATAGAGGAGGGATACATGACCAGGGGACAGAGGAGGGATACATGACCAGGGGATAGAGGAGGGATACATGGATAGATGACCAGGGGATAGATGAGGGATAGAGGATAGAGGAGGGATAGATGACCAGGGGATAGAGGAGGGATAGATGGATAGAGGAGGGATACATGACCAGGGGATAGAGGAGGGATAGATGGATAGAGGAGGGATAGATGACCAGGGGATAGAGGAGGGATACATGACCAGGGGATAGAGGAGGGATACATGGATAGATGACCAGGGAATAGAGGAGGGATAGATGACCAGGGGATAGAGGAGGGATACATGACCAGGGGATAGAGGAGGGATACATGACCAGGGGATAGAGGAGGGATAGATGGATAGAGGAGGGATACATGACCAGGGGATAGAGGAGGGATACATGGATAGATGACCAGGGGATAGAAGAGGGATACATGACCAGGGGATAGAGGAGGGATAGATGACCAGGGGATAGAGGAGGGATAGATGACCAGGGGATAGAGGAGGGATACATGACCAGGGGATAGAGGAGGGATACATGACCAGGGGATAGAGGAGGGATACATGACCAGGGGATAGAGGAGGGATACATGACCAGGGGATAGAGGAGGGATACATGACCAGGGGATAGAGGAGGGATACATGGATAGATGACCAGGGGATAGAGGAGGGATAGATGACCAGGGGATAGAGGAGGGATACATGACCAGGGGATAGAGGAGGGATACATGACCAGGGGATAGAGGAGGGATACATGACCAGGGGATAGAGGAGGGATACATGACCAGGGGACAGAGGAGGGATACATGACCAGGGGATAGAGGAGGGATACATGACCAGGGGACAGAGGAGGGATGCATGACCAGGGGATAGAGGAGGGATAGATGACCAGGGGACAGAGGAGGGATACATGGATAGATGACCAGGGGAGGGATAGATGACCAGGATAGAGGAGGATAGATGGATAGAGGGATACATGACCAGGGATAGAGGAGGATAGATGGATAGAGGAGGGATAGATGACCAGGGGATAGAGGAGGGATACATGACCAGGGGATAGAGGAGGGATACATGACCAGGGGATAGAGGAGGGATGACCAGGGGATAGAGGAGGGATACATGACCAGGGGATAGAGGAGGGATACATGACCAGGGGATAGAGGAGGGATACATGGATAGATGACCAGGGGATAGAGGAGGGATACATGACCAGGGATAGAGGAGGGATAGATGGATAGAGGAGGGATAGATGACCAGGGGATAGAGGAGGGATAGATGACCAGGGATAGAGGAGGGATAGATGACCAGGGGATAGAGGAGGGATACATGACCAGGGATAGATGACCAGGGATAGAGGAGGGATAGATGACCAGGGGATAGAGGAGGGATAGATGACCAGGGGATAGAGGGATAGATGACCAGGGGATAGAGGAGGGATACATGACCAGGGGATAGAGGAGGGATACATGACCAGGGGACAGAGGAGGGATAGATGACCAGGGGATAGAGGAGGGATAGATGACCAGGGGATAGAGGAGGGATACATGACCAGGGGATAGAGGAGGGATAGATGACCAGGGGACAGAGGAGGGATGCATGACCAGGGGATAGAGGATGGATAGATGACCAGGGGACAGAGGAGGGATCCATGGATAGATGACCAGGGAATAGAGGAGGGATAGATGACCAGGGGATAAGGAGGGATAGATGGATAAGGGATACATGACCAATAAGCCATCCATAGATGGATAGAGGAGGGATAGATGACCAGGGGATAGAGGAGGGATACATGACCTCAGGGGATAGAGGAGGGATACCATGACCAGGGAGGGATGACCAGGGGAAGCCATCCATCCATCCTCAGGGATAAGCCATGATCCAGGGGATAGAGGAAGCCATACATCCATAGATGACCAGGGGATAGAGCCATACATGACCAGGGGATAAGGAGGGATAGATGGATCAGGAGGGATACATGACCAGGGGATAGAGGAGGGATAGATGACCAGGGGATAGAGGAGGGATAGATGACCAGGGGATAAGGATCCATACTGACCAGGGGATAGAGGATCCATCCTCACCATAGGAGGGATCCATGACCAGGGGATAGAGGATCCATAGATGACCAGGGGATAGAGGAGGGATAGATGACCAGGGGATAAGGGATAGATCACCAATAAGGATCCATCCTCACCAATAATGACCATCCATCCTCACCAATAAGCCATTCATCCTCACCAATAAGGAGGGATCCTCACCAATAAGCCATGACTCATCCAATAAGCCATCCATCCTCACCAATAAGCCATTCATCCTCACCAATAAGCCATTCATCCTCACCAATAAGCCATTCATCCATCCTCACCAATAAGCCATTCATCCATCCTCACCAATAAGCCATTCATCCTCACCAATAAGCCATTCATCCATCCTCACCAATAAGCCATTCATCCATCCTCACCAATAAGCCATCCATCCATCCTCACCAATAAGCCATTCATCCATCCTCACCAATAAGCCATCCATCCTCACCAATAAGCCATCCATCCATCCTCACCAATAAGCCATCCATCCTCACCAATAAGCCATTCATCCATCCTCACCAATAAGCCATCCATCCATCCTCACCAATAAGCCATTCATCCTCACCAATAAGCCATTCATCCATCCTCACCAATAAGCCATTCATCCATCCTCACCAATAAGCCATCCATCCATCCTCACCAAGAAGCCATCCATCCATCCTCACCAATAAGCCATTCATCCTCACCAATAAGCCATTCATCCTCACCAATAAGCCATTCATCCATCCTCACCAATAAGCCATTCATCCTCACCAATAAGCCATCCATCCTCACCAATAAGCCATTCATCCATCCTCACCAATAAGCCATTCATCCTCACCAATAAGCCATTCATCCTCACCAATAAGCCATTCATCCATCCTCACCAATAAGCCATCCCATCCTCACCAATAAGCCATCATCCTCACCAATAAGCCATCCATCCTCACCAATAAGCCATTCATCCATCCTCACCAATAAGCCATCCATCCATCCTCACCAATAATCCATCCTCATCCATCCTCACCAATAAGCCATCCATCCATCCTCACCAATAAGCCATCCATCCATCCTCACCAATAAGCCATTCATCCATCCTCACCAATAAGCCATTCATCCATCCTCACCAATAAGCCATCCATCCATCCTCACCAATAAGCCATCCATCCTCACCAATAAGCCATCCATCCATCCTCACCAATAAGCCATCCATCCATCCTCACCAATAAGCCATTCATCCTCACCAATAAGCCATCCATCCATCCTCACCAATAAGCCATCCATCCATCCTCACCAATAAGCCATCCATCCATCCTCACCAATAAGCCATCCATCCTCACCAATAAGCCATCCATCCATCCTCACCAATAAGCCATCCATCCTCACCAATAAGCCATCCATCCTCACCAATAAGACATTCATCCATCCTCACCGATAAGCCATCCATCCTCACCAATAAGCCATTCATCCTTACCAATAAGCCATCCATCCTTACCAATAAGCCATTCATCCATCCTCACCAATAAGCCATCCATCCTTACCAATAAGCCATCCATCCATCCTCACCAATAAGCCATCCATCCTCACCAATAAGCCATCCATCCTCACCAATAAGCCATCCATCCCTCCTCAACAGAATGAACGAGTCGTGCGTTCCACCTGGCCAGCTGGACACCACATTCAGCAGCGTATGTGGACACCGTCTTCAGATTAGTGGATTAGTCTATTTCAGCCACGCCTGTTGCTGACAGGTGTATAAAATCGAGCACACAGCCATGCAATCTCCATAGACACACATTGGCAATAGAATGGCCCATACTGAAGAGCTCAGTGACATTCAATGTGGCACTGTCATAGGATGCCACCTTTCCAACAAGTCAGTTCATGAAATTTCTGCCCTGCTTGAGCTGCTCCGGTCAATTGTAAGTGCTATTATTGTGACATGGAAACGTCTAGGAGCAACAACGGCTCAGCCATGAAATGGTATGCCACAAAAGCTCACAGAACGGGACCGCAGAGTGTTGAAGAGCGTGCAAAAATAGTCTGTCCTCGGTTGCAACACTCACTACAAAGTTCCAAACTGCCTTTGGAAGCAACGTCAGCACAATAACTGTTAGTTGGGAGCTTCATGAAATGGGTTTCCATGGCCGAGCAGCCGCGCACAAGCCTAAAATCACCATAGGCAATGCCAAGCATCGGCTGGAGTGGTGTAAAGCTCGCCGCCATTGGACTCTGGAGCAGTGGAAACGTGTTGTTTGGCGTGATGAATCACACTTAACCATCTGGCAGTCCAACGGACAAATCTGGGTTTGGTAGATGCCAGGAGAACGCTACCTGGCCCAATATTGCCAACTGTCAAGTTTGGTGGAGGCAGATTAATGGTCTTTGACTGTTATTAATGGTTCGGGCCCCTTAGTTCCAGTGAAGGGAAATCATAACGCTACAGCACACAATGACATTCTATTCCCTTCCAACTTTGTGACAGCAGTTTGGGGAAGGCCCTTTCCTGTTTCAGCATGACAATGCTCCCGTGCACAAAGCAAGGTCCATACAGAAACGGTTTGTTGAGATCAGTGTGGAAGAACTTGACTGGCTTGCAAAGAGCCCTGACGTCAACCACATTGAACACCTTTGGGATGAATTGGAACACCTACTGCGAGCCAGGCCTAATCGCCAAACATCAGTGCCTGACCTCACTAATGCTCTTGTGGCTGAATGGAAACTAGTCCCCTAGTGGAAAGCTTTCCCACAAGAGTTTGATTCTGTTATAGCAGCAAAGGGGGGGACCAACTCCATGATTTTGGAATGAGATGTTTGATGAGCAGGTGTCCACATACTTTTGATTTCTCAACATCTCTGTCTTTCATGGTATTTACACAATAGTTTCACTTTCACTCAAGTTTTACCAATGACTGTACTTTACATAGATAATTATCAGATTTTTTTTTTTTACTGATGTGGTCAAAAGATATGCCTGTCAAGATATGTCGATTGAATTCACAATGGAAATACAATGAAATCTTACAATTCTTTAACTATTACCCTGACAATTTCAGACATTATCAACATTTATTTTCCCTATTCTATGCTTGACAAGCAGTTCCCTTGTTCCATCACTTGGCACTGTACGTGCGTATCGTCACGGGCTGTGTGTAAATGTACTCAAACTCGCAAGCAGCAGTTCATATTGATAAATCTCACACTTTGCACGGACATTTTCCCACGCATGATTTACGCTCTGATTTTGTTTCCTGATTGATAAATGAGGCCCCATGGTGACACATTGGCTCTGCTATGAACTGGCACGGCCCTCTGCTTCCTGACAGCCAGATGGACTGGGGTCTGAACCACGTATGCACCATGCCCAGGGCTCTGGGTGGCACCAGCTGGATCTATCTTGCTACAGACTGGGCTCTGCAGTCCCATTCTCTACCCAGATAAATGTGTACTCATTCATGGATTAGCTGTAGAGAAAGTTTCACCATATTCTTTCCCACTAGTCTATTCGTTTTTAAATCCACAATTGGCCATTAAATTGGCCACTGGAGAGAAGGGTAGAAAGAAAACAACTAAAATACAAAACAATAAGCTTCTAACTGAAAACAAATGACTGATTGGGTATTAGGGATTGGGTATTAGGGATTGGGTATTAGTGATTGGGTAGTAGGGATTGGGTATTAGGGATTAGGTATTGGGTATTAGTGATTGGGTATTAGTGATTGGGTATTAGGGATTGGGTATTAGTGATTGGGTATTAGGGATTAGGGATTGGGTATTAGTGATTGGGTATTAGTGATTGGGTATTAGGGATTGGGTATTAGTGATTGGGTATTAGGGATTGGGTATTAGTGATTGGGTATTAGGGATTGGGTATTAGGGATTGGGTATTAGTGATTGGGTATTAGGGATTGGGTATTAGGGATTAGTGATTGGGTATTAGTGATTGGGTATTAGGGATTAGGGATTGGGTATTAGTGATTGGGTATTAGTGATTGGGTATTAGGGATTGGGTATTAGGGATTGGGTATTAGGGATTGGGTATTAGGGATTGGGTATTAGGGATTAGGGATTGGGTATTAGTGATTGGGTATTAGTGATTGGGTATTAGGGATTGGGTATTAGGGATTGGGTATTAGGGATTGGGTATTAGGGATTGGGTATTAGTGATTGGGTATTAGGGATTGGGTATTAGTGATTGGGTATTAGGGATTGGGTATTAGGGATTGGGTATTAGGGATTAGGGATTGGGTATTAGTGATTGGGTATTAGTGATTAGGGATTGGGTATTAGTGATTGGGTATTAGGGATTAGGGATTGGGTATTAGTGATTGGGTATTAGGGATTGGGTATTAGGGATTGGGGATTGGGTATTAGTGATTGGGTATTAGAGATTGGGTATTAGAGATTGGGTATTAGGGATTGGGTATTAGGGATTGGGTATTAGGGATTGGGTATTGGGTATTAGGGATTGGGTATAATGAATAAATAATTAATGGACATTAGACGGGCGGAAGTCTGTCCTTTAGTCTAATGAGTCCAAATTTGATATTTTTGGTTCCAACCGCCGTGTCTTTGTGAGACACAGAGTAGGTGAACGGATGATCTCCGCGTGTGTGTTTCCCACCGTGAAGCATGGAGGAGGAGGTGTGATGGTGCTTTGCTGGTGACACTGTCTGTGATTTAGAAATCAAGGGACATTTAACCAGCATGGCTACCAAAGCATTCTGCAGCCATATGCCATCCCATCTGGTTTGCGCTTATTGGGACTATACTTTATTTTTAAACAGGACAATGACACAAAACACACCTCCATGCTGTGTAAGGACTATTTGACCAAGAAAGAGAGTGATGGAGTGCTGCATCAGATGACCTGGCCTCCACAATCACCTGACCTCAAACCAATTGAGATGGTTTGGGATGAGTTGGACCTCCAGAGTGATGGAGAAGCAGCCAACAAGTGCTCAGCATATGTGGAAACTTCTAGCATTCCAGGTGACTACTTCATGAAGCTGGTTCAGAGACTGCCAAGAGTGTGCAAAGCTGTCATCAAAGCAAAAGGTGACTACTTTGAAGAATCTCAAATATATTATATATTTTGATTTGTTTAACACTTTTTTTGGTTACTACATGATTCCATATGTGTTATTTCATAGTTTTGATGTCTTCACTATTATTCTACAATGTATAAAATAGTACAAATAAATGAGTAGATGTGTCCAAACTTTCGACTGGTACTGTAAACCCCTACCCTGAGGCCATTTAGAGATGAATTTAGACATGAACCTACCACCACTGCTAATGGCTCTTGGGTTGATAATACAATGGTTTAATGGCTATTGAACAGTCGTGCTCTTGGGGATGATTCTAACCAATTAGTCCCAATAACAAGTTCTAATTGAACAGACACATATTCCCAAACATCGTTAGTAACGGCTTGGGTTCCGTGGAGTAAAACAGGAAGTTGATAAAGTCGTATTTTCTAATTATGGACGAATTAGATATTGGGCAGCAGTGGTGGAACTCAAGCAAACCCAGTCAGTTGTGCATCCTTGGGGAGTGAGGACGGGTTGAGAGGTGGTTTAGGGGAGTGAAGACTGGTTGAGAGGTGGTTTAGGGGAGTGAGGATGGGTTGAGAGGTGGTTTAGGGGAGTGAGGATGGGTTGAGAGGTGGTTTAGGGGATTGAGGACGGGTTGAGAGGTGGTTTAGGGGAGTGAGGACAGGTTGAGAGGTGGTTTAGGGGAGTGAGGACGGGTTGAGAGGTGGTTTAGGGGAGTGAGGACGGGTTGAGAGGTGGTTTAGGGGAGTGAGGATGGGTTGAGAGGTGGTTTAGGGGAGTGAGGATGGGTTGAGAGGTGGTTTAGGGGAGTGAGGACGGGTTGAGAGGTGGTTTAGGGGAGTGAGGACGGGTTGAGAGGTGGTTTAGGGGAGTGAGGACGGGTTGAGAGGTGGTTTAGGGGAGTGAGGACGGGTTGAGAGGTGGTTTAGGGGAGTGAGGACGGGTTGAGAGGTGGTTTAGGAGATTGATGATGGGTTGAGAGGTGGTTTAGGGGAGTGAGGACGGGTTGAGAGGTGGTTTAGGAGAGTGAGGACGGGTTGAGAGGTGGTTTAGGAGAGTGAGGACGGGTTGAGAGGTGGTTTAGGAGAGTGAGGACGGGTTGAGAGGTGGTTTAGGGGAGTGAGGACGGGTTGAGAGGTGGTTTAGGGGAGTGAGGACGGGTTGAGAGGTGGTTTAGGGGAGTGAGGACGGGTTGAGAGGTGGTTTAGGGGAGTGAGGACGGGTTGAGAGGTGGTTTAGGGGAGTGAGGACGGGTTGAGAGGTGGTTTAGGAGAGTGAGGACGGGTTGAGAGGTGGTTTAGGGGAGTGAGGACGGGTTGAGAGGTGGTTTAGGGGAGTGAGGACGGGTTGAGAGGTGGTTTAGGGGAGTGAGGACGGGTTGAGAGGTGGTTTAGGGGAGTGAGGACGGGTTGAGAGGTGGTTTAGGGGAGTGAGGACGGGTTGAGAGGTGGTTTAGGGGAGTGAGGACGGGTTGAGAGGTGGTTTAGGGGAGTGAGGACGGGTTGAGAGGTGGTTTAGGGGATTGATGATGGGTTGAGAGGTGGTTTAGGGGAGTGAGGACGGGTTGAGAGGTGGTTTAGGGGAGTGAGGATGGGTTGAGAGGTGGTTTAGGGGAGTGATGATGGGTTGAGAGGTGGTTTAGGGGAGTGAGGACGGGTTGAGAGGTGGTTTAGGGGATTGATGATGGGTTGAGAGGTGGTTTAGGGGAGTGAAGATGGAGTGAGGAGGGTTGAGAGGTGGTTTAGGGGAGTGAGGACGGGTTGAGAGGTGGTTTAGGGAGTGAGGACAGGTTGAGAGGTGGTTTAGGGGAGTGAGGACGGGTTGAGAGGTGGTTTAGGGGAGTGAGGATGGGTTGAGAGGTGGTTTAGGGGAGTGATGATGGGTTGAGAGGTGGTTTAGGGGAGTGAGGACGGGTTGAGAGGTGGTTTAGGGGATTGATGATGGGTTGAGAGGTGGTTTAGGGGAGTGAGGACAGGTTGAGAGGTGGTGTGTATAGTTGCCCCTCCATTCATCAACAAGCCTCCCTCCCTAATGGCTCCTGATAATCCTCTATAAACCCAGGCCGTCTCTGATTGAGGCATTAGGATGTTGTGGAGACCTGTGTTTTAAAGTATATAGTATTTTTTAATTTCAAATGCTTTAGCTTTATGCTTGATTGAGCTTATAAAAATAAAGGATATTTGAACCCAGGTCTGATGGAGAGACCAGGTGTTTTTCCTTCCTAACTGACAATGATTTGGTTATAGTACACGGTGGGAAGGGAAGATGCATGGAGGAAGAACAACATGCCAATGATGTGATGGTCAAAGAGCTATAATTTATTCTGACGAGAATCTAATGTCTGAGCTCAGAAGACCCAAGAGTAAATAGACATGGATCTTGTTGGAGGTTGTGTTGGTAGAAGCACATATTCAAAAGCCTGTCAGAACTCTTATCAGAACTCCTGTCATAACTCTTATCAGAACTCCTGTCAGAACTCTTATCAGAACTCCTGTCATAACTCTTATCAGAACTCCTGTCATAACTCTTATCAGAACTCCTGTCATAACTCTTATCAGAACTCCTGTCATAACTCTTATCAGAACTCCTGTCAGAACTCTTATCAGAACTCCTGTCATAACTCTTATCAGAACTCCTGTCATAACTCTTATCAGAACTCCTGTCATAACTCTTATCAGAACTCCTGTCAGAACTCCTGTCAGAACTCTTATCAGAACTCCTGTCATAACTCTTATCAGAACTGGAATATGTTCTGGGATTCATCCAATGGCGTTGAGGAGTACACCACCTCAGTCATCAACTTCATCAATAAGTGCATTGACAACGTTGTCCGCACTGTAACTGTACGTACATATCCCAACCAGAAGCCATGGATGACAGGCAACATCCGCTTTGAGTTAAAGGCTAGAGCTTCCGCTTTCAAGGAGCGGGAGACTAATCTGGACGTTTATAAGAAATCCTGCTTTGCCCTCAGACGATCCATCAAACAAGCAAAGCATCAATACAGGATTAAGATTGAATCCTACTACACCGGCTCTGACGCTTGTCGGATGTGGTAGGGCTTGAAAACTATTACGGACTACAAAGGGAAGCACAGCCACGACAACATTGACAAATACGCTGATTCGTGTGCGAGTTCATTAGAACGTGCGTTGAAGATGTCGTTCCCATAGCAACGATTAAAACATTCCCAAACTAGAAACCGTGGATTGATGGCAGCATTCGCATGAAACTGAAAGCGCGAACCACTGCTTTTAATCAGGGCAAGGTGACTGGAAACATGACCGAATACAAACAGTGTAACTATTCCCTCCGCAAGGCAATCAAACAAGTTAAGCGTCAGTATAGAGACAAAGTAGAATCTCAATTTAACGGCTCAGACACAAGAGGTATGTGGCAGGGTCTACAGTCAATCACGGATTACAAAAAGAGAACCAGCACCGTCACGGACCAGGATGTCTTGCTCCCAGGCGTCCTGGAGGGCAGGTAGTTTGCCCCCAGTGATGCGTTGTGCAGACCTCACTACCCTCTGGAGAGCCTTACGGTTGTGGGTGGAGCAGTTGCCGTACCAGGCGGTGATACAGCCCGCCAGGATGCTCTCGATTGTGCATCTGTAGAAGTTTGTGAGTGCTTTTGGTGACAAGCCAAATTTCTTCAGCCTCCTGAGGTTGAAGAGGCGCTGCTGCGCCTTCTTCACGATGCTGTCTGTGTGGGTGGACCAATTCAGTTTGTCTGTGATGTATATCCCGAGGAACTTAAAACTTGCTACCCTCTCCACTACTGTTCCATCGATGTGGATAGGGGGATGTTCCCTCTGCTGTTTCCTGAAGTCCACAATCATCTCCTTAGTTTTGTTGACGTTGAGTGTGAGGTTATTTTCCTGACACCACACTCCGAGGGCCCTCACCTCCTCCCTGTAGGCCGTCTTGTCGTTGTTGGTAATCATCATCCGCAAACTTGATGATTGAGTTGGAGGCGTGCGTGGCCACGCAGTCGTGGGTGAACAGGGAGTACAGGAGAGGGCTCAGAACGCACCCTTGTGGGGCCCCAGTGTTGAAGATCAGCGGGTGGAGATGTTGTTGCCTACCCTCACCACCTGGGGGCGGCCCGTCAGGAAGTCCAGTACCCAGTTGCACAGGGCGGGGTCGAGACCCAGGGTCTCGAGCTTGATTACGAGCTTGGAGGGTACTATGGTGTTAAATGCCGAGCTGTAGTCGATGAACAGCATTCTCACATAGGTATTCCTCTTGTCCAGATGGGTTAGGGCAGTTAGGACCTATTTGGGCGGTAAGCAAATTGGAGTGGGTCTACAGTCCCTTGTGAAAGTATTTACCCCCCTTGGCATTTTTCCTATTTTGTTGCCTTACAACCTGGAATTAAAATAGATTTTTGGGGGATTTGTATCATTTGATTTACACAACATGCCTACCACTTTGAAGATACAACAAATGTTTTTATTGTGAAACAAACAAGAAATAAGGCAACAAAACTATTCACCCCCCAAAGTCAATACTTTGTAGAGACACCTTTTGCAGCAATTACAGCTTAAAGTCTCTTGGGGTATTTCTCTATAAACTTGGCATATCTAGTCACTTTGATTTTTGCCTTCTTCAAGGCAAAACTGCTCCAGCTCCATCAAGTTGGATGGGTTCCGCTGGTGTACAGCAATCTTTAAGTGATACCACAGATTCTCAATTGGATTGAGGTCTGAGCTTTGACAAGGCCATTCCAAGACATTTAAATGTTCCCCTTAAACCACTCGAGTTTTGATTTAGCCGTGTGCTTTGGGTCATCATCCTGCTGGAAGGTGAACCTCCGTCCCAGTCTCAAATCTCTGGAAGACTGAAACAGGTTTCCCTCAAGAATTTCCCTGTATTTAGCGCCATCTGTCATCCCTTCAATTCTGACCAGTCTCCCAGTCCCTGCCAATGAAAAACATCCCCACAGCATGATGCTGCCACCACCATGTGGTGTGGGGATGGTGTTCTCGGGGTGATTAGAGGTGTTGGTTTGCGCCAGACATAGCTTTTTCCTTGATGGCCAAAAAGCTCAATTTTAGTCTCATCTGACCAGAGTACCTCCTTCCGTATGTTTGGGGAGTCTCTCACATGCCTTTTGGCGAACACCAAACGTGTTTGCTTATTTTTTTCTTTAAGCAATGGCTTTTTTTCTGGCCACTCTTCTGTAAAACTCAGCTCTGTGGAGTGAACTGCTTAAAGTGGTTCTATGGACAGATACTCCAATCTCCGCTGTGGAACTTTGCAGCTCCTCCAGGGTTATCTTTGGTCTCTTTGTTGCGTCTCTGATTAATGCCCTCCTTGCCTGGTCTGTGAGTTTTGGTGGAAGGCCCTCTCTTGGCAGGTTTGTTGTGATGCCATATTCTTTACATTTTTTAATAATGGATTTAATGGTGCTCTGTGGGATGTTCAAAGTGTCAAATATTTTTTTTTATAATGCAACCCTGATCTGTACTTCTCCACAACTTAGTCCCTGACCTGTTTGGAGAGCTCATTGGTCTTCATAGTGGTGCTTGCTTGGTGGTGCCCCTTGCTTAATGGTGTTGCAGACTCTGGGGCCTTTCAGAACAGGTGTATATATACTGAGATCATGTGACAGATCATGTTCCACTTAGATTGCACACAGGTGGACTTTATTTAACTAATTATGTGACTTTTGAAGGTAATTGGTTGCACCAGATCGTATGTAGGGTCTTCATAGCAAAGGGGGTGAATACATATGCACTCATCACTTTTCCTTTTTTACATTTTTTGAAACAAGTTATTTTTTTCCATTTCACTTCACCAATTTTGACTATTTTGTGTTAAAATGAAATCCAAATAAAAATCTATTTAAATGACAGATTGTAATGCAACAAAATAGGAAAAACACCAAGGGGGATGAATACTTTTGCAAGGCACTGTACATGTACAAATTACTTCAACTAACCTGTACCCCCTATCACACTGACTCGGTACCGGTGCCCCCCTGTATATAGCCTCCTTATTCTTATTGTGTTACTTTTTATTATTATTTTTTTATTTTAGTCTACTTGGTAAATATTTTCTTAACTCTTCTTGAACTACACTGTTGGTTAAGGGAAGCATTCCACGGTAAAGTCTAAGCTTGTTCTATTCGGTGCGTGTGACTAATAAAGTTTGATTTGAATTCCTGTCAGAACTCCTGTTAGAACTCCTGTCAGAACTCCTGTTAGAACTCCTGTCAGAACTCCTGTTAGAACTCCTGTTAGACTCCTGTCAGAACTCCTGTTAGAACTCCTGTCAGAACTCCTGTCAGAACTCCTGTTAGAACTCCTGTCAGAACTCCTGTCAGAACTCCTGTCAGAACTCCTGTCAGAACTCTGTTTTGAACACGATAAACCTTTTTGATTTGAGTGTTTGTACCAGCAATCGTGTTTCCCCTTCCTCTTTGCAAAGGATTTTGTGTCAGCAGAAATGTAACTATTCGTTGTGAGTGCTTGGGTTTATGTAGTTACATTTAATGTGTATTGTGACCTTTCAATTCAAGTCAACAGTCATTAGTGGGAAGCTAAGAAAAGCCACTAACTGAGAGGACCAGAGACGTCCGAGGCCGAGGGGACAAATGACTGGGATAGCATGCCTCCGGTCTACTGATGTACACTCACTCAGAGTCCTTCTTTCTGGGTCAAAACAGACATTTTACAGAGTACAGACATACTTGTGAGATCAAGTTGAAAGAGGATATGCCTCAGAGAAATGCTGAATTCAATTAGGTGAAGCTTTTGATGTTTGAAGTTTGGTCAGCGTTCGTCCTCTAACCATTGCTTGATTGTCATGTTTTCATGTCAGCAAAATGGCATCTATCATATGGTTGAGTTGTACTAATGTTACTGTAAAATACTATGGCTTCTATCATATGGTTGGGTTGTACTAATGTTACTGTAAAATACTATGGCTTCTATCATATGGTTGGGTTGTACTAATGTTACTGTAAAATACTATGGCTTCTATCATATGGTTGGGTTGTACTTAATGTTACTGTAAAATACTATGGCTTCTATCATATGGTTGGGTTGTACTTAATGTTACTGTAAAATACTATGGCTTCTATCATATGGTTGGGTTGTACTAATGTTACTGTAAAATACTATGGCTTCTATCATATGGTTGGGTTGTACTAATGTTACTGTAAAATACTATGGCTTCTATCATATGGTTGGGTTGTACTAATGTTACTGTAAAATACTATGGCTTCTATCATATGGTTGGGTTGTACTAATGTTACTGTAAAATACCATGGCTTCTATCATATGGTTGAGTTGTACTAATGTTACTGTAAAATACTATGGCTTCTATCATATGGTTGGGTTGTACTAATGTTACTGTAAAATACTATGGCTTCTATCATATGGTTGGGTTGTACTTAATGTTACTGTAAAATACTATGGCTTCTATCATATGGTTGGGTTGTACTTAATGTTACTGTAAAATACTATGGCTTCTATCATATGGTTGGGTTGTACTTAATGTTACTGTAAAATACTATGGCTTCTATCATATGGTTGGGTTGTACTTAATGTTACTGTAAAATACTATGGCTTCTATCATATGGTTGGGTTGTACTTAATGTTACTGTAAAATACTATGGTTTGCAAGGATGTCTGCTTGTGTGTGTCTCATGTGCCTTTTAAGTAATTAAGCCATAGCCATGCTATATAATAACTTCCGTATATGATCTATAATTTCACATTTGAGTGGTTGGAGTTTTTCCTTTCCTATTTGACCTCTAGTGCTCTGTTGCGGAGAGTCATATAAACTCAGCAAAAAAAGACACTTCCCTTTTTCAGGACCCTGTCTTTCAGAGAGAATTAATACAAATACAAATGACTTCCCAGATCTTCATTGTAAAGGGTTTAAACACAGTTTCCCATGTTTGTTCAATGAACCATAAACAATTACTGAACATGCACCTGTGGAACGGTCGTTAAGACACTAACAGCTTACAGACGGTAGGCAATTAAGGTCACAGTTATGAAAACTTAGGACACTAAAGAGGCCTTTCTACTCACTCTGAAAAACACCAAAAGAAAGACGCCCAGGGTCCCTGCTCATCTGTGTGAACGTGCCTTAGGCATGCTGCAAGGAGGCATGAGGACTGCAGATGTGGCCAGGGCAATAAATTGCAATGTCCGTACTGTGAGACGCCTAAGACAGCGCTACATGGAGACAGGACGGATAGCTGATCGTCCTCGCAGTGGCAGACCACGTGTAACAACACCTGCACAGGATCGGTACATCCGAACATCACACCTGCAGGTACAGGATGGCAACAACAACTGCCTGAGTTACTCCAAGAAAGCACAATCCCTCCATCAGTGCTCAGACTGTCCGCAATAGGCGGAGAGAGGCTGGACTGAGGGCTTGTAAGCCTGTTGTAAGGAAGGTCCTCACCAGACATCATCGGCAACAACGTTACCTATAGGCACAAACCCACCGTCGCTGGACCAGACAGGACTGGCAAAAAGTGCTCTTCACTGACGAGTTGCAGTTTTGTCTCACCAGGGGTGATGGTCGGATTTGCGTTTATCGTCAAAGGAATGAGCGTTACACCGAGGCCTGTACTCTGGAGCGGGATCGATTTGGAGGGTCCGTCACGGTCTGTGGCGGTGTATCACAGCATCATCGGACTGAGCTTGTTGTCATTGCAGGTAATCTCAACGCTGTGCATTACAGGGAAGACATCCTCCTCCCTCATGTGGTACCCTTCCTTGCAGGCTCATCCTGACATGTCCCTCCAGCATGACAATGCCACCAGCCATACTGCTCGTTCTGTGCGTGATTTCCTGCAAGACAGGAATGTCAGTGTTCTGCCAAGTCCAGCGGCGAGCCCGGATCTCAAACCCATTGAGCACACCTGGGAGTTGTTGGATCGGAGGGTGAGGGCTAGGGCCATTCCCCCCAAAAATGTCCAGGAACTTGCAGGTGTCTTGGTGGAAGAGTTGGGTAACATCTCACAGCAAGAACGGGCAAATCTGTTGCAGTCCATGAGGAGAGGCACTGCAGTACTTAATGCAGCTGGTACACCAGATACTGACCCCCTTTGTTCAGGGACACATTATTCCATTTCTATTAGTCACATGTCTGTGGAACTCGTTCAGTTTATGTCTGTTGTTGAATCTTGTTAAATGGTCATACAAATATTTACACATTTTAAGTTTGCTGAAAATAAATGCAGTTTTCAGTGAGAGGACGTTTATTTTATTGCTGAGTTTAGCTTATTATAAACTATATAAAGTCTATATAAAGTATATCAGACCATATACTACGGGTATGACAAAACATTTATTTTTACTGCACTAATGACGTTGGTAACCACCCCTATATCTAACACCACTACCCTATATCTAACACCATGACCCTTATCTAACACCACCACCCCTATATCTAACACCATAACCCTTATCTAACACAATGACCCCTATATCTAACACCACCACCCCTATATCTAACACCATGACCCTCATCTAACACCACCACCCCTATATCTAACACCACCACCCTACATCTAACACCATGACCCTCATCTAACACCACCACTCTACATCTAACACCACCCCTATATCAAACACCATGACCATTATCTAACACCACCACTCTACATCTATCACCACCACCCCTGTATCGAACACCATGACCCCTTCCTAACACCACCACTCTACATCTAACACTATGACCCTCATCTAACACCACCAACCTATATCTAACACCATGACCCTTATCTAGCACCACCACCCTACATCTAACACCACCACCCCTACATCTAACACCACCACTCTACATCTAACACCACCACTCTATATCTAACACCACCACCCCTACATCTAGCACCACCACCCTACATCTAACACCACCACCCCTACATCTAACACCACCACCCTACATCTAACACCACCACCCTACATCTAACACCACCACCCTACATGTAATACCACCACCCTACATCTAACACCACCAACCTATATCTAACACCATGACCCTTATCTAGCACCACCAACCTATATCTAACACCATGACCCTTATCTAACACCACCACCCTATATCTAACACCACCACCCTACATCTAACACCACCACCCTATATGTAATGCCACCACCCTACATCTAACACCACCACCCTATATGTAATGCCACCACCCTACATCTAACACCACCACCCTACATCTAATACCACCACTCTATATCTAACACCACCACCCTACATCTAACACCACCACCCTATATGTAATGCCACCACCCTACATCTAACACCACCACCCTACATCTAACACCACCACCCTACATCTAACACCACCACCCTACATCTAACACCACCACCCCTACATCTAACACCACCACCCTACATCTAACACCACCACCCTACATGTAATACCACCACCCTACATCTAACACCACCAACCTATATCTAACACCATGACCCTTATCTAGCACCACCACCCTATATCTAACACCACCACCCTACATCTAACACCACCACCCTATATGTAATGCCACCACCCTACATCTAACACCACCACCCTATATGTAATGCCACCACCCTACATCTAACACCACCACCCTACATCTAATACCACCACTCTATATCTAACACCACCACCCTACATCTAACACCACCACCCTACATCTAACACCACCACCCTACATCTAACACCACCACCCCTACATCTAACACCACCACCCTACATCTAACACCACCACCCTACATGTAATACCACCACCCTACATCTAACACCACCAACCTATATCTAACACCATGACCCTTATCTAGCACCACCAACCTATATCTAACACCATGACCCTTATCTAACACCACCACCCTATATCTAACACCACCACCCTACATCTAACACCACCACCCTATATGTAATGCCACCACCCTACATCTAACACCACCACCCTATATGTAATGCCACCACCCTACATCTAACACCACCACCCTACATCTAATACCACCACTCTATATCTAACACCACCACCCTACATCTAATACCACCACTCTATATCTAACACCACCACTCTACATCTAACACCACCACACAGTCTTTTTTCTCATTCAAATATCTTTTGTCTCTTAAGAACAGACTGTGATTTTGGCCCAATTCGTTGTATGATTGTATGATTATGTTGGAATGGGATATGGTAATGAGGATTATATTATCCTGCGTGTGAGTGGACACTAGTGTTTCACACAATATCATATCATCATTTGAGCAACCACCCCCCGGGGTTCCTGTGCTATGATGAAAATGTCCTTCCTGTGCTACTGTTGGTTAAGCACAGTCCCTCGACACACACACACATACACACACACACACACACACACACACACACACACACACACACACACACACACACACACACACACAACACATACAACACAACACACACACATCTGGAATATAACGAGAATAATAAGAAGAATATAAAGAGAAGAAAAATAGTATTTGTAGATCCTTTTTATGTACGACTCCATTTCTATACTTGAACAGTGCTTCTTCTTCTTTGGTGCCCTGGGGTGTATGTTACAATGACAGATCACTGAAGAGTTGGCTGTTTCTGTGAGGGTGAGGAGAAACAGATGTACCACTGACTACAAACGCACCATGCTTTCGTCTGACACTTCTACATCAAGACGTCACCCTTTAACTTGTGATGAATAATAGATCATTTATTCTCCTATCAAAAAGGCATGGAGAATTTATGAAGAAGATTAGTTGTTTTGTGTCTTGCCAAACAACGACTCTCTGGAAAAACAGAGATTACAAACCGAACGATGCACCGATTATGATCGCGTTCCAAATGGTACCCTATTCCCTATATAGTGCACTACTTCAAATGGCACCCTATTCCCTATATAGTGCACTACTTAAAAGGTAGACTGTAACTACTTCAAAAGTAGTGCACTGTATAGGGAATTGGGTGCCATTTTAAGTAGTGCACTATATAGGGAATAGGGTACCATTTGAAGTAGTGCACTATATAGGGAATAGGGTGCCATTTGAAGTAGTGCACTATAATAGGGAATAGGGTGCCATTTGAAGTAGTGCACTATATAGGGAATAGGGTGCCATTTGAAGTAGTGCACTATATAGGGAATAGGGTGCCATTTGAATTAGTGCACTATAATAGGGAATAGGGTACCATTTGAAGTAGTGCACTATATAGGGAATAGGGTGCCATTTGAAGTAGTGCACTATAATAGGGAATAGGGTGCCATTTGAAGTAGTGCACTATAATAGGGAATAGGGTGCCATTTGAGATGCTACAACCTGTGTTTAATGCATGACGTCATTCATTATTAATGAGTTTTGATGCTGTTTGGAACCGCGGAACGAAATATCTCTCTGAGATCCTCCTCCCCATTACTTCCCGTTTGGTCTCTGATATCACGTTTGACTCATCCTATAGAGCTTTGTGAGTCTGTCTGTCTGTCTCGCTGCATTAAATCTACAGTCTGGGATACGAACAAAAGAAAAACACAAAACGACAGCCCCGTCACTTGTTTTGGTGTACATGTTTTTAAGTTTCAACGTTTATTTGTTTAGTGCACAGGATACAGGATACAACTAAGGGCAAGTGAGGCAATCTAATCCCTCTATGAATTCATAAACAGCATTTTAGATGCAAAAACAGTCTGAGTTTTGGGTATCTGTTAATTTGGTTGTTTCCGTTCTTGATATTTACCCATTGATTCTTGAAGAATATAGCTTAACTAATTGTAAGTCGCTCTGGATAAAAGTGTCTGATAAATTACTAAAATGTCAAATGTAATGTCTCAGTGAGAACCTCCCATTACTTCCTCTTTAGTTCCTGTCATGACGTTTGACTCACCTTTAGTTCCTGTCATGACGTTTGACTCACCTTTAGTTCCTGTCATGACGTTTGACTCACCTTTAGTTCCTGTCATGACGTTTGACTCATCTTTAGTTCCTGTCATGACGTTTGACTCACCTTTAGTTCCTGTCATGACGTTTGACTCACCTTTAGTTCCTGTCATGACGTTTGACTCATCTTTTAGTTCCTGTCATGACGTTTGACTCACCTTTAGTTCCTGTCATGACGTTTGACTCACCTTTAGTTCCTGTCATGACGTTTGACTCACCTTTAGTTCCTGTCATGACGTTTGACTCACCTTTAGTTCCTGTCATGACGTTTGACTCATCTTTAGTTCCTGTCATGACGTTTGACTCACCTTTAGTTCCTGTCATGACGTTTGACTCATCTTTAGTTCCTGTCATGACGTTTGACTCACCTTTAGTTCCTGTCATGACGTTTGACTCACCTTTAGTTCCTGTCATGACGTTTGACTCATCTTTAGTTCCTGTCATGACGTTTGACTCATCTTTAGTTCCTGTCATGACGTTTGACTCATCTTTAGTTCCTGTCATGACGTTTGACTCATCTTTAGTTCCTGTCATGACGTTTGACTCATCTTTAGTTCCTGTCATGACGTTTGACTCACCTTTAGTTCCTGTCATGACGTTTGACTCACCTTTAGTTCCTGTCATGACGTTTGACTCATCTTTAGTTCCTGTCATGACGTTTGACTCATCTTTAGTTCCTGTCATGACGTTTGACTCACCTTTAGTTCCTGTCATGACGTTTGACTCACCTTTAGTTCCTGTCATGACGTTTGACTCACCTTTAGTTCCTGTCATGACGTTTGACTCATCTTTAGTTCCTGTCATGACGTTTGACTCATCTTTAGTTCCTGTCATGACGTTTGACTCACCTTTAGTTCCTGTCATGACGTTTGACTCATCTTTAGTTCCTGTCATGACGTTTGACTCACCTTTAGTTCCTGTCATGACGTTTGACTCACCTTTAGTTCCTGTCATGACTTTGACTCATCTTTAGTTCCTGTCATGACGTTTGACTCACCTTTAGTTCCTGTCATGACGTTTGACTCACCTTTAGTTCCTGTCATGACGTTTGACTCACCTTTAGTTCCTGTCATGACGTTTGACTCACCTTTAGTTCCTGTCATGACGTTTGACTCATCTTTAGTTCCTGTCATGACGTTTGACTCATCTTTAGTTCCTGTCATGACGTTTGACTCACCTTTAGTTCCTGTCATGACGTTTGACTCACCTTTAGTTCCTGTCATGACGTTTGACTCATCTTTAGTTCCTGTCATGACGTTTGACTCACCTTTAGTTCCTGTCATGACGTTTGACTCATCTTTAGTTCCTGTCATGACGTTTGACTCACCTTTAGTTCCTGTCATGACGTTTGACTCACCTTTAGTTCCTGTCATGACGTTTGACTCACCTTTAGTTCCTGTCATGACGTTTGACTCATCTTTAGTTCCTGTCATGACGTTTGACTCACCTTTAGTTCCTGTCATGACGTTTGACTCACCTTTAGTTCCTGTCATGACGTTTGACTCATCTTTAGTTCCTGTCATGACGTTTGACTCACCTTTAGTTCCTGTCATGACGTTTGACTCACCTTTAGTTCCTGTCATGACGTTTGACTCACCTTTAGTTCCTGTCATGACGTTTGACTCACCTTTAGTTCCTGTCATGACGTTTGACTCATCTTTAGTTCCTGTCATGACGTTTGACTCACCTTTAGTTCCTGTCATGACGTTTGACTCACCTTTAGTTCCTGTCATGACGTTTGACTCACCTTTAGTTCCTGTCATGACGTTTGACTCATCTTTAGTTCCTGTCATGACGTTTGACTCATCTTTAGTTCCTGTCATGACGTTTGACTCATCTTTAGTTCCTGTCATGACGTTTGACTCATCTTTAGTTCCTGTCATGACGCTTTGACTCATCTTTAGTTCCTGTCATGACGTTTGACTCATCTTTAGTTCCTGTCATGACGTTTGACTCACCTTTAGTTCCTGTCATGACGTTTGACTCACCTTTAGTTCCTGTCATGACGTTTGACTCATCTTTAGTTCCTGTCATGACGTTTGACTCACCTTTAGTTCCTGTCATGACGTTTGACTCACCTTTAGTTCCTGTCATGACGTTTGACTCACCTTTAGTTCCTGTCATGACGTTTGACTCACCTTTAGTTCCTGTCATGACGTTTGACTCACCTTTAGTTCCTGTCATGACGTTTGACTCACCTTTAGTTCCTGTCATGACGTTTGACTCACCTTTAGTTCCTGTCATGACGTTTGACTCACCTTTAGTTCCTGTCATGACGTTTGACTCACCTTTAGTTCCTGTCATGACGTTTGACTCACCTTTAGTTCCTGTCATGACGTTTGACTCACCTTTAGTTCCTGTCATGACGTTTGACTCACCTTTAGTTCCTGTCATGACGTTTGACTCACCTTTAGTTCCTGTCATGACGTTTGACTCATCTTTAGTTCCTGTCATGACGTTTGACTCACCTTTAGTTCCTGTCATGACGTTTGACTCACCTTTAGTTCCTGTCATGACGTTTGACTCACCTTTAGTTCCTGTCATGACGTTTGACTCACCTTTAGTTCCTGTCATGACTTTGACTCATCTTTAGTTCCTGTCATGACGTTTGACTCACCTTTAGTTCCTGTCATGACGTTTGACTCACCTTTAGTTCCTGTCATGACTTTCGACTCATCTTTAGTTCCTGTCATGACGTTTGACTCATCTTTAGTTCCTGTCATGACGTTTGACTCATCTTTAGTTCCTGTCATGACGTTTGACTCACCTTTAGTTCCTGTCATGACGTTTGACTCACCTTTAGTTCCTGTCATGACGTTTGACTCATCTTTAGTTCCTGTCATGACGTTTGACTCACCTTTAGTTCCTGTCATGACGTTTGACTCACCTTTAGTTCCTGTCATGACGTTTGACTCACCTTTAGTTCCTGTCATGACGTTTGACTCACCTTTAGTTCCTGTCATGACGTTTGACTCACCTTTAGTTCCTGTCATGACTTTTGACTCACCTTTAGTTCCTGTCATGACGTTTGACTCATCCTAGAGTAGTGCTGTTGCGGTTACCTATTACCGTCACACCGGCAGTCATGAGTCATGACCGCAGTAAGATTCCACATGACCGTTGAGTCACGGTTACTTTTTCAATTTTTAAAAATGTCGAGTCACGGTAATCTCCTTTTATGCACTCTGGACATGCTGTGGTAGTACCCAACAGGCTAACACCCATCAGGTCACTAATGGCCTGATACTCAGCACTCTATTGTCCCTCTAACCACTCTGATATCAATGGAAATCACATCAAACACTTATCAATACATCATCATGCTTTTAAAACTCACCTCACTGTGATTGATCAATTTGAAGAAAGTAGTTCAACCACAGGACCAAACTGAGTGTAAAACATGGTCGTTGTGGATGGTGTGTCAAAGCCTTACCCAACAAAATGGACAGCGCTTTCCAAGGCGATGATTCATTCAAAACACCTGTACTATTAGAGCCTATATATGAGACCGAGAAGAAAAAAAACAAAAGAAAAAAGAATGATTGTGCCCTTAAAATAATAGATAGCCTAATAGCCTACCGCATATTACGCACGGCAGAAAAACATTAAAAAAATATGTCTTTGGTACTGTAATTGGTCTAGCCTAAACTCCAAAATTAAACACATTTGAGTAATCTCCTTTTGAGTGTGGACTGTATTATTATGCATACTGGATGGACCTGATGCTACGCTAAACTTTCTACCCATGAGTCTGGTAGAGAACATATAGGTGATGCTGTTGGTTCATTTGGGGCAGCAGGGTAGCCTAGTGGTTAGAGCGTTGGACTAGTAACCGGAAGGTTGCAAGTTCAAACCCCTGAGCTGACGAGTTCGTTCTGCCCCTGAACAGGCAGTTAACCCACTGTTCCTAGGCTGTCATTTAAAATAAGAATTGGTTCTTAACTGACTTGCCTAGTTAAATGAAGGTAAAATAAATAAAAAATGTATTGTGCAGGGTGGCTAACACAGTTAGCCTGAAATTATAGTGACTTTGATGTTGAACAGCCTAGTAAAAGGGCATTTTTTAATATTTTTAATAGGCTGAGACACATTACCTTTAGCTGCTGAATATGTCACCACTGTGTGCGTTTCCATCATCTCCTCTCTCTCCTTCATTCCTTTCTTGAGCGCGCAGAAAGAGGGGCTGTCAAATCTCATTTTTTTTGTCACATGGGCCGAATACAACTGGTGTAGTAGCCTACTGAGAAAGGCTGACAAGTTTAAACATAATAATAATACGAATAAAATACACAAAAATTGATCTATACACAGGAAGTACCAGTACCAGATCACTGTGGAGCTACACTACTGTTCAAAAGTTTGGGGTCACTTAGAAATGTCCTTGTTTTTGAAAGAAAAGCACATTTTTTGTCCATTTAAAATAACATCAAATTGATCAGGAATACAGTGTAGACATTGTTAATGTTGTAAATGACTATTGCAGTTGGAAACGGCAGATTTTTTTAATGGAATATCTACATAGGCGTACAGAGAAACAGACGCTTCACAAGTCCTCAGCTGGCAGCTTCATTAAATTGTACCCACCAGTCTCAACGTCAACAGTGAAGAGGCGACTCCGGGATGCTGGCCTTCTAGGCAGAGTTCCCCTGTCCAGTATCTGTGTATCATAGTCACATGATGCATGCAGCCTATAGTCACAAGATGCAGCCTATAGTCACATGATGCAGCCTATAGTCACAAGATGCAGCCTATAGTCACATGATGCAGCCTATAGTCACAAGATGCAGCCTATAGTCACATGATGCAGCCTATAGTCACACGATGCAGCCTATAGTCACACGATGCAGCCTATAGTCACACGATGCAGCCTATAGTCACATGATGCAGTCCATATATGTTTTGATTTGTAACACATTCTGAGGTTTGTAATATTTATAACAAAAGTTGCCGAATTAAAAGGCAGACTAACTAAATGGAGCACAGAGATATATACACACGAAACCTTTCCCTCAGCCAACGTATGGTAACGCACATTCTTGAACCTCAAACCATTCATTCACAAGGAATATCTACAAGGAATGTTCCATTGCTGAAGCGTAACATTTTCCTCCCGTCTTCTATCCGTCTGCTTTACCATGTGGAGTAATACTGCAGTAGGTGTTATAAGGTGAGGTTGAGGTCAGGACAGCTACTGTAATACCATGTGGAGTAATACTGCAGTAGGTGTTATAAGGTGAGGTTGAGGTCAGGCCAGCTACTGTAATACCATGTGGAGTAATACTGCAGTAGGTGTTATAAGGTGAGGTTGAGGTCAGGACAGCTACTGTAATACCATGTGGAGTAATACTGCAGTAGGTGTTATAAGGTGAGGTTGAGGCAGGACAGCTACTGTAACCATGATGCAGTAATACTGCAGTAGGTGTTATAAGGTGAGGTTGAGGTCAGGCCAGCTACTGTAATACCATGTGGAGTAATACTGCAGTAGGTGTTATAGTGAGGTTGAGGTCAGGCCAGCTACTGTAATACCATGTGGAGTAATACTGCAGTAGGTGTTATAATGAGGTTGATCAAACAGCTACTGTAATACCATGTGGAGTAATACTGCAGTAGGTGTTATAAGGTGAGGTTGAGGTCAGGACAGCTACTGTAATACCATGTGGAGTAATACTGCAGTAGGTGTTATAAGGTGAGGTTGAGGTCAGGACAGCTACTGTTTACCATGTGGAGTAATACTGCAGTAGGTGTTATAAGGTGAGGTTGAGGTCAGGACAGCTACTGTAATACCATGTGGAGTAATACTGCAGTAGGTGTTATAAGGTGAGGTTGAGGTCAGGACAGCTACTGTAATACCATGTGGAGTAATACTGCAGTAGGTGTTATAAGGTGAGGTTGAGGTCAGGACAGCTACTGTAATACCATGTGGAGTAATACTGCAGTAGGTGTTATAAGGTGAGGTTGAGGTCAGGACAGCTACTGTAATACCATGTGGAGTAATACTGCAGTAGGTGTTATAAGGTGAGGTTGAGGTCAGGCCAGCTACTGTAATACCATGTGCAGTAATACTGCAGTAGGTGTTATAAGGTGAGGTTGAGGTCAGGCCAGCTACTGTTATAAGGTGAGGTTGAGGTCAGGCCAGCTACTGTAATACCATGTGCAGTAATACTGCAGGAAGGAGTAAAAGAAGAAACAGAACTGCTAGCAGCTACTGCTCTCTCCCCCCCCCCACAGACTATCCACACGGACTCTATGCTCATCCACAGATCTCTACCCACGCACACACACGCACGCACACACGCACGCACGCACACACGCATGCACGCACGCACGCACGCACACACACACTCACGCACGCAGGGCCCTGTAGCATGTTATAGAGGGCAGCTCCAGGTAGCATGCTATAGAGGGCAGCTCCAGGGCCCTGTAGCATGTTATAGAGGGCAGCTCCAGGTAGCATGTTATAGAGGGCAGCTCCAGGTAGCATGTTATAGAGGGCAGCTCCAGGTAGCATGTTATAGAGGGCAGCTCCAGGTAGCATGTTATAGAGGGCAGCTCCAGGTAGCATGTTATAGAGGGCAGCTCCAGGTAGCATGTTATAGAGGGCAGCTCCAGGGCCCTGCAGCATGTTATAGAGGGCAGCTCCAGGTAGCATGTTATAGAGGGCAGCTCCAGGGCCCTGCAGCATGCTATAGAGGGCAGCTCCAGGTAGCATATTATAGAGGGCAGCTCCAGGTAGCATGTTATAGAGGGCAGCTCCAGGTAGCATGTTATAGAGGGCAGCTCCAGGGCCCTGCAGCATGTTATAGAGGGCAGCTCCAGGTAGCATGTTATAGAGGGCAGCTCCAGGGCCCTGCAGCATGTTATAGAGGGCAGCTCCAGGTAGCATGTTATTGAGAGCAGTTCCAGGTAGCATGTTATAGAGGGCAGCTCCAGGGCCCTGTAGCATGTTATAGAGGGCAGCTCCAGGTAGCATGTTATAGAGAGCAGCTCCAGGGCCCTGTAGCATGTTATAGAGGGCAGCTCCAGGTAGCATGTTATAGAGGGCAGCTCCAGGGCACTGTAGCATGTTATAGAGAGCAGCTCCAGGTAGCATGTTATAGAGGGCAGCTCCAGGGCCCTATAGCATGTTATAGAGAGCAGCTCCAGAGCCCTGTAGCATGTTATAGAGAGCAGCTCCAGGGCCCTGTAGCATGTTACAGAGGGCAGCTCCAGGGCCCTGTAGCATGTTATAGGGAGAAGCTCCAGGGCCCTGTAGCATGTTATAGATAGCAGCTCCAGAGCCCTGTAGCATGTTATAGAAGGCAGCTCCAGGTAGCATGTTATAGAGGGCAGCTCCAGGGCCCTGTAGCATGTTATAGAGGGCAGCTCCAGGGCCCTGTAGCATGTTATAGAGGGCAGCTCCAGGTAGCATGTTATTGAGAGCAGTTCCAGGTAGCATGTTATAGAGGGCAGCTCCAGGGCCCTGTAGCATGTTATAGAGGGCAGCTCCAGGTAGCATGTTATAGAGGGCAGCTCCAGGGCCCTGTAGCATGTTATAGAGGGCAGCTCCAGGTAGCATGTTATTGAGAGCAGTTCCAGGTAGCATGTTATAGAGGGCAGCTCCAGGGCCCTGTAGCATGTTATAGAGGGCAGCTCCAGGTAGCATGTTATAGAGAGCAGCTCCAGGGCCCTGTAGCATGTTATAGAGGGCAGCTCCAGGTAGCATGTTATAGAGGGCAGCTCCAGAGCCCTGTAGCATGTTACAGAGGGCAGCTCCAGGGCCCTGTAGCATGTTATAGAGGGCAGCTCCAGGTAGCATGTTATAGAGGGCAGCTCCAGGGCACTGTAGCATGTTATAGAGAGCAGCTCCAGGTAGCATGTTATAGAGGGCAGCTCCAGGGCCCTGTAGCATGTTATAGAGAGCAGCTCCAGAGCCCTGTAGCATGTTATAGAGAGCAGCTCCAGGGCCCTGTAGCATGTTACAGAGGGCAGCTCCAGGGCCCTGTAGCATGTTATAGGGAGAAGCTCCAGGGCCCTGTAACATGTTATAGATAGCAGCTCCAGAGCCCTGTAGCATGTTATGGAAGGCAGCTCCAGGTAGCATGTTATAGAGGGCAGCTCCAGGGCCCTGTAGCATGTTATAGAGGGCAGCTCCAGGTAGCATGTTATAGAGGGCAGCTCCAGGGCCCTGTAGCATGTTATAGAGGGCAGCTCCAGGTAGCATGTTATAGAGAGCAGCTCCAGGGCCCTGTAGCATGTTATAGAGGGCAGCTCCAGGTAGCATGTTATAGAGAGCAGCTCCAGGGCCCTGTAGCATGTTATAGAGGGCAGCTCCAGGTAGCATGTTATAGAGAGCAGCTCCAGGGCCCTGTAGCATGTTATAGAGAGCAGCTCCAGGGCCCTGTAGCATGTTATAGAGAGCAGCTCCAGAGCCCTGTAGCATGTTATAGAGAGCAGCTCCAGGGCCCTGTAGCATGTTATAGAGAGCAGCTCCAGGCCTACATGAGATGATGGCGAGAGGAAAAGGATGGCACCGGATTAGGAGGAAAGGATTTTTAAATGTGATTTTACTAGGCAAGTCAGTTAAGAACAAATCCTTATTTTCAATGACACCCTAGGAACAGTGGGTTAACTGCCTGTTCAGGGGCAGAACGACAACCTTTCGGTTACTCGTCCAACGCTCTAACCACTAGGCTACCCTGCCTCCCAAATGATGTCTCCAGGATACTGGAGGAAGGAAAGGGAGGACAGGAAGGAGTAAAAGAAGAAACAGAACTGCTAGCAGCTACTGCTCTCTCTCTCCCCCACAGACTATCCACACGGACTCTATGCTCATCCACAGATCTCTACGCACACACACGCACGCACGCACACACGCAAGCACACACGCAAGCACACACGCATGCACGCACGCACACACACACTCACGCACTCACTCACACACACATGCATGCACACACACACTCACGCACGCACGCACACACACACACGCACACACACATACCCACACACTCATTACTGGCGCCACACACTTACACCCACACTCATACATCCCCTCACACCCACACGCATACATCCCCTCACACCTACACACATACATCCCCTCACACCCACACGCATACATCCCCTCACACCTACACACATACATCCCCTCACACCCACACGCATACATCCCCTCACACCCACACGCATACATCCCCTCACACCTACACGCATACATCCCCTCACACCCACACGCATACATCCCCTCACACCCACACGCATACATCCCCTCACACCTACACGCATACATCCCCTCACACCTACACGCATACATCCCCTCACACCCACACGCATACATCCCCTCACACCTACACGCATACATCCCCTCACACCTACACTCATACATCCCCTCACACCTACACTCATACATCCCCTCACACCCACACGCATACATCCCCTCACACCTACACTCATACATCCCCTCACACCTACACTCATACATCCCCTCACACCCACACGCATACATCCCCTCACACCTACACTCATACATCCCCTCACACCTACACTCATACATCCCCTCACACCCACACTCATACATCCCCTCACACCTACACTCATACATCCCCTCACACCCACACTCATACATCCCCTCACACCTACACTCATACATCCCCTCACACCCACACTCATACATCCCCTCACACCTACACTCATACATCCCCTCACACCTACACTCTATCTGAAATGATCATTGATTTGATCTATTACTTCCGTTATGCTGCTATTAACTGATTATTGATTGCCATTATCATTAGTGTTTATTTATTTATCCTGCTACTGGTCGCTATTACTCCTTTCATTAGTATATTACCATAAATATGTATATATTCCTACTACCAGACACTTGTTATGTATATACCCACCTCAACCCCTCCAGTACCCCTGAACATTGAATAAGATACTGGTACTGACCTGTATATACAACCCCTCCAGTACCCCTGAACATTGAATAAGATACTGGTACTGACCTGTATATACAACCCCTCCAGTACCCCTGAACATTGAATAAGATACTGGTACTGACCTGTATATACAACCCCTCCAGTACCCCTGAACATTGAATAAGATACTGGTACTGACCTGTATATACAACCCCTCCAGTACCCCTGAACATTGAATAAGATACTGGTACTGACCTGTATATACAACCCCTCCAGTACCCCTGAACATTGAATAAGATACTGGTACTGACCTGTATATACAACCCCTCCAGTACCCCTGAACATTGAATAAGATACTGGTACTGACCTGTATATTACAACCCCTCCAGTACCCCTGAACATTAAATAAGATACTGGTACTGACCTGTATATACAACCCCTCCAGTACCCCTGAACATTGAATAAGATACTGGTACTGACCTGTATATTACAACCCCTCCAGTACCCCTGAACATTAAATAAGATACTGGTACTGACCTGTATATACAACCCTCCAGTACCCCTGAACATTGAATAAGATACTGGTACTGACCTGTATATACAACCCCTCCAGTACCCCTGAACATTGAATAAGATACTGGTACTGACCTGTATATACAACCCCTCCAGTACCCCTGAACATTGAATAAGATACTGGTACTGACCTGTATATACAACCCCTCCAGTACCCCTGAACATTGAATAAGATACTGGTACTGACCTGTATATACAACCCCTCCAGTACCCCTGAACATTGAATAAGATACTGGTACTGACCTGTATATACAACCCCTCCAGTACCCCTGAACATTGAATAAGATACTGGTACTGGTATACATGTATAATTGCATTATCACATTGTATTTTTAAAAATTAAATTGTATATTATTATCTCTATTATTATTATTGTTATTATTGTTATCACTGCGTTGTTGGGAAAGAGCTCTCAAGGTAAGAATTTCTCTGTACTGTTTTACACCTGTTGCATCCTGTGCACGTGGCGAATAAACTCTGAAAATAAAAACGAGTCTTTGTGTCACTCAGGGCAGATAATTGCGTCGAGCAGCAAGCACTTCTTCTCTTCAGTCTCTCTCCCTGAGCAGAGCCCTCTCAACATCCATTTCATACAGTTGAAGTCGGAAGTTTACAGACACTTCGGTTGGAGTCATTAAAACTTGTTTTTAAACCACTCCACAAATGTCTTGTTAACAAACTATAGTTTTGGCAAGTTGGTTAGGACATCTACTTTGTGTATGACACAAGTCATTTTTCCAACAATTGTTTACAGACAGATTATTCTACGTATAATTCACTGTATCACAATTCCAATAGGTCAGAAGTTTACATGCACTAAGTTGACTGTGCCTTTAAATAGCTTGGAAAATTCCAGAAAATGATGTCATGGCTTTAAAAGCTTCTGATAGGCTAATTGACATCATTTGAGTCAATTGGAGGTGTACCTGTGGATGTATTTGAAGGCCTACCTTCACAAGTCTGGTTCATCCTTGGGAGCAATTTCCAAATGCCTGAAGGTACCACCTTCATCGGTACCAACAATAACACGCAAGTATAAACACCATGGGACCACTAAGCCGTCATAACGCTCAGGAAAGAGATGCGTTCCGTCTCCTAGAGATGAACGTACTCTGGTGCGAAAAGTGCAAATCAATCCCAGAACAACAGCAGATGCTGGATGCTGGAGGAAACAGTTACAAAACGATCTATATCCACAGTAAAACGAGTCTTATATCGACATAACCTGAAAGGCCACTCAGTAAGGAAGAAGCCACTGCTCCAAAACCGCCTTAAAAAAGCCAGACTACGGTTTGCAACTGCACTTTTTGGAGAAATGTCCTCTGGTCTGATGAAACAAAAATGTAACTGTTTGGCCATAATGACCATTGTTATGTTTGGAGGAAAAAGAGGAGGCTTGCAAGACGAAGAACACCAAAATAGATGCCATCATGAGGCAGGAGAATTATGTGGATATATTGAGGCAACATCTCAAGACATCAGTCAGGAAGTTAAAGCTTGGTCGCAAATGGGTCTTCCAAATCACATCACAAAGCACTGGACTCAATCCTATAGAAAATATGTGGGCAGAACTGAAAAAGTGTGTGCGAGCAAGGAGGCCTACAAACTTGACTCAGTTACACCAGCTCTGTCAGGAGGAATGGGCCAAAATTCACCCAACGTTTTGGTGGAAGCTTGTGGAAGGCTACCCGAAACGTTTGACCCAAGTTAAACAATTTAAAGGCAATGCTACCAAATATTTTCACTAGGATTAAATGTCAGGAATTGTGAAAAACTTAATTTAAATGTATTTGGCTAAGGTGTATGTTAACTTCCGACTTCAACTGTATTTCATCTAAAGGACCGCACACCAACTTCACCATGCCTGCTTCCAAAATGGCACTCTGTTCACTGTACTGTATAGTACGCTGCCTTTACATTGGTAGGATGTAACAAAACCATTTACCACTGTAGGATGGGAGTTATAGTGGTAGGATGGGAGTTATAGTGGTAGGATAGGAGGTAGAGTGGTAGGATGGGAGTTATAGTGGTAGGATGGGAGTTAGAGTGGTAGGATGGGAGTTAGAGTGGTAGGATGGGAGGTAGAGTGGTAGGATGGGAGTTACAGTGGTAGGATGGGAGTTAGAGTGGTAGGATGGGAGTTAGAGTGGTAGGATGGGAGTTAGAGTGGTATGATGGGAGTTAGAGTGGTAGGATGGGAGTTAGAGTGGTAGGATGGGAGTTAGAGTGGTAGGATGGGAGGTAGAGTGGTAGGATGGGAGTTAGTGGTAGGATGGGAGTTAGTGGTAGGATGGGAGTTAGAGTGGTAGGATGGGAGTTAGAGTGGTAGGATGGGAGTTAGATTTATAACATGGGAGTTAGAGTGGTAGGATGGGAGTTATAGTGGTAGGATGGGAGTTAGAGTGGTAGGATGGGAGTTAGATTTATAACATGGGAGTTAGAGTGGTAGGATGGGAGTTATAGTGGTAGGATGGGAGTTAGAGTGGTAGGATGGGAGGTAGAGTGGTAGGATGGGAGTTAGAGTGGTAGGATGGGAGGTAGAGTGGTAGGATGGGAGTTAGTGGTAGGATGGGAGTTAGAGTGGTAGGATGGGAGTTAGAGTGGTAGGATGGGAGTTAGATTTATAACATGGGAGTTAGAGTGGTAGGATGGGAGTTATAGTGGTAGGATGGGAGTTAGAGTGGTAGGATGGGAGTTAGATTTATAACATGGGAGTTAGAGTGGTAGGATGGGAGTTATAGTGGTAGGATGGGAGTTAGAGTGGTAGGATGGGAGGTAGAGTGGTAGGATGGGAGTTAGAGTGGTAGGATGGGAGGTAGAGTGGTAGGATGGGAGTTAGATTTATAACATGGGAGTTAGAGTGGTAGGATGGCAGAAGGTGATGAGAAATGTGAAATCTCTGGTGTTGTGATTGGATGAGGGTTATGTGGTTCAACTTCTGTCATATAAAACAGATAAATGATCAATGTGGATCAGTTTCAAGAGGATATTTATGTTTCACTGTATAGTTTATAGGTCCTTTGTACTTTTGTGTGTTTTTCATTGCAACAGGAGAATGTTCATATTGTCATTATTTTTTGGTCAGTACGTATTGCAATTATGTGTGGGTGGGTGGATGTTTGTGTGTGGACATGCCTCCCTCCCTCGCTCCCTCGCTCCCTCCACCTCTGTCTCCCTGTCGGTGTGACTTGGTGCATGGCCATTAAGAGCTGTCCATGCCGTGCTGGTGTGCTGCTGCCATTTACCAGCACGGCAGAACCCTGTCACCCCTGTCACTGTGACTGACAGCAGAGCGGGGGTGTTGTGCTGAATCCACCCAGCGGACTGAAGACCATCTGTCAGATGGACACAGGTAAGGAAGTCACAGCAGTATATTTACACTGAAATTGTATGATAGAAACTGGAGGGCGCTGGACACCACTCCTCTGTCTCTCGCTCTTTCACTCTCTCTTTCTCCCTCCCTCCCTCCCTCCCTCCCTCCCTCCCTCCCTCCCAATAACCCTGTGGTCAGGCCAGAGGCCCTACGCTTAGATATGAGGCCCTGTTTCCCTTAGCACAGTATCTCTCTCCCCCTCTCTTTTTCTGTCTATCTCTCCCTCTCTCTCTTTCTCTGTCGCTCTGTTGCTCTGTCTCTCTCTCTCTCTCTCTCTCACTCTCTCTCTCTCTCTCTCTCTCTCTCTCTCTCAATAACCCTGTGGTCAGACCAGAGGCCCTACCCCCACCTAAGCTTAGATATGAGGCCCTGTTTCCCTTAGCACAGTTTCTCTCGCTCTATGCTCAGAGCATTTATCTTAGTACAGCATCACTGTTACCCATGCATTACCTACATGCCATAATATTTCATGCGATGATGTCACTACTTTGTGAGGTGTTTCCTGCGGTTACTGGGTGTCCCCATGCTCTGTTGCTGTATCAACCCGCCGTAGGGCTGTGGCTACCGTGGTTACTGGAGCAGCAAATTGGAAATGGATGTCGTGGCAGATTTATGAATAGGCGGCTTCCCCTTTAAATAAGTGGCTTCACCTAGGGTTGTGGCTTCTCCTTTAAATAAGTGGCTTCACCTAGGGTTGTTGCTTCCCCTTTAAATAAGTGGCTTCACCTAGGGTTGTTGCTTCCCCTTTAAATAAGTGGCTTCACCTAGGGTTGTTACTTCCCCTTTAAATAAGTGGCTTCACCTAGGGTTGTTGCTTCCCCTTTAAATAAGTGGCTTCACCTAGGGTTGTGGCAGTCATGACGTTTTGTCAGCCCTTTTATTGTCATGCAAATGACTGCCGGTCTCACGGTAATTGACCGTTAATTAAAATAAACAAGTTTGTTATTTCCAGGTCTCCACGTATACAAACTGCTGAGTCTAATTAATATAGACCATCACAATAAATCCATTATTTATTTTAGGCAGGTCTAAAGCTACATTTTGATATGAAGAAAATGTGTTTCAGAATATCAGTCGGCCTACTGTAGGTTATCTGGCTATGCACCATGCCAATGGCAGCCTAGGCTGTAGTTCATCTAGCAGACAAGATAGGCTTATATATCTGTGCCATTATTTTAATATTGTATGATTAGAATAGAATCAAAAGGAAATGTTTCCCATTCTGGAACAAGTGCACATACGAAGAGGTTATGTTGAGCTTAAAAGGTGATCATTTGAAACAGGTCCAATATACTAGATTTAGAGTTATTTGGCAACTTTAGTTGTGAATGATACAAACCTTAGAATGTGTCAGAAAATCTTAACAAAACTGGGTACATGATGAGACTATAGGATATTGATTATTATTATTTTTTTTTAAAGCAACAAATCGTTTCAAGCCCATTTGTGTGTGAAGTATTGTGGCAACAGCAGTAAACTGTGTAGTCGTCAAAAACAACACAGGGATAAATGTACTGTAACAGTTATTTGTCCAAAGGCTGAATACTGGTAAACACACTCTCTCTCTCTATCTCTCTCTCTCTCTCTCCATCTTCCTATACAGTCTCAGCAGAAAGGGTACCAACAATGTCACTGTTGTCATAGTGCTTGGCATATAGTGACTATCTTGTTACCATGGTAATGTTTGGTGTTGGCACAGAGACAGGTCCCAGTCTAGTACTGGATAAAACTATCCAGCTGCTACTGTACAGCACAGCAGAGTTACCATGCGACGCTCAATGTCAATGTTCACATCCCAAATGGGGGGGTTGCAAATGGCACCCTATTCCCTATATAGTGCACTACTTTTGACCCGAGGTCTATGGACCCCAGTCAGAAGTAGTGCACTACATGGGGAATAGGGTGCCATTTGGGATGCACAGAGTGACCTCACAGTGAACATCAGGCTGTCCAGACACCAGTCAGTGACCATCAGGCTGGCCAGCGACCAGTCAGTGACCATCAAGCTGGCCAGACACCAGTCAGTGACCATCAGGCTGGCCAGACACCAGTCAGTGACCATCAAGCTGGCCAGACACCAGTCAGTGACCATCAAGCTGGCCAGACACCCGTCAGTGACCATCAGGCTGGCCAGACACCAGTCAGTGACCATCAAGCTGGCCAGACACCAGTCAGTGACCATCAAGCTGGCCAGACACCAGTCAGTGACCATCAGGCTGGCCAGACACCCATCAGTGACCATCAGGCTGGCCAGACACCAGTCAGTGACCATCAAGCTGGCCAGACACCAGTCAGTGACCATCAAGCTGGCCAGACACCAGTCAGTGACCATCAGGCTGGCCAGACACCCATCAGTGACCATCAAGCTGGCCAGACACCAGTCAGTGACCATCAAGCTGGCCAGACACCCATCAGTGACCATCAGGCTGGCCAGACACCAGTCAGACCATCTAGCTGAAAAGCCAGGTGACAAAATAGAAGAGGAGCAATCAATGGAAGCTGCTGACAGAGATTGGCAGGGGAGAGAGTAAGAGAGAGAGAGAGAGAGAGAGAGAGAGAGAGGAGAGAGACAGAGGGAGGGAGAGAGAGACAGAGAGAGACAGAGAGAGAGAGAGAGAGAGAGAGAGAGAGAGAGAGAGAGAGAGGATGAGAGAGATGGAGAGAGAGAGAGAGAGAGAGAGAGAGAGAGAGAAGGAGAGAGAGAGAGATGGAGAGAGAGAGAAAGAGAGAGAGAGAGAGAGAGAGAGAGAGAGAGAGAGAGAGATGGAGAGAGAGGGAGAGAGATGGAGAGAGAGAGAGAAAGAGGGAGAGCGAGAGAGAGAGATAGAGAGAGAGAGAGAGAGAGATGGAGAGAGAGATGGAGAGAGAGAGAGAAAGAGGGAGAGAGACAGAGGGAGGGAGAGAGAAAATCAGTCGACGGCACTGTGACAAATGTGGGTCACACCTCTGCTGTGAAATTCAAAAAAAGTCATTTGTTGGGAATTGATTTTCTAATGACATCAGAGAGCTGTGAATGAGTTCCGCTCCGGTCTCCCCTGTCTACTATAACGACACTATTACCCAGACTGAGAAAAAGACAGGGAGCGAGAGAGAGACTAAGAAGGAGAGAGGGAGAGAAACAGAGAGAGAGAGACTGAGAAGGAGAGAGAGATTGAGCTTTTGACTGAGATGGAGAGAGTGGGGGGACAAAGAGAGAGAGAGAAGGGAGGTCAGTGAAAACCAAGCATGGCTTTATGCAAATGAACACCGTAGTGTGAAAACTCTATTTTATTTTGGCTTTATTCAACTTTATGGCAGCTGGGGGATGTGGCTCTGGGCTCACATGGATGATGTCATCACAGGAGGTGGATGATGTCATTACAGGAGGGGGATGATGTCCAACCAATATGGTTGAGGAGGAGGCTAGGAAGGAAATAGGATACGATGAATCAAGGAAAGATTATTTGAGATAGAGCCTTGTTCCTTGTTCCTGTTTAGTGAGTCAGCTGGTTGTGTTCTACACCTACACTGTTGAACAGATGGACAAGCTCTGTTCGGGCCAAATGCTTTATATTGAATACATTGTGGGGACTTCGTCAGACGAGGAAAAGGTCTACTTTTGCTTTAGGTAAAATCAGTCTGGTGTTCAGAGATTCAGCACCGCTGAAGCGGACAGCGAATCAGAGCTCGACGTTCAGCGGCAGGGTAGCCTAGTGGTTAGAGCGTTGGACCAGTTGGACCGGAAGGTTGCAAGTTCAAACCCCCGAGCTGACAAGGTACAAATCTGTCGTTCTGCCACTGAACAGGCAGTTAACCCACTGTTCCCCAGTAGGCCGTCATTGAAAATAAGAATTTGTTCTTAACTGACTTGCCTAGTAAAATAAAGGTAAAAATACAAATAAAAATCAGCACCGCTGAAGAGGACAGCGAATCAGAGCTCAACATTCAGCACCGCTGAAGAGGACAGCGAATCAGAGCTCAACATTCAGCACCGCTGAAGAGGACAGCGAATCAGAGTTCAACATTCAGCACCGCGAATCAGAGCTCGACATTTAGCACCGCATGGCAGTGCTCAGCAACTTTCTAAAGTATTATAGAACTATAACCATATGTATGTACTGTATAATGTGTCATAATGTACAGTATAATGTGTCTTATTCTCTGTTATGTTATGACTGTCATAATGTACAGTATACTGCGTGATAATGTACAGTATACTGTGTGATAATGTACAGTATACTGCGTGATAATGTACAGTATACTGCGTGATAATGTACAGTATACTGTGTGATAATGTACAGTATACTGTGCGATAATGTGCAGTATACTGCACGGTAATGTACAGTATACTGTGTGATAATGTTCCGTATAATGTGTGATAATGTACAGTATACTGTGTGATAATGTACAGTATACTGTGTGATAATGTACAGTATACTGTGTGATAATGCACAGCATACTGTGTGATAATGTACAGTATACTGTGTGATAATGTACAGTATAATGTGTGATAGTGTACAGTATACTGTGTGATAATGTACAGTATAATGTGTGATAATGTACATGACAATGTACAGTATAATGTGTGATAGTGTACAGTATACTGTGTGATAATGTACAGTATAATGTATGATAGTGTACAGTATAATGTGTGATAATGTGTGATAATGTAGAGTATACTGTGTGATAATGTACCGTATAATGTGTGATAATGTACAGTATAATGTGTGATAATGTATAGTATACTGTGTGATAATGTAGAGTATACTGTGTGATAATGTATAGTATAATGTGTGATAATGTACAGTATGCTGTGTGATAATGTACAGTATAATGTGTGATAATGTACAGTATACTGCGTGATAATGTACAGTATAATGTGTGATAATGTACAGCATACTGTGTGATAATGTACAGTATACTGTGTGATAATGTACAGTATACTGTGTGATAATGTACAGTCTAATGTGTGATAGTGTACAGTATACTGTGTGATAATGTACAGTATAATGTGTGATAATGTACAGTATCCTGTGTGATAATGTACAGTATACTGTGTGATAATGTACAGTATAATGTGTGATAGTGTACAGTATACTGTGTGATAATGTACAGTATAATGTGTGATAGTGTACAGTATACTGTGTGATAATGTACAGTATAATGTGTGATAATGTACAGTATAATGTGTGATAGTGTACAGTATACTGTGTGATAATGTACAGTATAATGTGTGATAATGTACAGTATACTGTGTGATAATGTACAGTATACTGTGTGATAATGTACAGTATACCGTGTGATAATGTACAGTATAATGTGTGATAGTGTACAGTATACCGTGTGATAATGTACAGTATAATGTGCGATAATGTACAGTATACTGTGCGATAATGTACAGTATACCGTGTGATAATGTACAGTATACAGTGTGATAATGTACAGTATACCGTGTGATAATGTACAGTATACCGTGTGATAGTGTACAGTATAATGTGTGATAATGCACAGCATATTGTGTGATAATGTACAGCATACTGTGTGATAATGCACAGTATACTGTGTGATAATGTACAGTATAATGTGCGATAATGTACAGTATACTGTGTGATAATGTACAGTATATTGTGTGATAATGTACAGTATATTGTGTGATAATGTAAGGTATAATGTGTGATAATGTACCGTATATTGTGTGATAATGTACAGTATATTGTGTGATAATGTACAGTATATTGTGTGATAATGTACAGTATATTGTGTGATAATGTACAGTATATGGGCACTGGAACTGGATACCATGATGCTATTTGCTATTTTATTAGGATCTCCATTAGCTGTTGCAAAATCAGCAGCTACTCTTCCTGGGGGTCCAACACAGAACAGGAAACATAAAATCATACAGAACATTAAAATATACAAGAACAGCCCCACGGACAAAACTACATAAATGAATTTTAAAAAGGCACACGTTGCCTACATATCAATACATACACACAAACTATCTAGGTCAAACGGGAGAGGTGGTGTGCCGTGGGGTGTTAGTTTATCTGTTTTTTTAAACCAGGTATGCTGTTCACTTGAGCCATATGCTTGCAGGACTTGCTTTTTGGAGTGTGGTGTCAGAAAAGCAGAGCATCTCTTTATTACGGACAGACCTCTCCCCATCTTTACAACCATTGGATCTATATGTTTTGACCATGACAGTTTACAATCTAAGGTAAAGCCAAGTCATTTAGTCTCCTCAACTTGTTCAACAGCCACACCATTCATTACCAGATTCAGCTGAGGTCTAGAATTTAAGGAATGATTTGTACCAAATACAATGCTCTTAGTTTTAGAGATGTTCAGGACCAGTTTATTACAGGCTACCCATTCCAAAACAGACTGCAATTCTTTGTTAAGTGTTTCGGTGACTTAGCCGTGGTTGCTGATTTGTATATATGGTTGAATCATCAGCATACATGGACACACAGACTTTCTTTAATGTCAGTGGCAGGTCATTGGTAAAAATAGAAAACAGTAGAGGGCCTAGAGAGCTGCCCTGCGGTACACCACACTTTACATTTGACATTAGAGAAGCATCCATTTTAAGAAACACCTTTGAGTTCTATTAGATAGATAGCTCTGTATCCACGATATGGCATAGGCTGAAAAGCCAAAACACGTACATTTTTTTCAACATGTTATGGTTAATAATATCCAAGGCTGCACTGAAATCTAACACTACAGCTCCCACAATCTTCTTATTATCAAGTTCTTTCAACCAGTCATTTGTGTCAGAGCAGTACATGTTGAGTGCCCTTCTCTATAAGCATGCTTAAAGTCTGTTGTTCATTTGTTTACAGAGAAATAGCATTGTATTTGGTCAATCACAATTTTACTTTTACGGAATGACTTTGGCTTCCCTCCAGGCCTAAGGACAAATACTTTCCTCTAGACTCAGATTAAAGATATGACAGACAGGAGTGGCTATAGAGTCAGATACCATCCTCAGTAGGAGTGGCTATAGAGTCAGCTACCATCCTCAGTAGGA
>NC_068443.1:6516406-6521406 GCF_023373465.1 Oncorhynchus keta | reverse complement strand
AGAGGCTGTAGAGAGAGGTTGTAGAGAGGGAGAGAGAGAGAGAGAGACTGTAGAGACAGAGAGGCTGTAGAGTGAGAGGCTGTAGAGAGAGAGAGAGAGAGAGAGAGAGAGAGAGAGAGAGAGAGAGAGAGAGAGACTTAGAGAGAGAGAGAGAGAGAGAGAGAGTGAGGCTGTAGAGTGAGAGGCTGTAGAGAGAGAGAGAGAGAGAGAGAGAGAGAGAGAGAGAGAGAGAGAGAGAGAGAGTGTATGTGTGTGTGTGTGTGTGTGTGTGAGTGCGTGTGTCTGTGTGTGTGCGTGTGTGTGTGTGTGTGTGTGTGTGTGTGTGTGTGCGTGCGTGCGTGCGTGTGTGCGTGTGTGTGTGCGTGCGTGCGTGTGCCTGAGTGCTCAGGGGCAGGAGTGTTTTTGCCAACCCACTGATATCCATCTTTAATCAAGAGAGCTAGGAGACACATTTAAATGAAACCCTATCAGAGACATGTACATGCTACACATGCCCTGGAGGAGAGGTGGTGCCTTAAGAGAGGTGGTGCCTGAGGAGAGGTGGTGCCTGAGCATAGGTGGTGCCTGATGAGAGGTGGTGCCTGAGGAGAGTTGGTGCCTGAGCATAGGTGGTTCCAGAGCAGAGGTGGTGCCCGAGGAGAGGTGGTGCCTGAGCATAGGTGGTGCCTGATGAGAGGTGGTGCCTGAGGAGAGGTGGTGCCTGAGCATAGGTGGTGCCTGATGAGAGGTGGTGCCTGAGGAGAGGTGGTGCCTGAGAAGAGGTGGTGCCTGAGAAGAGGTGGTGCCCGAGGAGAGGTGGTGCCTGAGAAGAGGTGGTGCCTGAGAAGAGGTGGTGCCCGAGGAGAGGTGGTGCCCGAGGAGTGGTGGTTCCAGAGCAGAGGTGGTGCCTGAGAAGTAATATTATTTTGTCACGGGCCACAGGAGATATGTTGGATGGAGGGATGGAGGGATGGAGGGAAAAGGGGTGTTTAAACTGCTCTATAAATGCCAGTCAATGTGGAATAACCAGGTCCCCCCTAGCTAACAAACTTCCTCAGGCCAGGCAGGTTGCGTTTGGGCATATCTCCTCGTATCAACCGACCAACAGGACCGTTTGGTCATATCTCCTCGTACCAACCAACCAACAGGACCGTTTGGTCATATCTCCTCGTACCAACCAACCAACCAACAGGAGTGTTTGGTCATATCTCCTCGTACCAACCGACCAACAGGAGTGTTTGGTCATATCTCCTCGTATCAACCAACCAACAGGACCGTTTGGTCATATCTCCTCGTACCAACCGACCAACAGGAGAGTTTGGTCATATCTCCTCGTATCAACCGACCAACAGGACCGTTTGGTCATATCTCCTCGTATCAACCGACCAACAGGAGCGTTTGGTCATATCTCCTCGTACCAACCAACCAACAGGACCGTTTGGTCATATCTCCTCGTAGGCAGGAGTGTTTGGTCATATCTCCTCGTACCAACCAACCAACCAACAGGAGTGTTTGGTCATATCTCCTCGTACCAACTGACCAACAGGACCGTTTGGTCATATCTCCCTCGTACCAACCAACCACCACAGGACCTTTTGGTCATATCTCCTCGTACCAACCGACCAACCAACCAGCAGGAGTGTTTGGTCATATCTCCTCGTACCAACCGACCAACAGGAGCGTTTGGTCATATCTCCTCGTACCAACCAACCAACCAACCAACAGGAGTGTTTGGTCATATCTCCTCGTACCAACCGACCAACAGGAGCGTTTGGTCATATCTCCTCGTACCAACCAACCAACAGGACCTTTTGGTCATATCTCCTCGTACCAACCGACCAACCAAACAACAGGAGTGTTTCGTCATATCTCCTCGTACCAACCAACCAACCAACCAACAGGAGTGTTTGGTCATATCTCCTCATACCAACCAACCAACCAACCAACCAACCAACCAACCAACCAACCAACCAACCAACCAACCGGAGTGTTTGGTCATATCTCCTCGGGAGTGTTTGGTCATATCTCCTCCAACCAACCAACCAACCAACCAACCAACCAACCAACCAACCAACCAACCAACCAACAGGAGTGTTTGGTCATATCTCCTCGTACCAACCAACCAACAGGAGCGTTTGGTCATATCTCCTCGTACCAACCGACCAACAGGAGAGTTTGGTCATATCTCCTCGTATCAACCTACCAACAGGACCGTTTGGTCATATCTCCTCGTACCAACCGACCAACAGGACCGTTTGGTCATATCTCCTGTATCTCATTCACATACCTCATTCTCTCTTCTCTCTCTCTCTCTCTCTCTCTCTCTTTCAGTATCTCCCTTCTCCCTCCATTTTAAACTCTGATGGCTCCATCCCTCCCGTTCAGTCAGATGAGATTAAATACTGTTAATGTTATTCTTTAAAACATTAAGGCTAAATGGAATGACAGTAACCGTTCATAAACGGTGTCTTTGGATGGCTGAGATGGAGGGTTCAACACTCAGATGCAGGAGGACTCTGATGTCTTCCGGTCCACTCATTCAATGTATTCTTCAATATCTAGCCTCATGCTATATTTATTGAAAACTTCCATTTTCATAAAAAAAAATGTAATGATGAAATGGAATGGACATTTCCAAGAAGCAGCATGTCGTCTCGAATAATTGAGGTTGAGTCGTGCCTGGTTTCTATTTTCTGAGAACCACGTCATTCACATCACAGCACACCAGAGTCAAATAGACCTCTGGTCTGTTGTCTATCCGCTCAGATCAAGTGTCTAGAGGCTATGGGGATGATTTGGGATTCAGTTTTACACTGGTCTGGGAACCATGCAGTCCATATTGCAGCACACCAGACATGTAGAGGGAGAGAGGCTGTAGAGTGAGAGGTTGTAGAGAGAGAGAGAAAGAGAGAGAGAGAGAGAGAGAGAGAGAGAGAGTGAGGCTGTAGAGTGAGAGGCTGTAGAGAGAGAGAGAGAGAGAGAGAGAGAGAGAGAGAGAGAGAGAGAGAGAGAAGCTATAGAGAGAGGTTGTAAAAAGAGGCTGTAGAGAGAGGTTGTAGAGAGAGCGAGAGAGAGAGAGAGACTGTAGAGACAGAGAGGCTGTAGAGTGAGAGGCAGGCTGTAGAGAGAGAGAGAGAGAGAGAGAGAGAGAGAGACTTAGAGAGAGAGCGAGAGAGAGAGAGTGAGGCTGTAGAGTGAGAGGCTGTAGAGAGAGAGAGAGAGAGAGAGAGAGAGAGAGAGAGAGAGAGAAGCTATAGAGAGAGGTTGTAGAAAGAGGCTGTAGAGAGAGAGGTTGTAGAGAGAGAGAGAGAGAGAGACTGTAGAGAGAGACTGTAGAGAGAGAGAGAGGGAGAGAGAGAGACTGTAGAGAGAGGGAAGCTATAGAGAGAGGTTGTAGAAAGAGGCTGTAGAGAGAGAGGTTGTAGAGAGAGAGAGAGAGAGAGAGAGAGAGAGTGAGAGAGAGAGAGACTGTAGAGAGAGGCTGTAGAGAGAGAGAGAGGGAGAGAGAGAGACTAGAGAGAGGGAAGCTATAGAGAGAGGTTGTAGAGAGAGGCTGTAGTAGTCTGTTGGAGTTTTCAGCTGTGAAGACTTTAGGCTATAGAGAGAATGAGGCTGTAAAGATAGGCTGTAGAGAGAGAGAGAGAGAGAGAGACTGTAGAGAGGCTGTAGAGATAGAGAGAAGCTAGAGAGAGAGAGTCTGAAGAAAGAGAGAGGCTGCAGAGAGAGGCTGTAGAGAGAGGATGTAGAGAGAGAGAGAGAAGCTGTAGAGAGGCTGTAGTAAGAGGGAGAGGATGTAGAGGGAGAGGCTGTAGAGAGGGAGAGGCTGTCGAGTGAGAGAGGCTGTAGAAAGAGAGAGCCTGTAGAAAGAGAGAGGATGTAGAGAGAAAGAGGCTGTAGAAAGAGAGAGGCTGTAGAGAGAATGAGGCTGTAGAAACAGTGAAGCTGTAGAAAGTGAGAGGGTGTAGAAAGATGCTGTAGTGAGAGGCTGTAGAGAGAAAGATAAAGATATAGAGAGAATGAGGCTGTAGAGAGAGAGGGGCTGTAGAGAGAGGCTATAGTAGTCTGTTGGAGTTTTCTGCTACGAAGACTTTGGGAAAGAATTGCATCACATCAAACAGAACAGAACAGAGAGGCCTGTAGAAGTCTGTACTCTAATGTAGCCTATTTCCCAGCCTAGCATCACATTGTACACATCCCTCTAATTCCCCAGCCTAGCATCACCTTCTACAGATCCCTCTAATTCCCCAGCCTAGCATCACTTTCTACAGATCCCTCTATTTCCCCAGCCTCACATTGTACAGATCCCTCTAATTCCCCATCTTAGCATCACCTTCTACAGATCCCTCTAATTCCCCAGCCGAGCATCACTTTCTACAGATCCCTCTAATTCCCCAGCCTAGCATGACCTTGTACAGATCCCTCTAATTCCCCAGCCTAGCATCACCTTGTACAGATCCCTCTAATTCCCCAGCCGAGCATCACCTTGTACAGATCCCTCTATTTCCCCAGCCTCACCTTGTACAGATCCCTCTAATTCCCCAGCCGAGCATCACCTTGGACAGATCCCTCTATTTCCCCAGCCTCACCTTGTACAGATCCCTCTAATTCCCCAGCCGAGCATCACCTTGGACAGATCCCTCTATTTCCCCAGCCTCACATTGTACAGATCCCTCTAATTCCCCATCTTAGCATCACCTTGGACAGATCCCTCTATTTCCCCAGCCTCACATTGTACAGATCCCTCTAATTCCCCATCTTAGCATCACCTTGGACAGATCCCCAGTCCACTTGATGCTGTTCTGCCTGATTTTATTTATTTATTTATTTATTTAACCTTTATTTAACCAGGCATTCTTATTTTCAATGACGGCCTGGGAACAGTGGGTTAACTGCCTGTTCAGGCATTGCTTGTTCTCTGTGTAAAGAGTTCAACATGGAACCCGAAATGTTTTTTATTTTTTAACCTGTAACCAAAAATGGTTCTCCTATGGGCACAGCTGAAGAACCATTTTGTGTTCTAG
>NC_068443.1:6508906-6511406 GCF_023373465.1 Oncorhynchus keta | reverse complement strand
CAGGTACTAAAGCTACTCCACTTCTAAACAGGTACTAAAGCTACGCCACTTCTAAGCAGCTAGCTTCTATGCAGCTACTAAAGCTACTCCACTTCTAAGCAGGTACTAAAGCTACTCCACTTCTAAGCAGGTACTAAAGCTACGCCACTTCTAAGCAGGTACTAAAGCTACGCCACTTCTAAGCAGGTACTAAAGCTACGCCACTTCTAAGCAGGTACTAAAGCTACTCCACTTCTTAGCAGGTACTAAAGCTACTCCACTTCTAAACAGGTACTAAAGCTACTCCACTTCTAAGCAGCTATTAAAGCTACTCCACTTCTAAGCAGCTACTAAAGCTACTCCACTTCTAAACAGGTACTAAAGCGACTCCACTTATAAGCAGCTACTAAAGCTACTCCACTTCTAAGCAGGTACTAAAGCTACTCCACTTCTAAGCAGGTACTAAAGCTACGCCACTTCTAAACAGGTACTAAAGCTACGCCACTTCTAAGCAGGTACTAAAGCTACGCCACTTCTAAGCAGGTACTAAAGCTACGCCACTTCTAAACAGGTACTAAAGCTACGCCACTTCTAAGCAGCCACTAAAGCTACTCCACTTCTAAGCAGGTACTAAAGCTACTCCACTTCTAAGCAGGTACTAAAGCTACGCCACTTCTAAGCAGCTACTAAAGCTACTCCACTTCTAAACAGGTACTAAAGCTACGCCACTTCTAAGCAGCTACTAAAGCTACTCCACTACTAAACAGGTACTAAAGCTACTCCACTTCTAAGCAGGTACTAAAGCCTCTCCACTTCTAAACAGGTACTAAAGCTACGCCACTTCTATGCAGCTACTAAAGCTACTCCACTTCTATGCAGCTACTAAAGCTACTCCACTTCTATGCAGCTACTAAAGCTACTCCACTTCTATGCAGCTACTAAAGCTACTCCACTTCTATGCAGCTACTAAAGCTACTCCACTTCTATGCAGCTACTAAAGCTACTCCACTTCTATGCAGCTACTAAAGCTACTCCACTGCTATGCAGCTACTAAAGGTACTAAAGCTCCCACTTCTATGCAGCTACTAAAGCTAAAGCTACAGCTACCACTTCTATGCAGCTACTAAAGCTACTCCACTTCTATGCAGCTACTAAAGCTACTCCACTTCTATGCAGCTACTAAAGCAGCTACTAAAGCCACTTCTATGCAGCTACTAAAGCTACTCCACTTCTATGCAGCTACTAAAGCTACTCCACTTCTATGCAGCTACTAAAGCTACTCCACTTCTATGCAGCTACTAAAGCTACTCCACTTCTATGCAGCTACTAAAGCTACTCCACTTCTATGCAGCTACTAAAGCTACTCCACTTCTATGCAGCTACTAAAGCTACTCCACTTCTATGCAGCTACTAAAGCTACTCCACTTCTATGCAGCTACTAAAGCTACTCCACTTCTATGCAGCTACTAAAGCTACTCCACTTCTATGCAGCTACTAAAGCTACTCCACTGCTATGCAGCTACTAAAGCTACTCCACTTCTATGCAGCTACTAAAAGCTACTCCACTGCTATGCAGCTACTAAAGCTACTCCACTTCTATGCAGCTACTAAAGCAGCTACTAAAGCCACTTCTATGCAGCTACTAAAGCTACTCCACTTCTATGCAGCTACTAAAGCTACTCCACTTCTATGCAGCTACTAAAGCTGCTCCACTTCTATGCAGCTACTAAAGCTACTCCACTTCTATGCAGCTACTAAAGCTACTCCACTGCTATGCAGCTACTAAAGCTACTCCACTTCTATGCAGCTACTAAAGCTACTCCACTTCTATGCAGCTACTAAAGCTACTCCACTTCTATGCAGCTACTAAAGCTACCCACTGCTATGCAGCTACTAAAGCTACTCCACTTCTATGCAGCTACTAAAGCTACTCCACTTCTATGCAGCTACTAAAGCTACTCCACTGCAGCTACTAAAGCACTGCTATGCAGCTACTAAAGCTACTCCACTTCTATGCAGCTACTAAAGCTACTCCACTTCTATGCAGCTACTAAAGCAGCTACTCCACTTCTATGCAGCTACTAAAGCTACTCCACTTCTATGCAGCTACTAAAGCTACTCCACTTCTATGCAGCTACTTCTAAAGCTACTAAAGCTCAGCTACTAAAGCTCACTTCTACTTCTACTGCAGCTACTAAAGCTACTCCACTTCTAAGCAGCTACTAAAGCTACTCCACTTCTATGCAGCTACTAAAGCTACTCCACTTCTATGCAGCTACTAAAGCTACTCCACTTCTATGCAGCTACTAAAGCTACTCCACTGCTATGCAGCTACTAAAGCTACTCCACTTCTATGCAGCTACTAAAGCTACTCCACTTCTATGCAGCTACTAAAGCTACTCCACTGCTATGCAGCTACTAAAGCTACTCCACTTCTATGCAGCTACTAAAGCTACTCCACTTCTATGCAGCTACTAAAGCTACTCCACTTCTATGCAGCTACTAAAGCTACTCCACTTCT
>NC_068443.1:6496406-6503906 GCF_023373465.1 Oncorhynchus keta | reverse complement strand
TAGGACAGGTTTAGGTATCCCCCCCTCAAAAACATGTAAAAATTATTTGATAAAATGTTGAATTTTCCCTTGACTAATATAGCCCATATAAATGCATTGATTAACACATTCATAAACGTCAAAAATAAATCATAAGGAATAAGGTTTTGAAGTGTTTGTCCTATATCTAGAAGATATAATAAATATATATAAATAGATATAATAAAGCTCAGGAAAATCCACGTTTTTCTGGATACATATTTAACCCCTAATTTTTGTTGGCACAAATCTACCTCCATACTTCCATTTGTTTTTATTGGTTACCTTCCGCCGAGTTCCTTAGTTTTTATTGGTTACCTTCCGCCGAGTTCCTTTGTTTTTATTGGTTACCTTCCGCCGAGTTCCTTTGTTTTTATTGGTTACCTTCCGCCGAGTTCCTTTGTTTTTATTGGTTACCTTCCGCCGAGTTCCTTTGTTTTTATTGGTTACCTTCCGCCGAGTTCCTTTGTTTTTATTGGTTACCTTCCGCCGAGTTCCTTTGTTTTTATTGGTTACCTTCCGCCGAGTTCCTTTGTTTTTATTGGTTACCTTCCGCAGAGTTCCTTTGTTTTTATTGGTTACCTTCCGCCGAGTTCCTTTGTTTTTATTGGTTACCTTCCGCCGAGTTCCTTTGTTTTTATTGGTTACCTTCCACCGAGTTCCTTTGTTTTTATTGGTTACCTTCCGCCGAGTTCCTTTGTTTTTATTGGTTACCTTCCGCAGAGTTCCTTTGTTTTTATTGGTTACCTTCCGCCGAGTTCCTTTGTTTTTATTGGTTACCTTCCGCCGAGTTCCTTTGTTTTTATTGGTTACCTTCCGCCGAGTTCCTTTGTTTTTATTGGTTACCTTCCGCCGAGTTCCTTTGTTTTTATTGGTTACCTTCCGCCGAGTTCCTTTGTTTTTATTGGTTACCTTCCGCCGAGTTCCTTTGTTTTTATTGGTTACCTTCCGCCGAGTTCCTTTGTTTTTATTGGTTACCTTCCGCCGAGTTCCTTTGTTTTTATTGGTTACCTTCCGCCGAGTTCCTTTGTTTTTATTGGTTACCTTCCGCCGAGTTCCTTTGTTTTTATTGGTTAGCTTCCACCAAATTCCTTTGTTTTTATTGGTTACCTTCCGCCGAGTCCCTTTGTTTTTATTGGTTACCTTCCGCCGAGTTCCTTTGTTTTTATTGGTTACCTTCCGCCAAATTCCTTTGTTTTTATTGGTTACCTTCCGGTTAGCTTCCGAGTTCCTTTGTTTTTATTGGTTACCTTCCACCGAGTTCCTTTGTTTTTATTGGTTACCTTCCGCCGAGTTCCTTTGTTTTTATTGGTTACCTTCCGCCGAGTTCCTTTGTTTTTATTGGTTACCTTCCGCCGAGTTCCTTTGTTTTTATTGGTTACCTGCCGCCGAGTCCCGTGATACTTGTGCGAGTCCTAGAGAAAAATGGCCTTTGACATAGACTTCATAAATCTGTTTGTTTTTATATGAATAAAGGCTTGCTAAAGTGCCAAAATGCAGCATTTTGAACTGTCACTTTATCAACCCTGTGTCACTTCTAGGAAGATGTTTCCCCATCATTTTAAAGACATAGTTATTTTGTTGCTTTGACAAAAGTCATTTCTGAAGATGATTATTTACTTAATGTGATTAGTGATTAATTTATGTCTGTTTTTTTTGTTGGAAGAGTTCTGTAAACGTAACATAGTTTTACATTGATATACAGTGACTTGCGAAAGTACTCATCCCCCTTGGCATTTTTCCTATTTTGTTGCCTTACAACCTGGAATTAAAATAGATTTTTTTTGGGGGGTTGTATCATTTGATTTACACAACATGCCTACCACTTTGAAGATGCAAAATATTTTTATTGTGAAACAAACAAGAAATAAGACAAAAAATACTGCAAACTTGAGCGTGCATAACCATTCACCCCCCCAAAGTCAATACTTCGTAGAACCACCTTTTGCAGTAATTACAGCTGCAATTCTCTTGGGGTATGTCTCTGTAAGCAGATATTTATAGGCAGAAGCACGATTGATTGGGGAACCATCCAATGACTAAATATGTAGTCCATTTGATTATTATAATTTTTTTGGGGGCAACTAGAGAACAACATATATTTAGTCTTGTTGATTGATTGGAGAACCATCCAATGACTTGTCTTGTCTGCATTAAGCGCCAGTTGTAAACCAATCAGGGCTTTCTGTAAGGTAACGAGGTCAGATTGCAGCTTTAACATAGCCCGGTCAACAGTCGGGGCAATGACATGCATAAGTGTCATCTGCATACAGATGAATATTTGTTGAAAATATATGGTTTAACTATTCCTTTTTAAATATTTTAATCTAATAGTCAAATCATAGCAGGTGAGCTGGTTTTACTCTTTTCGGGCCATTTCCTGGTGTTCTGTGGTGAAAAACTGAGCACAACACCTCAACCCTGTTACCAACAGATAGACAGGCTAGAAATGGTTGAACAATAAATAAATAAAAATGATGAAGCTTGCATTCAACTGTCGCTCCCTGTTGCACACAACAAGCTTCATTTCCCCTTGTGACAAAGGGGTTTATGATTTCATTTGGTGCCTGGATAGCTAGTCCCTGGGGTGAATGGAGTTGATTATATTTGGTGCCTGGGTAGCTAGCCCCCGAGGTGAATGATTATATTTGTTGCCTGGGTAGCTAGCCCCTGAGGTGAATGATTATATTTGGTACCTGGGTAGCTAGCCCCTGAGGTGAATGATTATATTTGTTGCCTGGGTAGCTAGCCCCTGAGGTGAATGATTATATTTGTTGCCTGGGTAGCTAGCCCTGAGGTGAATGATTATATTTGTTGCCTGGGTAGCTAGCCCCTGAGGTGAATGATTATATTTGTTGCCTGGGTAGCTAGCCCCTGAGGTGAATGATTATATTTGTTGCCTGGGTAGCTAGCCCCGAGGTGAATGATTATTTTTGTTGCCTGGATAGCTAGTCCCTGGGGTGAATGGAGTTGATTATATTTGGTGCCTGGGTAGCTAGCCCCGAGGTGAATGATTATATTTGGTGCCTGGGTAGCTAGCCCCCGAGGTGAATGATTATATTTGTTGCCTGGGTAGCTAGCCCCCGAGGTGAATGATTATATTTGGTGCCTGGGTAGCTAGCCCCTGAGGTGAATGATTATATTTGGTGCCTGGGTAGCTAGCCCCTGAGGTGAATGATTATATTTGTTGCCTGGGTAGCTAGCCCCTGAGGTGAATGATGACATTTGGTGCCTGGGTAGCTAGCCCCTGAGGTGAATGATGACATTTGGTGCCTGGGTAGCTAGCCCCTGAGGTGAATGATTATATTTGGTGCCTGGGTAGCTAGCCCCTGAGGTGAATGATGACATTTGGTGCCTGGGTAGCTAGCCCCTGAGGTGAATGGAGTTGATGATATTTGGTGCCTGGGTAATTAGGCACCATATCTAATCATCTGTTTATTATCTAACTAAGTAGTATTTTTTGCATCTGTACGTGCATTTTTGCCTCTTGTCTCCTATTTTCCTTGTTAGTACGTAAAGCAACAAGCAGAGAGCTTACAAAGCCTCACAGCAAAGTGTGTGTTTTTGCGTGCGAGTGTGTATGAGTGAGTGAGGCAGCACGACTCAATCATCATGCCTCTAATTGTCCTAGATAATGGCAGAGATGTGCACTACGGCCAAAATATTGCACCCTTTTCCCTTTATAGTGCCCTACTTTTGACCAGGGCCCAGGGCCCTACTCCCTTTATAGTGCACTACTTTTAACCAGGGCCCTACTCCCTTTATAGTGCACTACTTTTAACCAGGGCCCTACTCCCTTTATAGTGCACTACTTTTAACCAGGACCCTACTCCCTTTATAGTGCACTACTTTTGACCAGGGCCCTACTCCCTTTATAGTGCACTACTTTTAACCAGGACCCTACTCCCTTTATAGTGCACTACTTTTAACCAGGGCCCAATAGAGCACTACATATGGAAAAGGGTGCCGTATGGGACACAGACCAAGGGGATCTGGACAGAAATGTTACATTATGTAGGTAATAAGAGTGTAATTTGGGATGCAGCCTAAATGACCTCTCTCTGCTGCAGTCAGGAGAATCATAGATGGAAATTCCACCCTCGTTCCAGTGCTGTAATTTCTATCTATGAAAACAGAGAGTGAAAAAATGGGGAGTCATTTGTATGGCTTGTAGTGTGGTCACACCGATTAGTTCACTCGAAGGGTGATTTGCTGGGTGGTTTATTTTCCAGACGTAATTTTCAACCGTTGTTATGTGTCAGTAGCCCACTGCAATGTGAGCAAGACAAAGGAGCTGATCGTGGACAACAGGAAAAGGTGGACTGAACATGCCCCCATTAACATCGACAGGGCTGTAGTGGAGCGGGTCGAGAGTTTCAAGTTCAAACTATCATGGTTCAAACACACCAAGACAGTTGTGAAGAGGACACAACAACACCTATTCACCCTCAGAAGACTGAAAAGATTTGGCATAGGTCCCCAGATCCTCAAAAAGTTCTACAGCTGCACCATCGAGAGCATCCTGACCGGTTGCATCACTGGTATGGCAACTGCTTGGCATCTGACCGTAAGGCGATACAGAGGGTGGTGCGTACGGCCCAGTACATCACTGGGGCCAAGCTTCAAACCTCCAGGACCTACAGTACAGTATATACCAGGCGGTGTCAGAGGAACGGCCAAACAATGGTCAAAGACTCCAGCCACCCAAGTCATAGACTGTTCTCTCTTATACCGCACGGCAAGCGGTACCGGAGCACCAAGTCTACGACCCCCCCTTTGTTTTTACACTGCTGCCACTCGCTGTTTGTTGTCTATAGTCACTTTACCCCTACCTACATTTACAAATTACCACGACTAACCTGTACCCCCGCACATTGACTCTATTATTGTGTTACAATCTTTGTTACTTTTTATTTTATTTTTTAGATTATTTAGTAAATATTTTGTTAACTCTATTTCTTGAACTGCATGGTTGGTTAAGGGCTTGTAAACTAAGCATTTCACGGTACGGTCTACTACACCTGTTGTATTCGGAGCGTGTGACAAATAACGTGATTTGATTTTTTTTGGAATGATTCTAGGACAGTACGTACTGTAGCTGTCAGACACCATTAATGTCATGATTCTAGGACAGTACGTACTGTAGCTGTCAGACACCATTAATGTCATGATTCTAGGACAGTACGTACTGTAGCTGTCAGACACCATTAATGTCAGGATTCTAGGACAGTACGTACTGTAGCTGTCAGACACCATTAATGTCATGATTCTAGGACAGTACGTACTGTAGCTGTCAGACACCATTAATGTCATGATTCTAGGACAGTACGTACTGTAGCTGTCAGACACCATTAATGTCATGATTCTAGGACAGTACGTACTGTAGCTGTCAGACACCATTAATGTCATGATTCTAGGACAGTACGTACTGTAGCTGTCAGACACCATTAATGTCAGGATTCTAGGACAGTACGTACTGTAGCTGTCAGACACCATTAATGTCATGATTCTAGGACAGTACGTACTGTAGCTGTCAGACACCATTAATGTCATGATTCTAGGACAGTACGTACTGTAGCTGTCAGACACCATTAATGTCATGATTCTAGGACAGTACGTACTGTAGCTCTCAGACACCATTAATGTCATGATTCTATGACAGTACGTACTGTAGCGGTCAGACACCATTAACGTCATGATTCTAGGACAGTACGTACTGTAGCTGTCAGACACCATTAACATCATGAGATGATGCTACAGTGTGTCTCCCTAGCTATCGGTGATGGGTGTCAGACACCATTAATGTCATGATTCTATGACAGTACGTACTGTAGCGGTCAGACACCATTAATGTCATGATTCTAGGACAGTACGTACTGTAGCGGTCAGACGCCATTAACATCATGAGATGATGCTACAGTGTGTCTCCCTAGCTATCGGTGATAGGTGTCAGACACCATTAACGTCATGAGATGATGCTACAGTGTGTCTCCCTAGCTATCGGTGATAGGTGTCAGACACCATTAACGTCATGAGATGATGCTACAGTGTGTCTCCCTAGCTATCGGTGATAGGTGTCATGATATGAAAGTAGTGTACATCGATGTCACGCTGACCGTGGAGAATAACGTCTATGTCAGAGGAGGCTGGTGGGAGGAGCTATAGGAGAACGGGCTCATTGTAATGGCTGGAATGGAATTAACGGAACGGAGTCATGGTTCCTCTGGACCTTTGGAGAGGAACTTTGTTCACTCAGCTCTAAAGAAGACATTGTGTGGGATGTCATGTGAAGCTTTACGGCTCTGAAATATGAGTACTATTTTGATTTCAATAAACGTCTCTTTTTTTTGTATTAATTGATTCATATTGAACAATATGAACATGAATATTGTAAATATATATATATATGTTTTTTAAATGTAAATGTTCAAATGTTTTTATCAGTGGAGGCTGGTGGGAGGAGCTATAGGAGAACGGGCTCATTGTAATGGCTGGAATGGAATCAACGGAACGGAGTCAAACATGTGGCTTCCTATGTTTTGATGTGTTTGATACCCTTCCGTTAATTCCATTCCATCCATTACAATGAGCCCGTCCTCCTATAGCTCCTCCCACCAGCCTCCTCTGGTTTATGTTCCTAAGGTGTTCAGAGAAACTTTGTGAGGCGAGAAATAGATTCAAGCAGGTCTGCAGCGCTCCAATGGCATCAATGAAACAGATGTCTATCGACTTTTGGGGATATGTGAGAGCTGCAGGTGGTGGTGGAGGTGTGTGTGTTGTCTGTCTATCGACGTGACGATGGATGTTGTGGTGTGTGTGTGTGTGTGTGTGTGTGTGTGTGTGTGTGTGTGTGTGTGTGTGTGTGTGTGTGTGTGTGTGTGTTGTCTGAGCATGGTTGTGTGTGTGTGTGTGTGTGTGTGTGTGTGTGTGTGTGTGTGTGTGTGTGTGTGTGTGTTGTCTGAGGATGGTTGTGGTGTGCGTGTGCTTGTGCGTGTGTGTGTGCGTGTGTGTGTGTGTGTGTGTTGTCTGAGGATGGTTGTGGTGTGTGTGTGTGCGCGCGTGCGTGCGTGCGCGTGCGTGTGTGTGTGTGCGTGCGTGCCTGTGTGTGTGTGTGTGTGTGTGTGTTGTCTGAGGATGGTTGTGGTGTGCGTGTGCTTGTGCGTGTGTGTGTGTGTGTGTGTGTGTGTGTGTGTTGTCTGAGGATGGTTGTGGTGTGTGTGCCTGCGTGTGTGTGTGTGTTGTCTGAGGATGGTTGTGGTGTGTGTGTGTGCTCGCGTGCGTGCGTGTGTGCGTGCGTGCCTGTGTGTGTGTGTGTGTTGTCTGAGGATGGTTGTGTAGGCGTAATGGACTTCTTCAGAGGTCAGAGCACAACTATTGGCTATATGACCTCTCAGCATGTTCCCACTCCTCTCTGTCTCTCATATCACCATGGTCCATTCCAGACCATCAATCCTGCTTCGTAGACAGTAAGTATAGGCTATT
>NC_068443.1:6486406-6491406 GCF_023373465.1 Oncorhynchus keta | reverse complement strand
CTCTAGGGCAACCGAGTCTAGATGGAATTTGTATTTGTGGTCCTGGTGACTGGACCTTTTTTGGAACACCATTATTTTGGTCTTACTGAGATTTACTGTCAGGGCCCAGGTCTGACAGAATCTGTGCATAAGATCTAGGTGCTGCTGTAGGCCCTCCTTGGTTGGTGACAGAAGCACCAGATCATCAGCAAACAGCAGACATTTGACTTCGGATTCTAGCAGGGGAGGCCGGGTGCTGCAGACTTTTCTAGTGCCCGCGCCAGTTCGTTGATATATATGTTGAAGAGGGTGGGGCTTAAGCTGCATCCCTGTCTAACCCCACGACCCTGTGTGAAGAAATGTGTGTGTTTTTTGCCAATTTTAACCGCACACTTGTTGTTTGTGTACATGGATTTTATAATGTCATATGTTTTACCCCCAACACCACTTTCCATCAGTTTGTATAGCAGACCCTCATGCCAGATTGAGTCGAAGGCTTTTTTGAAATCAACAAAGCATGAGAAGACTTTGCCTTTGTTTTGGTTCGTTTGGTTGTCAATTAGGGTGTGCAGGGTGAATACATGGTCTGTTGTACGGTAATTTGGTAAAAAGCCAATTTGACATTTGCTCAGTACATTTTTTTCATTGAGGAAATGTACGAGTCTGCTGTTAATAATAATGCAGAGGATTTTCCCAAGGTTACTGTTGACACATATTCCACGGTAGTTAATTGGGGTCAAATTTGTCTCCACTTTTGTGGATTGGGGTGATCAGTCCTTGGTTCCAAATATTGGGGAAGATGCCAGAGCTAAGTATGATGTTAAAGAGTTTTAGTATAGCCAATTGGAATTTGTTGTCTGTATATTTGATCATTTCATTGAGGATACCATTAACACCACAGGCCTTTTTGGGTTGGAGGGTTTTTATTTTGTCCTGTAACTCATTCAATGTAATTGGAGAATCCAGTGGGTTCTGGTAGTCTTTAATAGTTGATTCTAAGATCTGTAGTTGATCATGTATATGTTTTTGCTCTTTGTTCTTTGTTATAGAACCAAAAAGATTGGAGAAGTGGTTTACCCAGACATCTCCATTTTGGATAGATAATTCTTCGTGTTGTTGTTTGTTTAGTGTTTTCCAATTTTCCCAGAAGTGGTTAGAGTCTATGGATTCTTCAATTGCATTGATCTGATTTCTGACATGCTGTTCCTTCTTTTTCCGTAGTGTGTTTCTGTATTGTTTTAGTGATTCACCATAGTGAAGGCGTAGACTCAGGTTTTCCGGGTCTCTATGTTTTTGGTTGGACAGGTTTCTCAATTTCTTTCTTAGATTTTTGCATTCCTCATCAAACCATTTGTCATTATTGTTAATTTTCTTCGGTTTTCTAATTGAGATTTTTAGATTTGATAAGGAAGCTGAGAGGTCAGATATACTGTTAAGATTTTCTACTGCCAAGTTTACACCTTCACTATTACAGTGGAACATTTTACCCAGGAAATTGTCTAAAAGGGATTATTATTATTATTATTATTATTATATTAAAAGGGATTGAATTTGTTGTTGCCTAATTGTTTTTTGGAAGGTTTCCAAACTGCATTCTTTCCATCTATAGCATTTCTTAATGTTACTCAGTTCCTTTGGCTTTGATGCCTCATGATTGAGTATTGCTCTGTTTAAGTAGACTGTGATTTTGCTGTGGTCTGATAGGGGTGTCAGTGGGCTGACTGTGAACGCTCTGAGAGACTCTGGGTTGAGGTCAGTGATAAAGTAGTCTACAGTACTACTGCCAAGAGATGAGCTATAGGTGTCCCTACCATAGGAGTCCCCTCGAAGCCTACCGTTGACTATGTACATACCCAGCGTGCGACAGAGCTCCAGGAGTTGTGACCCGTTTTTGTTGGTTATGTTGTCATAGTTGTGCCTAGGGGGGCATATGTGGGAGGGGATGCTGTCACCTCCAGGCAGATGTTTGTCCCCCTGTGTGCTGAGGGTGTCAGGTTCTTGTCCGGTTCTGGCATTTAGGTCGCCACAGACTAGTACATGTCCCTGGGCCTGGAAATGATTGATTTCACCCTCCAGGATGGAAAAGCTGTCTTCATTAAAATATGGGGATTCTAGTGGGGGGATATAGGTAGCACACAGGAGGACATTTTTCTCTGTTAGGATAATTTCCTTTTGAATTTCTAGCCAAATGTAGAATGTTCCAGTTTTGATTAATTTAATGGTGTGAGTTAGGTCTGCTCTATACCAAATTAGCATACCCCCTGAGTCCCTTCCCTGTTTCACACCTGGTAGTTTGGTGGATGGGACTACCAGCTCTCTGTAACCTAGAGGGCAACCAGTGGGTCCGTCTCCTCTATACCAGGTTTCTTGCAGGATGACAATGTCTGTATTACCGATTTCTTTGGTGAAGTCCGGGTTTCTGCTCTTTAGGCCAAAGGCAGATGACCTCAGGCCTTGGATATTCCAGGATAATATAGTGAAGGCTTTTGTTCCATAGAGTGTCCAATGTTGTTGGTCGTGGTTTGGCCTCAGGCCAGTAAGTGTAAGCAGAGCCTGCTGAGCATCTAGTACATGCCATTGGCTTGGGCGAGTGTGAGAGTGGGGGGGTTGGGACTGTTTGCCCGCTCACTACCTGGGCGTATGTGTGGCTTCCATGTTGAGGCCCTCTTTGCGGGGGTGGGGTGCATGGGGTGGGCAGGAGTGGCATAGGTCTGATCTGAGGGGGCCTAAATGGGGTGTGGACATGGTTGATGTGGGGGTGTTGATTGGTTGGGGTGGGGGTGTGGATGTGTCTGGGTGTGCTGTGGTCTGGATGTAATTCATCTTGGCGTGGGTCCTCTATGTGTAGGTCCAGGGGGTCCTGCAAGTCTGGGAGGGTGTCTCGCTGGTCTTGGTGGGGTGTTTATTGATCTGTTGCTCCTGTGTGAAGTGTTGGGGATACGTTTGAGAGCGATGTCCTTTAGAGTCCTGGCAAAGGTGGGCAATGCTGCCTTGTAGAGGTGGACCTGGTCATAGAGGCTGTTCAAGTCCAGGGTGGAGTGGTGGGCCAGGAAAACATTTGGTTTTGATGCACAGTCACGGGAAATACTTGCGTTTACCCACTGTATTGTGGCAGGGTGGAAGTCTTTTCGTGGTAGCAGGGTGGAGATAACCACTTGTGCGTTGGGGAAAGTAGAAGAAGCCTTTTCAATCACTCCCTTCAGTGCTGTGGCCACCCTTTCCTGCTGTGCTCTCAGGTCGTTTGTGCCTGTGTGTATTATTATGTGGCTGGGTGAACCCAGTTGATCCTCAGACAGAAGGTCTAGGGCGCGCTGGGTGTTTGGAAAAATGTTTGGGAAAAAGTATTTTTTCTTCTATATATTTCCCATTTGAGTCCATAAGTAGTACAATCTGTGTCGTGTGTTTGTCCTCAGTGGGTGTGAGGGGGTTGTCAGAAGGGCTATCAGGGTGGCTGACAGGGAGGGTGCTCAGAGGGGGTGAGAGCCGCTGGGCTTGTGGTTCTTCATTTGTCTGTTCTGCTGTGATGTCGACTCCATGGTCAGGGTCTGGTGTGGACTGTTCTGCTGTGGTGTCGAGACTTTTGTCAGGTGCTGAGGTGGGCTGTTCTGCTGGCTTCTCTGTGGGGGTGGCCACCTCTCTAGTGGGTTATTCTCTGTCACACGCCGTCCCCCTCAACCTCTCCTCCGTCCCCCTCACCCTCTCCTCCATCCCCCTCAACCTCTCTTCCACCAGCAGTCTGATCCTCTCCTCTAATGCTCTGTTCTTCTCCTGATTCTGCTCTTTCTCCTGTTGAAGTTGTCTCACCACAGTCCAGAGTGCAGATATATCTCTGTCCACCTCCAGCTCTCCGGGTCTGGTTAAGGGGGTGTTGTTGTGCTGGACTGTTTTCTGGGTCTGTGCTGACTGAAGTGTAATCACCTGCTGTTCCAGCTCCACCTGTCTTACCTCCAGCTGGGTGAATTTGTCCTTCATTTCAATGAGGGAGTGGTAGTCTGTGCTGGGAGGTTGACTCTCCGCTGGGGTTGCTCGTCTGTGGTGTTACATAATGAAGAGGTCTGGTCTGACCCGCATGGGGTGGGGGTATCTTTATCAAGGGAGAGCTTCTCCTGTTGGGCTAATTCTTTGATTAGGTTAAAGTCCAGATGAAACTGTTTGGGGTTACTCTGTACCATGACTGTTCCGGACTTATAGATATTTATATTACTTGACTCACAGTCCTCGTTATCAAGTATTCTGAGTTTCCACCCCTCGTTAACCCCCGCTCTCTTAACAGAGGGGTAGTGTGCTAATATAGCACTGTGCCATGCCAGGGGATGGTTTGTGTGGAAGATAAGGTTGCTGATGTTCCCATTTTTGTAATAGTCAGCAAAAAGTGTCTCTTGATTTTCCATAAGGAGCTTCATTTTGTAATATTTTCTCTCTCTGTCTCTCTCTCTGTCTCTCTCTGTCTCTCTCTCTGTCTCTCTCTGTCTCTCTCCCTGTCTCTCTCTCTCTCCTCCACTAATATTCTCCCCGTCAATCCATTCCATAAAGCAAACGCACATCAATCCAAATACCTGCCCTGATTCGGAACACATTTGTCTCTGAATGTGTGTGTGTGTTTGCGCGCGCTTGAAACTTCCCTCTGGATGTGGCTGGAGTGGGATAGTCATCTGTTGAAGTGTCCTAGCGTAAGAACTGCTTTTAGAATATTACTATCAAGTCTCTCACCTAATTGCCTTTTGTTGTGTGTTCAAGCTGGGCTGAAGCGTGTTTGGATTGCTCTCATACTAGGGTTGGAGAGGTGTTGAGTTGGACTGCTGGGTTGTTCAGCAGAGAGTGTGGATATAAGGTTCTGGGTGACGTAGGGTGAGCTAATTGAAATGCTCCAGTCCTGAGCCTCATTTATCAGTAGACATGCTTGTTGGTCTGACATAGAATAAGGACTAGTAGTTCTGGAATTGTTAGCTAGATTACTTGTTGGTTATTACTGCATTGTCGGAACGAGAAGCACAAGCATTTCGCTACACTCGCATTAACAT
>NC_068443.1:6388906-6478906 GCF_023373465.1 Oncorhynchus keta | reverse complement strand
TTATCTGTGCTTCGTCTTTGCTTAAATGGACCAATATAATAAACCTGAAATTGCAAACACCACCTCTTTCGTCTCTCCAGGCAGTCTAGAGCAAACACAAACACAAACACAAAAAAAAGATTTGAAAAATGTCAAATAGCCATTGACCCCAGCCATGCTCTGCTCCCCTCTGACTCCGTTCTGGCATGGTGTCTGCTTATTTGTTTGGCTCAGTGTTCCACTTGGTACCTGCTGGTAGACCTGCAGTGTTAATTGGTGTAATGGGTGTTGGGGGAAAAAAAAAGTCAGAGGGAAAACGACCTGTGGGATACATCTTTTTCATCACTACGAAGGGTATTCAATTAGATATTTTTTTTTCTTTCTCTCATAGTTTGAATCAGCCGGGTTAGAATAGATTTGATAGAGTTACTACTTACAGCAGTGACTATTAAAGAGGAATATACTTGTAAGGATAATATCCAGGTGATATCAGTACGGTTAGAAAAAGGTTTGATGTTAATGTTATTGTCCATATTAACAGTAAACACTTGTTTCAAAATGCACTATGTAGAAATCGCCATTTCCTGGTTGCTAAAATGTCAGTTTATGTGACAAAACAAGCAAGTATAGTGTATAGTAATCGCTGTACCATCTAAACTGCTGTGAAATATATATCACATAAACCAAAATATTGTTGTTTCAGTTGTTTTGAAACTGGCGTGCAAAACTGAAAGTAAAAGAAACACAGAAATAAGAGCTTCTTAGACTTGCTTTCAATGAGAATCACAGATCTATATCACGCGTTTCTATGTGCATTTGGTCATGTCGCCCCCAAAAAGTTACATATCGCAGTTTTAATGCACTGTAAAATGTACACTGTTCTAAATCTGTATTTAGTGTAGTGCAGTTATCAACCAATCCACCAGGGGTCACTGTGATCTAATCTGCAGGGTCTGTCAGTCAGTGGGCAAACTGGTTTCCAATAACAGGACTTCAAACAGCACTTTGCCCATAGACCAGTATTCCCATCATATATCAGTGTGTGAGAGATGTTTGGTGTGTAAACATATTGTAAGTTGCTTCAAAGCTCTGTGCATCATGGCTGGGGGCAATTAAGAGTCGGAACTAGCACTTTAGCCCTCGACCAGTATCAGATATCAGTCAGTGAGAGACGTGAGGTGTGTAGGTCAAGACTACATTGTTTTAAGGCTTTCTATGTGTCATACTATGTGTAGGTATATGTGTAAATACATGGACTGGTGTGACCGCCACCCACCCATAGCGTAATGTCTATAGGCATCAGCAATCTCACCTTGGAGAGAAGTCTCACCTTGGGGATATTACAGCTGCCTACACCTTACTCACATGTGAGTTTCTCTCCCCTCAGGACAGACGATATTCTAAGCTCTGATATCAAGGACACTGACTACAGCTTAGTTTTAGCATGTCCTGAACAAAGCTAGATCTGCACACTGGCTAACCTGCTTTCTCTTACTATGAGTTCTGTGTGATGAAAGTTCTGAACTATGAGTTCTGTGTGATGAATGTTCTGAACTATGATTTCTGTGTCATGAATGTTCTGAACTATGAGTTCTGTGTCATGAATGTTCTGAACTATGAGTTCTGTGTCATGAATGTTCTGAACTATGAGTTCTGTGTCACGAATGTTCTGAACTATGAGTTCTGTGTCATGAATGTTCTGAACTATGAGTTCTGTGTCACGAATGTTCTGAATTATGAGTTCTGTGTCATGAATGTTCTGAACTATGAGTTCTGTGTCATGAATGTTCTGCACTATGAGTTCTGTGTCATGAATGTTCTGAACTATGAGTTCTGTGTCACGAATGTTCTGAACTATGAGTTCTGTGTCATGAATGTTCTGAACTATGAGTTCTGTGTCACGAATGTTCTGAATTATGAGTTCATCTACGAAGGATGGTCTCATGTTCTGCTCTTCCTCATGCCTGAATGTACTGCACCTCCCTACAGCATTAATGTACTGTACCTCCCTACAGCATTAATGTACTGTACCTCCCTACAGCGTTAATGTACTGTACCTCCCTACTGTGTTAATGTACTGTACCTCCCTACAGCATTAATGTACTGTACCTCCCTACTGTGTTAATGTACTGTACCTCCCTACAGTGTTAATGTACTGTACCTCCCTACAGCATTAATGTACTGTACCTCCCTACAGTGTTAATGTACTGTACCTCCCTACAGCATTAATGTACTGTACCTCCCTACAGTGTTAATGTACTGTACCTCCCTACAGCGTTAATGTACTGTACCTCCCTACTGTGTTAATGTACTGTACCTCCCTACTGTGTTAATGTACTGTACCTCCCTACAGTGTTAATGTACTGTACCTCCCTACAGCATGAATGTACTGTACCTCCCCACAGCATGAATGTACTGTCCCTCCCTACTGTGTTAATGTACTGCACCTCCCTACAGCATTAATATACTGTACCTCCCTACAGCATTAATGTACTGTACCTCCCTACAGCGTTAATGTACTGTACCTCCCTACAGCGTTAATGTACTGTCCCTCCCTACTGTGTTAATGTACTGTACCTCCCTACAGCATTAATGTACTGGACCTCCCTACAGCGTCAATGTACTGTACCTCCCTACTGTGTTAATGTACTGTACCTCCCTACAGCATTAATGTACTGTACCTCCCTATTGTGTTAATGTACTGTACCTCCCTACAGTGTTAATGTACTGTACCTCCCTACAGCATTAATGTACTGTACCTCCCTACAGTGTTAATGTACTGTACCTCCCTACAGCATTAATGTACTGTACCTCCCTACAGTGTTAATGTACTGTACCTCCCTACAGTGTTAATGTACTGTACCTCCCTACAGCGTTAATGTACTGTACCTCCCTACTGTGTTAATGTACTGTACCTCCCTACAGCGTTAATGTACTGTACCTCCCTACAGCATGAATGTACTGTACCTCCCCACAGCATGAATGTACTGTCCCTCCCTACTGTGTTAATGTACTGCACCTCCCTACAGCATTAATGTACTGTACCTCCCTACAGCATTAATGTACTGTACCTCCCTACAGCATTAATGTACTGTACCTCCCCACAGCATGAATGTACTGTACCGTTAATGTCACCTCCCTACAGCATTAATGTACTGTACCTCCCTACAGCGTTAATGTACTGTACCTCCCTACAGCATTAATGTACTGTACCTCCCCACAGCATTAATGTACTGTACCTCCCTACAGCATTAATGTACTGTCCCTCCCTACAGCATTAATGTACTGTCCCTCCCCACAGCATTAATGTACTGTACCTCCCCACAGCATTAATGTACTGTACCTCCCTACAGCATTAATGTACTGTCCCTCCCTACAGCATTAATGTACTGTCCCTCCCTACAGCATTAATGTACTGTACCTCCCCACAGTGTGAATGTACTGTACCTCCCTACTGTGTTAATGTACTGTACCTCCCTACAGTGTTAATGTACTGTACCTCCCTACAGCATTAATGTACTGTACCTCCCTACAGCGTTAATGTACTGTACCTCCCTACAGTGTTAATGTACTGTACCTCCCTACTGTGTTAATGTACTGTACCTCCCTACTGTGTTAATGTACTGTACCTCCCTACAGCATTAATGTACTGTACCTCCCTACAGCGTGAATGTACTGTACCTCCCTACAGCGTTAATGTACTGTCCCTCCCTACTGTGTTAATGTACTGTACCTCCCTACTGTGTTAATGTACTGTACCTCCCTACAGCGTTAATGTACTGTACCTCCCTACAGCGTTAATGTACTGTCCCTCCCTACTGTGTTAATGTACTGTACCTCCCTACTGTGTTAATGTACTGTACCTCCCTACTGTGTTAATGTACTGTACCTCCCTACAGCGTTAATGTACTGTACCTCCCTACAGGGTGAATGTACTGTACCTCCCTACAGCGTGAATGTACTGTACCTCCCTACAGTGTTAATGTACTGTACCTCCCTACAGCGTGAATGTACTGTACCTCCCTACAGGGTGAATGTACTGTACCTCCCTACAGCGTGAATGTACTGTACCTCCCTACAGCGTTAATGTACTGTACCTCCCTACAGCGTGAATGTACTGTACCTCCCTACAGGGTGAATGTACTGTACCTCCCTACAGCGTGAATGTACTGTACCTCCCTACTGTGTTAATGTACTGTACCTCCCTACAGCATTAATGTACTGTACCTCCCTACAGCGTGAATGTACTGTACCTCCCTACAGTGTTAATGTACTGTACCTCCCTACAGCGTTAATGTACTGTACCTCCCTACAGCGTGAATGTACTGTACCTCCCTACAGTGTTAATGTACTGTACCTCCCTACAGCTTTAATGTACTGTACCTCCCTACAGCGTGAATGTACTGTACCTCCCTACAGTGTTAATGTACTGTACCTCCCTACAGGGTGAATGTACTGTACCTCCCTACAGCGTGAATGTACTGTCCCTCCCTACTGTGTTAATGTACTGTACCTCCCTACAGCATTAATGTACTGTACCTCCCTACAGCGTTAATGTACTGTACCTCCCTACAGCGTTAATGTACTGTACCTCCCTACAGTGTTAATGTACTGTACCTCCCTACTGTGTTAATGTACTGTACCTCCCTACTGTGTTAATGTATTGTACCTCCCTACTGTGTTAATGTACTGTACCTCCCTACAGCGTTAATGTACTGTACCTCCCTACAGCATTAATGTACTGTACCTCCCGACCGCGTGAATGTACTGTCCCTCCCTACTGTGTTAATGTACTGTACCTCCCTACAGCGTGAATGTACTGTACCTCCCTACAGCATTAATGTACTGTACCTCCCTACAGCGTGAATGTACTGTACCTCCCTACAGCATTAATGTACTGTACCACCCTACTGTATAAAAGCTCACCCTCTTTCAAAACCTTACCCATAAACAAACACCATGAAAGCAATGTCTGAAAACAGACTCACAGTAGAATTGCAAGTCTCAACATATTCTATGTCAACTGGCCTAAGAGAGAACGTTATGTAGCTAAGTGACTATGTCAGAGAATCTAAGTGAATCTAATCTTTAATAATTTCTCACACATGCATGCTCTTTCACACACCAGAGTGATGTTGTCTCAGCAGTTGATTCAATGCATAAAACAGTGTTAAAACATTTAAAAAATGAATAACAGTTAACGAATGCATTTGCTTTGGTATTTGCATACATTGCTTTCATGGTTATGGTATAAATAACAGTGAGCACACCACAGCATAGTGCTTGACAATTCCATTTAGTCATTTAGTTGATTGTTGATGTAGGAATCAGGCTGGGTACATCATCATAGCTGTTAGTAGTCATACTTTCTCTCCCCACCCATTATTTGTTATTATTATTATTATTATTATTATTATTATTTAACTTTGATTTAATGAGGCAAGTTCTTATTGACAATGATGGCCTACCCTGGCCAAACCTGGACGACTCAGGGCCAATTGTGCGCTGCCCTATGGGACCACCAATCACGGCCGGATGTGATACAGCCTGGATACACTGCCATGGTGAGGGTCTCCAGGGGAGACTTTCAGAGTATAAGAAACTAGCGGATCAGCTTGACAGCTGTCAGTGTCCACGGTTATAAGACAAGCTCAGGTGACAATCTACTGCATCTTAAACTACTTCAAGATTGGTGGGTCCCCTGCGGGACGGTTGAGCTAATGTAGGCTACTGCGATTATCATGAGGTTGTAAGTAACAAGACAATTTCCCAGGACATAGACGTATCTGATATTGTCAGAAAGCTTAAATTCTTGTTCATCTAACTGCACTGTCCAATTTACAGTAGCTATTACAGTGAAATAATACCATGCTATTGTTTGAGGAGAGTGCACAGTTTTGAACATGAAAAGTTATTAATAAACAGATTAACCACTTTTGGGCAGTCTTGATACAAGATTTTGAACAGAAATGCAATGGTTCCTTGGATAAGTCTAGAACTTTGCACTTACACGACTGCCATCTAGTGGCCAAAATATAAATTGCACCTGGGCTGGAATAATACATTATGGCCTTTCTCTTGCATTTTAAAGATGATGGTACAAAAAAACAAGAAGTAAATGTTTTTTTTCTTCTTCTTTCTATTATCTTTTACCAGATCTAATGTGTTATATTCTCCTACATTACTTTCACATTTCCACAACCGTCCATATGCCTATCCTCGCTTAAGGGCCTGAGCTACAGGCACTTAGATTTGGGTATGTCATTTTAGGTGAAAATTGAAAAAAAGTGACCAATCCTTTTAGGTTAAACGCTACCCTATACCTTATGAAGTACACCACTTTTGACCAGAGATGCTAAAATTATGTTGCTATTTCAGACACCCTCTTAGTTAAATCATCCTGGGAGACTAATATATAGCTTGATTTTTATCTTCATGGTTTCTCCTGACTAAAAACTTTGATCACACACCTCAAGGTGTTACGTTGAAATACCAATTAAGCACCACACCAGCTCCACGGCAATGAGATGGAGTTTAATGCTGGCAGGAAGAAGAGAAGAGAGGGAAGAGAGGAGAAGGAGAGAGAAGCTGTACGTTTGTTGTCTCAGTGATTCATGGGCCTGTTGACCTTCCTGTGAGGAGGATGATGAACAGCCTGGTCCCCAACCTCAGACCTTCTCTCTCTTCATCCCTCTGTCGCTCTCTCTCTCCCTTTATCTATCTTCCTCTCTCTCTCTCCCTCTCTCTCTCTCTCTCTCTCTCTCTCTCTCTCTGTCTCCCTCTCTCCCTCCACCTCCTCCTCTCTCTCCTCAACTGTCTGAAGCCTCAACCTTCAGCTCACATTCAATCATTTCAACGCCCATCGCCTGTAGCTTGATAAATACCCAGCATATGGTCACCTCTCTCACCTCTCACTCACTCCATCCTAGAAAACAACATCAACAAAATGCCGCTGGCTGGCTGACTGGCTGACTGGGTGACTGACTGGCTGACTGGGTGACTGGCTGGGTGACTGGGTGACTGGCTGGCTGGCCGGGTGACTGGCTGACTGGTTGACTGGCTGGCTGGCTGGCTGGCTGGGTGGCTGGGTGGCTGGCTGGCTGGCTGGGTGACTGGCTGACTGGCTGGCTGGCTGGCTGGGTGGCTGGCTGACTGGGTGACTGGCTGGCCGGGTGGCTGTCTGGCTGGGTGACTAACTGGCTGGCTGGGTAACTGACTGGCCGGGTGGCTGGCTGGCTGGGTGGGTGACTGGGTGACTGGCTGGCTGGGTGACTGGCTGGCTGACTGGGTGACTGACTGGCCGGGTGGCTGGCTGACTGGGTGACTGGCTGACTGGGTGACTGGCTGGCCGGGTGGCTGGCTGGCTGGGTGACTGGCTGACTGGCTGGCTGGCTGGGTGGCTGACTGACTGGGGGACTGACTGGCCGGGTGACTGGCTGGATGACTGGCTGACTGGGTGACTGGCTGGGTGACTGGCTGACTGGCTGACTGTCTGACTGGGGGACTGGCTGACTGGCTGACTGTGTGACTGGCTGGCTGACTTGCCCACGATGGCGCCAATAGACCTGTTTCAACAGACACTGTATGCATCCCAAATGGCACCCTGTTACCTATATAGTGCACTACGTTTGACCAAGGCCCATAGGGTTATGATCAACAGTAGTGCACTATGTAGGGAATAGGGTGCCATTTGAGACACATTCATAGTGTCTACTGTACCCTACATTCACCCTCTGTCCTATAATGGTTTCATAGGACACATTACCAGGGCTAATGGATTATGTGATGGACTAATGGCTGCTACATTGACCTTCCTGTAAATCAGTCTGCAAGTGGGTTTCAGACAAACTTTGTGAGGGAAAGTTTGACACACCCAACATTTCTACATGTTTTATTCAGGAAAACTCTGTGCCCCAAGGTTTTCTTGGTCAGGAACAACTCTTGCCTGGCTATCTTTTCCCTTCTTTGACAAAAGTTTAGGCCCGTCCCAACATGTCTAATACTTGATAGCACATTGTTTCGTTCTAATTATTAAATGGAGTCATATATTTCCTTTGTATAGTTTTAAATATAATGTAGCCCAACAAAAGCAGTCCGAGATAGGGCCATGAGTTTTTCTTGATCACATGAGACCTACAGTACAACTAGGAGTTAGCAGGAAAACACTCCACATGAATAATTATGGCCCTATAAGAATGAGAAGACTATTAGCCATTTGCATGTCATGTTTTAATGTCTTCATTTAAATGCAAATGTTGGCTTAATGACCCGAATTGAATAGCGACACAGCAATGGATAGTTCAGTTTCCTCCCATTGCTTTGACCTGCCTCTGAAGTATTCATGTGTGTGAGCTATGGTCACGTGTGTTAGGTCTGAAAACAAGTCTCTCTTTTAAAAAATGCATTGAAATGAATCAATTAGTGTTTTGAGAGCTACCTCAAAGTGTATCAATGCGGAAAAAATATATCACTTTTAATTTTCTACTATTGACGAGTTCCTGTGACATTGAAATATAGTTGTATCAAGCTCACTGCTTTCCCTGTCCAATACAAACCACTGTTACTACACAGCCCTGGAGTTGACGATGGCACTTAACACATGAGATTTAAGGTGAGAAGAACATCAAATTACCCCACTGCTACTGCCCTTAATGTACGCATATATAATGTACGCATATATAATGTACGCATATATAATGTACGCATATATAATGTATGCATATATAATGCACGCATATATAATGTATGCATATATAATGTACGCATATATAATGTACACATGTATAATGTACACATGTATAATGTACACATATATAATGTACACATGTATAATGTACACATGTATAATGTACACATGTATAATGTACACATATATAATGTACACATGTATAATGTACACATGTATAATGTACACATATATTATATATGTGCACATTATATATCTGGAGCGTCAGCGTTTGTGGGTTCGGTTACAGGCTCAAAATGACCAGAAACTCGTCAGTCTATTCTTGTTCTGAGAAATGAAGGCTGTTCCAAGCGAGAAATTGCCATGAAACTGAAGATCTCGTACAATGCTGTGTATGACTCCCTTCACAGAACAGAGCAAACGGGCTCTAACCAGAATAGAAAGAGGAGTGGAAGGCCCCGGTGCACAACTGGGGAAGAGGACAAGTACATTAGTGTCGAGTTTGAGAAACAGACGCCTCACAAGTCCTCAACTGGCATAGAATAGACTGGTGAGTTTCAGAAGAAAGCTTTTTGTTTCTGGCCATTAAGCCTTTAATCGAACCCACAAATGCTGATGCTCCAGATACTCAACAAGTCTATCTATCCTACCCTGCCTTTCTAAAGTCTTCGAAAGCCAAGTCAACAAACAGATTACCATTTCAAGTCTCACCATCTCACCTCTGCTATGCAATCTGGTTTTAGAGCTGGTCATGGGTGCACCTCAGCCACGCTCAAGGTTCTAAACGATATCTTAACAGCCATCGATAAGAAACATTACTGTGCAGCCGTATTCATTGATCTGGCCAAGGCTTTCGACTCTGTCAATCACCACATCCTCATCGGCAGACTCGACAGCCTTGGTTTCTCAAATGATTGCCTCGCCTGGTTCACCAACTACTTCTCTGATAGTGTTCAGTGTGTCAAATCGGAGGGTCTGTTGTCCGAACCTCTGGCAGTCTTTATGGGGGTGCCACAGGGTTCAATTCTTGGACCGACTCTCTTCTCTGTATAGATCAATGATGTCGCTCTTGCTGCTGGTGAGTCTCTGATCCACCTCTACGCAGACGACACCATTCTGTATACTTCTGGCCCTTCTTTGGAGACTGTGTTATCAACACTCCAGGCGAGCTTCAACGCCATACAACTCTCCTTCCGTGGCCTCCAATTGCTCTTAAATACAAGTAAAACTAAATGCATGCTCTTCAACCGATCGCTGCCTGCACCTGCCCGCCTGTCCAACATCACTAGACAACATCTAGAATTGGCTTCCCATTTCGCAACAAAGCATCCTTCACTCATGCTGCCAAACATACCCTTGTAAAACTGACCATCCTACCAATCCTCGACTTTGGCGATGTCATTTACAAAATAGCCTCCAATACCCTACCCAACAAATTGGATGCAGTCTATCACAGTGCCATCTGTTTTGTCACCAAAGCCCCATATACTACCCACCATTGCGACCTGTATGCTCTCGTTGGCTGGCCCTCGCTTCATACTCGTCACCAAACCCACTAGCTCCATGTCATCTACAAGACCCTGCTAGGTAAAGTCCCCCCATATCTCAGCTCGCTGGTCACCACAGCATCACCCACCTGTAGCACGCGCTCCAGCAGGTATATCTCTCTGGTCACCCCCAAAACCAATTCTTTCTTTGGCCGCCTCTCATTCCAGTTCTCTGCTGCCAATTACTGGAACGAACTACAAAAATCTCTGAAACTGGAAACACTTATCTCCCTCACTAGCTTTAAGCACCAACTGTCAGAGCAGCTCACAGATTACTGCACCTGTACATAGCCCACCTATAATTTAGCCCAAACAACTACCTCTTTCCCTACTGTATTTATTTTATTTATTTATTTTGCTCCTTTGCACCCCATTATTTTTATTTCTACTTTGCACATTCTTCCACTGCAAATCTACCATTCCAGTGTTTTACTTGCTATATTGTATTTACTTTGCCACCATGGCCTGTTTTTTGCCTTTACCTCCCTTCTCACCTCATTTGCTCACATCGTATATAGACTTGTTTCTACTGTATTATTGACTGTATGTTTGTTTTACTCCATGTGTAACTCTGTGTCGTTGTATCTGTCGAACTGCTTTGCTTTATCTTGGCCAGGTCGCAATTGTAAATGAGAACTTGTTCTCAACTTGCCTACCTGGTTAAATAAAGGTGAAATAAAAAAAGAAATAAATAAAAGTCTAAAGAAGGCCAGTTGTATTGCTTCTTTAATCAGGACAACAGTTTTCAGATGTGCTAACATAATTGCAAAAGGGTTTTCTAATGATCAATTGGCCTTTTAAAATGATAAACTTGGATTAGCCAACACAATGTGTCATTGGAACACAGGAGTGATGGTTGCAGATAATGGGCCTCTGTTCACCTAATGTAGATATCCCATAAAAAATCAGCCGTTTCCAGCAACAATGTCTACACTGTGTGTATCAATTTTATGTTATTTTAATGGACAAAAAAATATGCTTTCTTTCAAAAACAAGGACATTTCTATGTGACCCCAAACTTTTGAACGGTAGTGTATATAATGTTCACATATATAATGTACACATATATAATGTACACATATATAATGTTCACATATATAATGTACACATATATAATGTACACATATATAATGTACATATATATAATGTACACATATATAATGTACACATATATAATGTACACATATATAATGTACACATATATAATGTACACATATATAATGTACACATATATATCCTAATCCTCCTGCTGTAGGCTTACACGCTGTGTGTGTGTTTGTATGTGTATGCGTGTATGTGTGTGTGTGCCATTGCTTGTGTGTGTGCAGAGTCCCACAGTGCTGTAGGCTACATGATGCAGATTTAACCTTGTCTCTCTGCCGGGTCCCTGCAGGCTAGCGCGGGTCGCAGTGGGTTGTAATACTACTAATCAGTGCCTTTTAAGTTTAATGTAAATTACCCTCGGGTTATGACTGTTTAAAGAGGTGAAAGACAAAACGGAGGTGGGGAGATAGATGAGGAGGGAGGGAGGCGGAAACGGAGGGGCAGAGGGAGAGAGGGGAGGGAATGCTGAACTGACTGAGACGTGAGGTCTATTTACTGAAGGCCACAGTGGAAAGAGATACACACACACACACACACACACGAGATTACAGATTGCGTGCAGCACATACAGTATTATCACAGTAAAAAAAAATGCAAGCTGACAGAACGTCTGTGTAAGTATCAGCTATATTGTCATCTGAAGTCAGAATGAAAACCGTCAGTAAATGTTTTTTTTAAAATCTACTGTATCTAATTAATTATCAAGGATATAGTGCTGCTAGCTATTTCTGACACCTTTCAGTATCTGTATTCACAATCAATCTGGTCAAGAATAAGGACAATTATAGCGGTGCATTACAGGGAAATACAAGAAGCCTCCTGTATCAAATCAAATCCATGTTTAGTTGTCACGTGCACCGAATAAAACAGGCATAGATGGACCTTACAGTGAAATGCTGAATACAACAGGCATAGATGGACCTTACAGTGAAATGCTGAATACAACACGTGTAGGTAGACCATACAGTGAAATGCTGAATACAACAGGTGTAGTAGTCCTTACAGTGAAATGCTGAATACAACAGGTGTAGTACACCTTACAGTGAAATGCTGAATACAACAGGCATAGATGGACCTTACAGTGAAATGCTGAATACAACAGGTGTAGGTAGACCTTACAGTGAAATGCTGAATACAACAGGTGTAGATAGACCTTACAGTGAAATGCTGAATACAACAGGTGTAGATAGACCTTACAGTGAAATGCTGAATACAACAGGTGTAGGTAGACCATACAGTGAAATGCTGAATACAACAGGTGTAGGTAGACCTTACAGTGAAATGCTGAATATAACAGGCATAGATGGACCTTACAGTGAAATGCTGAATACAACAGGTGTAGATAGACCTTACAGTGAAATGCTGAATACAACAGGTGTAGATAGACCTTACAGTGAAATGCTGAATACAACAGGTGTAGGTAGACCTTACAGTGAAATGCTGAATACAACAGGTGTAGGTAGACCTTACAGTGAAATGCTGAATACAACAGGTGTAGTAGACCTTACAGTGAAATGCTGAATACAACAGGTGTAGGTAGACCTTACAGTGAAATGCTGAATACAACAGGTGTAGGTAGACCTTACAGTGAAATGCTGAATACAACAGGTGTAGGTAGACCTTACAGTGAAATGCTGAATACAACAGGTGTAGTAGACCTGACAGGGAAATGCTGAATACAACAGGTGTAGGTAGACCTTACAGTGAAATGCTGAATACAACAGGTGTAGATAGACCTTACAGTGAAATGCTGAATACAACAGGTGTAGATAGACCTTACAGTGAAATGCTGAATACAACAGGTGTAGGTAGACCATACAGTGAAATGCTGAATACAACAGGTGTAGGTAGACCTTACAGTGAAATGCTGAATATAACAGGCATAGATGGACCTTACAGTGAAATGCTGAATACAACAGGTGTAGATAGACCTTACAGTGAAATGCTGAATACAACAGGTGTAGATAGACCTTACAGTGAAATGCTGAATACAACAGGTGTAGGTAGACCTTACAGTGAAATGCTGAATACAACAGGTGTAGGTAGACCTTACAGTGAAATGCTGAATACAACAGGTGTAGTAGACCTTACAGTGAAATGCTGAATACAACAGGTGTAGTAGACCTTACAGTGAAATGCTGAATACAACAGGTGTAGTAGACCTTACAGTGAAATGCTGAATACAACAGGTGTAGTAGACCTTACAGTGAAATGCTGAATACAACAGGTGTAGGTAGACCTTACAGTGAAATGCTGAATACAACAGGTGTAGTAGACCTTACAGTGAAATGCTGAATACAACAGGTGTAGTAGACCTTACAGTGAAATGCTGAATACAACAGGTGTAGTAGACCTTACAGTGAAATGCTGAATACAACAGGTGTAGTAGACCTTACAGTGAAATGCTGAATACAACAGGTGTAGGTAGACCTTACAGTGAAATGCTGAATACAACAGGTGTAGGTAGACCTTACAGTGAAATGCTGAATACAACAGGTGTAGGTAGACCTTACAGTGAAATGCTGAATACAACAGGTGTAGTAGACCTTACAGTGAAATGCTGAATACAACAGGTGTAGGTAGACCTTACAGTGAAATGCTGAATACAACAGGTGTAGGTAGACCTTACAGTGAAATGCTGAATACAACAGGTGTAGTAGACCTTACAGTGAAATGCTGAATACAACAGGTGTAGATAGACCTTACAGTGAAATGCTGAATACAACAGGTGTAGGTAGACCTTACAGTGAAATGCTGAATACAACAGGTGTAGTAGACCTTACAGTGAAATGCTGAATACAACAGGTGTAGTAGACCTTACAGTGAAATGCTGAATACAACAGGTGTAGGTAGACCTTACAGTGAAATGCTGAATACAACAGGTGTAGTAGACCTTACAGTGAAATGCTGAATACAACAGGTGTAGTAGACCTTACAGTGAAATGCTGAATACAACAGGTGTAGTAGACCTTACAGTGAAATGCTGAATACAACAGGTGTAGTAGACCTTACAGTGAAATGCTGAATACAACAGGTGTAGGTAGACCTTACAGTGAAATGCTGAATACAACAGGTGTAGTAGACCTTACAGTGAAATGCTGAATACAACAGGTGTAGTAGACCTTACAGTGAAATGCTGAATACAACAGGTGTAGTAGACCTTACAGTGAAATGCTGAATACAACAGGTGTAGTAGACCTTACAGTGAAATGCTGAATACAACAGGTGTAGGTAGACCTTACAGTGAAATGCTGAATACAACAGGTGTAGGTAGACCTTACAGTGAAATGCTGAATACAACAGGTGTAGGTAGACCTTACAGTGAAATGCTGAATACAACAGGTGTAGGTAGACCTTACAGTGAAATGCTGAATACAACAGGTGTAGGTAGACCTTACAGTGAAATGCTGAATACAACAGGTGTAGGTAGACCTTACAGTGAAATGCTGAATACAACAGGTGTAGTAGACCTTACAGTGAAATGCTGAATACAACAGGTGTAGATAGACCTTACAGTGAAATGCTGAATACAACAGGTGTAGGTAGACCTTACAGTGAAATGCTGAATACAACAGGTGTAGGTAGACCTTACAGTGAAATGCTGAATACAACAGGTGTAGTAGACCTGACAGGGAAATGCTGAATACAACAGGTGTAGGTAGACCTTACAGTGAAATGCTGAATACAACAGGTGTAGGTAGACCTTACAGTGAAATGCTGAATACAACAGGTGTAGTAGACCTTACAGTGAAATGCTGAATACAACAGGTGTAGATAGACCTTACAGTGAAATGCTGAATACAACAGGTGTAGGTAGACCTTACAGTGAAATGCTGAATACAACAGGTGTAGGTAGACCTTACAGTGAAATGCTGAATACAACAGGTGTAGTAGACCTGACAGGGAAATGCTGAATACAACAGGTGTAGGTAGACCTTACAGTGAAATGCTGAATACAACAGGTGTAGGTAGACCTTACAGTGAAATGCTGAATACAACAGGTGTAGATAGACCTTACAGTGAAATGCTGAATACAACAGGTGTAGGTAGACCTTACAGTGAAATGCTGAATACAACAGGTGTAGTAGACCTTACAGTGAAATGCTGAATACAACAGGTGTAGTAGACCTGACAGGGAAATGCTGAATACAACAGGTGTAGATAGACCTTACAGTGAAATGCTGAATACAACAGGTGTAGGTAGACCTTACAGTGAAATGCTGAATACAACAGGTGTAGTAGACCTTACAGTGAAATGCTGAATACAACAGGTGTAGTAGACCTTACAGTGAAATGCTGAATACAACAGGTGTAGGTAGACCTTACAGTGAAATGCTGAATACAACAGGTGTAGGTAGACCTTACAGTGAAATGCTGAATACAACAGGTGTAGTAGACCTTACAGTGAAATGCTGAATACAACAGGTGTAGGTAGACCTTACAGTGAAATGCTGAATACAACAGGTGTAGTAGACCTTACAGTGAAATGCTGAATACAACAGGTGTAGGTAGACCTTACAGTGAAATGCTGAATACAACAGGTGTAGTAGACCTTACAGTGAAATGCTGAATACAACAGGTGTAGGTAGACCTTACAGTGAAATGCTGAATACAACAGGTGTAGGTAGACCTTACAGTGAAATGCTGAATACAACAGGTGTAGGTAGACCTTACAGTGAAATGCTGAATACAACAGGTGTAGGTAGACCTTACAGTGAAATGCTGAATACAACAGGTGTAGTAGACCTTACAGTGAAATGCTGAATACAACAGGTGTAGGTAGACCTTACAGTGAAATGCTGAATACAACAGGTGTAGGTAGACCTTACAGTGAAATGCTGAATACAACAGGTGTAGATAGACCTTACAGTGAAATGCTGAATACAACAGGTGTAGGTAGACCTTACAGTGAAATGCTGAATACAACAGGTGTAGTAGACCTTACAGTGAAATGCTGAATACAACAGGTGTAGGTAGACCTTACAGTGAAATGCTGAATACAACAGGTGTAGTAGACCTTACAGTGAAATGCTGAATACAACAGGTGTAGGTAGACCTTACAGTGAAATGCTGAATACAACAGGTGTAGATAGACCTTACAGTGAAATGCTGAATACAACAGGTGTAGGTAGACCTTACAGTGAAATGCTGAATACAACAGGTGTAGTAGACCTTACAGTGAAATGCTGAATACAACAGGTGTAGTAGACCATACAGTGAAATGCTGAATACAACAGGTGTAGGTAGACCTTACAGTGAAATGCTGAATACAACAGGTGTAGTAGACCTTACAGTGAAATGCTGAATACAACAGGTGTAGTAGACCTTACAGTGAAATGCTGAATACAACAGGTGTAGTAGACCTTACAGTGAAATGCTGAATACAACAGGTGTAGTAGACCTTACAGTGAAATGCTGAATACAACAGGTGTAGGTAGACCTTACAGTGAAATGCTGAATACAACAGGTGTAGATAGACCTTACAGTGAAATGCTGAATACAACAGGTGTAGGTAGACCTTACAGTGAAATGCTGAATACAACAGGTGTAGTAGACCTTACAGTGAAATGCTGAATACAACAGGTGTAGTAGACCATACAGTGAAATGCTGAATACAACAGGTGTAGGTAGACCTTACAGTGAAATGCTGAATACAACAGGTGTAGTAGACCTTACAGTGAAATGCTGAATACAACAGGTGTAGTAGACCTTACAGTGAAATGCTGAATACAACAGGTGTAGTAGACCATACAGTGAAATGCTGAATACAACAGGTGTAGTAGACCTTACAGTGAAATGCTGAATACAACAGGTGTAGTAGACCTTACAGTGAAATGCTGAATACAACAGGTGTAGTAGACCTTACAGTGAAATGCTGAATACAACAGGTGTAGGTAGACCTTACAGTGAAATGCTGAATACAACAGGTGTAGTAGACCTTACAGTGAAATGCTGAATACAACAGGTGTAGTAGACCTTACAGTGAAATGCTGAATACAACAGGTGTAGTAGACCTTACAGTGAAATGCTGAATACAACAGGTGTAGGTAGACCTTACAGTGAAATGCTGAATACAACAGGTGTAGGTAGACCTTACAGTGAAATGCTGAATACAACAGGTGTAGATAGACCTTACAGTGAAATGCTGAATACAACAGGTGTAGTAGACCTTACAGTGAAATGCTGAATACAACAGGTGTAGTAGACCTTACAGTGAAATGCTGAATACAACAGGTGTAGTAGACCATACAGTGAAATGCTGAATACAACAGGTGTAGTAGACCTTACAGTGAAATGCTGAATACAACAGGTGTAGTAGACCTTACAGTGAAATGCTGAATACAACAGGTGTAGTAGACCATACAGTGAAATGCTGAATACAACAGGTGTAGGTAGACCTTACAGTGAAATGCTGAATACAACAGGTGTAGTAGACCTTACAGTGAAATGCTGAATACAACAGGTGTAGTAGACCTTACAGTGAAATGCTGAATACAACAGGTGTAGTAGACCATACAGTGAAATGCTGAATACAACAGGTGTAGGTAGACCTTACAGTGAAATGCTGAATACAACAGGTGTAGGTAGACCTTACAGTGAAATGCTGAATACAACAGGTGTAGTAGACCTTACAGTGAAATGCTGAATACAACAGGTGTAGGTAGACCTTACAGTGAAATGCTGAATACAACAGGTGTAGGTAGACCTTACAGTGAAATGCTTACTTACAGGCTCTAACCAGCAGGGCAATAAAACATAAATAAACAAAGGTATTAGGTGAAAAAAAGGTAAGTAAAGAAATAAAAGCAACTGTAAAAAGACAGTGAAAAATAACAGTAGCGAGGCTATATACAGTAGTGAGGCTATATATAGTAGTGAGGCTATATATAGTAGTGAGGCTTTATATAGTAGTGAGGCTATATATAGTAGTGAGGCTTTATATAGTAGTGAGGCTATATATAGTAGTGAGGCTTTATACAGTAGTGAGGCTATATATAGTAGTGAGGCTTTATATAGTAGTGAGGCTATATACAGTAGTGAGGCTATATATAGTAGTGAGGCTATATATAGTAGTGAGGCTTTATATAGTAGTGAGGCTATATATAGTAGTGAGGCTTTATATAGTAGTGAGGCTATATATAGTAGTGAGGCTTTATACAGTAGTGAGGCTATATATAGTAGTGAGGCTTTATATAGTAGTGAGGCTATATATAGTAGTGAGGCTTTATATAGTAGTGAGGCTATATATAGTAGTGAGGCTATATATAGTAGTGAGGCTATATATAGTAGTGAGGCTATATATAGTAGTGAGGCTTTATATAGTAGTGAGGCTATATATAGTAGTGAGGCTTTATATAGTAGTGAGGCTATATATAGTAGTGAGGTGTAGTAGAGGCTTACATATGAAATAGTGAGGCTACATATAGTAGTGAGGCTAGATATAGTAGTGAGGCTATATATAGTAGTGAGGCTTTATATAGTAGTGAGGCTATATATAGTAGTGAGGCTTTATACAGTAGTGAGGCTATATATAGTAGTGAGGCTTTATATAGTAGTGAGGCTGATATACAGTAGTGAGGTGTAGTATATAGTAGTGAGGCTATAATACAGTGAGGTTTATATAGTAGTGAGGCTATATATAGTAGTGAGGCTTTATATAGTAGTGAGGCTATATATAGTAGTGAGGCTTTATACAGTAGTGAGGCTATATATAGTAGTGAGGCTTTATATAGTAGTGAGGCTATATATAGTAGTGAGGCTTTATATAGTAGTGAGGCTATATATAGTAGTGAGGCTTTATATAGTAGTGAGGCTATATATAGTAGTGAGGCTTTATACAGTAGTGAGGCTATATATAGTAGTGAGGCTTTATATAGTAGTGAGGCTATATATAGTAGTGAGGCTTTATACAGTAGTGAGGCTACATACAGTAGCGAGGCTACATACAGTAGTGAGGCTTTATATAGTAGTGAGGCTTTATATAGTAGTGAGGCTTTATATAGTAGTGAGGCTATATATAGTAGCGAGGCTACATACAGTAGTGAGGCTATATATAGTAGTGAGGCTTTATATAGTAGTGAGGCTATATATAGTAGTGAGGCTTTATATAGTAGTGAGGCTTTATACAGTAGTGAGGCTACATACAGTAGCGAGGCTACATACAGTAGTGAGGCTATATATAGTAGTGAGGCTTTATATAGTAGTGAGGCTATATATAGTAGTGAGGCTTTATACAGTAGTGAGGCTATATATAGTAGCGAGGCTATATACAGTAGTGAGGCTTTATATAGTAGTGAGGCTATATATAGTAGCGAGGCTATATACAGTAGTGAGGCTTTATATAGTAGTGAGGCTATATATAGTAGTGAGGCTTTATACAGTAGTGAGGCTTTATATAGTAGTGAGGCTATATATAGTAGTGAGGCTTTATATAGTAGTGAGGCTATATATAGTAGTGAGGCTTTATATAGTAGTGAGGCTTTATACAGTAGTGAGGCTACATACAGTAGCGAGGCTACATACAGTAGTGAGGCTATATATAGTAGTGAGGCTTTATATAGTAGTGAGGCTATATATAGTAGTGAGGCTTTATACAGTAGTGAGGCTACATACAGTAGCGAGGCTACATACAGTAGTGAGGCTTTATATAGTAGTGAGGCTACATACAGTAGTGAGGCTTTATATAGTAGTGAGGCTATATACAGTAGTGAGGCTATATATAGTAGTGAGGCTACATACAGTAGTGAGGCTATATATAGTAGTGAGGCTTTATACAGTAGTGAGGCTACATACAGTAGCGAGGCTACATACAGTAGTGAGGCTTTATATAGTAGCGAGGCTACATACAGTAGTGAGGCTTTATATAGTAGTGAGGCTATATATAGTAGTGAGGCTTTATATAGTAGTGAGGCTATATATAGTAGTGAGGCTTTATACAGTAGTGAGGCTACATACAGTAGCGAGGCTACATACAGTAGTGAGGCTTTATATAGTAGTGAGGCTACATACAGTAGTGAGGCTTTATATAGTAGTGAGGCTATATACAGTAGTGAGGCTATATACAGTAGTGAGGCTTTATATAGTAGTGAGGCTATATATAGTAGTGAGGCTTTATACAGTAGTGAGGCTACATACAGTAGCGAGGCTACATACAGTAGTGAGGCTTTATATAGTAGCGAGGCTACATACAGTAGTGAGGCTTTATATAGTAGTGAGGCTATATACAGTAGTGAGGCTTTATATAGTAGTGAGGCTATATACAGAAGTGAGGCTATATATAGTAGTGAGGCTTTATACAGTAGTGAGGCTATATACAGTAGTGAGGCTATATACAGTAGTGAGGCTATATACAGGCACCGGTTAGTTGGGCTGACTGAGGTCGTACGTACATGTATAGTGACTATGTATATATGATAAACAGAGAGTAGAAGGAGCGTCAAAGAGAGGTTGGTGGGTGGTGGGTGGTGGGTGGCGGGACACAATGCAGATAGCCTGGTTAGCCAATGTGCGGGGACACTGGTTGGTCGGGCTAATTGAAGTAGTATGTAAATTAATGTATAGTTAAAGTGACTATGCATATATAATAAACAGAGAGTAGCAGCAGCGTAAAAGAGGGGTTGGGGGGGGGGCACCTCGCCTTCTGGATGATAGCGGGGTGAACAGGCAGTGGCTCGGGTGGTTGTTGTCCTTGATGATCTTTATGGCCTTCCTGTAACATCGGGTGGTGTAGGTGTCCTGGAGGGCAGGTAGTTTGCCCCCGGTGATGTGTTGTGCAGACCTCACTACCCTCTGGAGAGCCTTACGGTTGTGGGCAGAGCAGTTGCCGTACCAGTTGGTGATACAGCCCAACAGGATGCTCTCAGGATGCTCTGTTTCCTGAAGTCCACAATCATCTCCTTTGTTTTATTGACGTTGAGTGTGAGGCTATTTTCCTGACACCTGTCACGAGTCCGACTGAAGGTGGCTCCCCTTCCCGTTCGGGTGGCGCTCGGCGTCGCCGGTCTACTAGCTGCCACTGATTTCTTTCCTCCCCCTCCTTATATGTTTATTGATAGCACCTGTTTTAAGGTTGTAATTAGTTGGGCTTTATTAGTCAGCCGGCCCGCCCGTTTCTTTGTGCGGGATTGAATATTGTAACCCTGGTGTTGGTTAGAGACGAACGTGCTGTTGTGTGTTAGTGTATAGTGCTGTTATATTTTCGTTCCCCATATCTGGGGTATGTTGTTTTAAGCACCCAGTGTTTAGTGGGTAGCCGTGTTTTCACCGTGTGCACATTAAAAGAGCACTATACTGAACTCTCTGTTTCCCTGCGCCTGACTCCACATTCACGACACCCAGGACCTTACAACACCACACTGCGAGGGCCCTCACCTCCTCCCTGTAGGCCGTCTCGTCGTTGTTGGTAATCAAGCCTACCACTGTAGTGTGGTGTTAAATGCTGGGCTGGAGTCGATGAACAGCATTCTTACATAGGTATTCCTCTTGTCCAGATGGGTTAGGGCAGTGTGCAGTGTGGTTGCGATTGCGTCCTCTGTGGACCTATTGGGGCGGTAATCAAATTGGAGTGGGTCTAGGGTGTCAGGTAGGCTGGAGGTGATATGGTCCTTGACTAGTCTCTCAAAGCACTTCATGATGACGGAAGTGAGTGCTACGGGCGGTAGTCTTTTAGCTCAGTTACCTTTGCTATCTTGGGAACAGGAACAATGGTGGCCCTCTTGAAGCATGTGGGGACAGCAGACTGGGATAAGGATTGATTAAAAATGTCTGTAAACACACCAGCCAGCTGGTCTGTGCATGCTCTGATGACGCTGCTTGGGATGCCGTCTGGGCCTGCAGCCTTGCGAGGGTTAACACGTTTAAATGTTTTACTCACGTCGGCTGCAGTGAAGGAGAGTCTGCAGGTTTTGAAAGCGGGCCTTGTCAGTGGCACTGTATTGTCCTCAAAGCGAGCAAAGAAGTTATTTAGTCTGTCTGGGAGCAAGACATCCTGGTCCGCGACGGGGCTGGGTTTCTTTTTGTACTCCGTGACTGACTGTAGACTCTACTTTGTCTCTATACTGACGCTTAGCTTGTTTGATTGCCTTGCGGAGGGAATATCTACACTGTTTGTATTCGGTCATGTTTCCGGTCACCTTGCTCTGGTTAAAAGCAGTGGTTCGCGCTTTCAGTTTCGCGCGAATGCTGCCATCATCCCTAAAGCCAACACTGGTTTGGGAATGTTTTAATAGTTAGCCAATGCACTTGCTGAATGAACTTTTATCTCTCACCGAAACATCAGCTATTCGAGCAATGTTGTTGTTGGACTCAGCGGAACAGTCTTGAAGCGTGGAATCAAATTTTCCACCTGATTCCCATACAGATTTTATACTGTTTTTCCTTTTTAGTCTCTGTCTATAGGCTGGGAGCAATATCAAAATGGAGTCATGGTCAGCTTTTCACGAAAGGAGGGCTGGGGAGGGCCTTATATACCGCCGCGGAAGTTAGAATAACAATGATCCAGGGTTTTAACAGCCCTGGTAGCACAATCAATATGCTGATAGAATTTAAGTCTTGTTTTCAGATTCACACTTCTTATTAAAATCCCCAGATACAATGAATGCAGCCTCAGGATATGTGGTTTCCAGTTTACATGGTCAAATAAAGTTTGTAAATCAGGGCCGTCTGATGTTTCTGGTTTGGGGAATATTTTAATAGTTAGCCAATGCGGCTGTGATTATAATCAGAAGAGAATTCTCTTGTTGGATAAAGGGACATTTGATTGTAAGGAATTCTAGGTCAGGTGAACAGAAGGACTTGAGTTCCTGTTTTAGTTCTGTCTATGATGGGAGCAACAAAATGGAGTCTCAGTTAATCATAAGGATACCTGTCAGGGACCTTTATTTCCTGTGTTTTGTATTTAGTTAGTATGGTCAGGGCGTTAGCCCTGGGTGGGCAGTCTATGTTTGTTTTTCTATGATTTGGGTATTTCTAGTTTCACCTAGTATGGTTCTCAATCAGAGGCAGGTGTCATTAGTTGTCTTGTTTTCAGATTCTGATTGAGAGCCTCATATGTGGTTTCCAGTTCACATAGGTAGTTTGTTCCTGTCTCTGTCTTTGCACCAGATAGGACTGTTTTGATTTTCACATTTCTTGTTTTTTGTAGTCAGTTGTTCATTTGATTGTAACGTATTAAAAAGAACATGGACAATTACTTGAGCTCTTGTATTGGTCCTCTGATCCGTTTCGCCTCTCCTCTTCGGAAGAAGAGGAGGAAATTCATTACAATACCCCCCCGCCCCTCTTCTTACCACAAAGATGCTTGTTTCTGTCGGCGCAATGCGTGAAAAAAACATCTGGCTGTACCGACTCCGATAGCGTGTTTCGAGTGAGCCATGTTTCCGTGAAGCAAAGAACGTTACAGTCTCTGATGTCTCTCTGGAATGCTACCCTAATATATAATAATATATGCCATTTAGCTGACGCTTTTATCAACCTTGTTTAAGTCAGACTGGCACATTCTACGTATGGATGGTATGCCCTGGCGTTACAAGCGCCATGCTCTACCAACTGAGCCACAGAAGGACCACCCTATACTACCCTTGCTCGGATTTCATCAACCTTGTTGTGAAGAGACTGGACATTGGCGAGTAGTATGCTAGAGAGCGGTGCGCGATGTGCCCGTCTCCGGAGCCTGACCAGCAGACCGTTCCGTCTGCCCCTTTTACGGTGACGTTGTTTTGGTTCGCTGACTGGGATCTGATCCAAAACACAGGATCCGCTTCGGGAAAGTCGTATTCCTGGTCGTAATGATGGTGAGTTAACGTTGCTCTTATATTCAGTAGTTCCTCCCGACTGTACAGTATGTAATAAAACCTAAGATGACCTGGGGTACCAATGTAAGAAATAACCCTTAAAAAAAACACTACGTAGTTTTCAGACCACCATCGTCCCTGTGCCCAAGAACACAAAGGCAACCTGCCTAAATGACTACAGACCCGTAGCACTCACTTCCGTAGCCATGAAGGGCTTTGAAAGTCTGGTAATGGCTCACATCAACACCATTATCCCAGAAACCCTAGACCCACTCCAATTTGCATACCACCCAAACAGATCCAAAGATGATGCAATCTCTATTGCACGCCACACTGCAATTTCCCACCTGGACAAAAGGAACACGTATGTGAGAATGCTATTCATTGACTACAGCTCAGCGTTCAACACCATAGTACCCTCAAAGCTCATCACTAAGCTAAGGATCCTGGACTTCCTGACGATGAGGGTAGGTAGCAACACATCTGCCATGCTGATCCTCAACACTGGAGCTCCCCAGGGGTGCGTGCTCAGTCCCCTCCTGTACTCCCTGTTCACCCACGACTGCATTGCCAAGCACAACTCCAACACCATCATTAAGTTTGCAGACGACACAACAGTGGTAGGCCTGATTACCGACAACGACAAGACAGCCTATAGGGAGGAAGTCAGAGACCTGGCGGTGCCAGAATAACAACCTATCCCTCAAAGTAACCAAGACCAGGGAGATGATTGTGGATTACAGGAAAAGGAGGACCGAGTACGCACCCATTCTCATCGACGGCGCTGTAGTGGAGCAGGTTGAGAGCTTCAAGTTCCTTGGTGTCCACATCACCAACAAACTAGAATGGTCAATACACACCAAGACAGTCGTGAAGAGGGCACGACAAAGCCTATTCCCCCTCAGGAATCAAAAAAAGATTTGGCATGGGTCCTGAGATCCTCAAAAGGTTCTACAGCTGCAATATCCTGACTGGTTGCATCCCTGCCTGGTAGGGCAATTGCTCGGCCTCCGACCGCAAGGCACTACAGAGGGTAGTGCGTACGGCCCATTACATCACTGGGGCTTAGCTGCCTGCTATCCAGGACCTCTACACCAGGCAGTGTCATACACTGTTCTCTCTACTACCGCATGTCAGCGGTACCGAGTGCCAAGTCTAGGACAAAAAGGCTTCTCAACAGTTTTTACCCCAAAGCTATAAGACTCCTGAACAGGTAATCAAATGGCTACCCGGACTATTTGCATTGTGTGCCCCCCCATCCCCTCTTTTACGCTGCTGCTACTCTGGTGTTTATCATATATGCATAGTCACTTTAACTATACATTCATGTACATACTACCTCATTTGCCCCAACCAACCAGTGGTCCAGCACATTGGCTAACCAGGCTATCTGCATTGTGTCCCACCACCCACCACCCACCACCCACCAACCTCTCTTTTACGCTACTTGCTACTCTCTGTTCATCATATATGCATAGTCCCTTTAACCATATCTACATGTACAGACTACCTCAATCAGCCTGACTAACAGGTGTCTGTCTATATGTAGCCTCGCTACTTTTATAGCCGCGCTACTTTTATAGCCTCGCTACTGTTTTTCACTGTCTTTTTAGTGTTTTATTTCTTTAACTACCTATTGTTCACCTAATACCTTTTTTTGCACTATTGGCTAGAGCCTGTAAGTAAGCATTTCACTGTATGGTCTACACCTAGGAAACAAACAGGCTTTCTCCTCTCTATAGACCACTCCTGTAGGAAACAAACAGGCTTTCTCCTCTCTATAGACCACTCCTGTAGGAAACAAACAGGCTTTCTCCTCTCTATAGACCACTCCTGTAGGAAATAAACAGGCTTTCTCCTCTCTATAGACCACTCCTGTAGGAAACAAACAGGCTTTCTCCTCTCTATAGACCACTCCTGTAGGAAACAAACAGGCTTTCTCCTCTCTATAGACCACTCATGTAGGAAATGAACAGGCTTTCTCCTCTCTATGGACCACTCCTGTAGGAAACAAACAGGCTTTCTCCTCTCTATAGACCACTCCTGTAGGAAACAAACAGGCTTTCTTCTCTCTATAGACCACTCATGTAGGAAATAAACAGGCTTTCTCCTCTCTATAGACCACTCCTGTAGGCAGCAAGCAGGATTTCTCTTGTCTACTATTCTCTGTTACACAAGGCACTTTCTTAAAGCATCACACACATCTCACATCCTCTCTCTCTCTATTTCTCTATCTCTCTCTCTCTGTGTAATGATGATACACACATACACACACACACACACACAAATACACACACACACACAAATAAATATTAAGAACGATGTGCTTTTTCAAAACGTCTTCACTGTTTGGGCTTTGCAGTTGCTAAGGGCCCCCGAAAAATACAACAATAAACATAGATTTTGGAGGGGGGAGTTGATAGTTAGAATAGTAGAATACACAAGGTGCAAGTTTGAAATTATTTTTTAAATCTTGTTTTGTCAGTCCCTGACAATCATTTAGTTTGCCATGTCAGCTAACCTGTCACACCCTGATATTTTTTACCTGTCTTTATGATTGTCTTCACCCCCCTCCAGGTGTTGCCCATCTTCCCCATTATCCCCTGTGTATTTATACAGGTGTTCTCTGTTTGTCTGTTACCAGTTTGTCTTGTTTGTCAAGGCAACTAGCGGTTGCTTTTTCCCAGCCTCTCTTTTCTCGTCCTCCTGGTTCAGACCCTTGTCTGTCCTGACCCTGAGCCCCGCCTCAACACTCTGCCTGACCCTGAGCCTGCCTGCCCTCCTGTACCTTTGCCCACGTATCTAGATTACTGACCTCTGCCTGCCCTTGCCCCTAAGCCTGACTGCCTTTGCCCCTATTGCTGTAATAAACATTGTCACTTCGACACAGTCTGCATCTGGGTCTTACCTTTATCCTGATATAATAATTTTTTGATTGTTAAGTTAGTCTAGCCAGTTACCTAAACTTGAAGTAATTATGACCCCAAAACTAACCAGGCTTGTACAGCATGTGCCCAGAGTCCCTGACCTCCAGGGGGGCCCCAGTTTATTTTGTTAGTCACTCTCACTCAGATATCAATAACATGGCATAAGTTACAGCAAAATGTGTAGAACTGCAGAAAACGTACTTTAAAAGGGCAAAATGTTCTCTATGCCCCAATGCAAAATGATCTCTATGCCCCAAGGCAAAATGTTCTCTATGCCCCAAGGCAAAATGTTCTCTATGCCCCAAGGCAAAATGTTCTCTATGCCCCAAGGCTAAATGTTATCTATGCCCCAAGGCAAAATCTGTAGGATTGCAGGAAATAAACTTTCAAACATCAATCTTTCTCTCTACCGTCAAGAGGGAGCCACAATTATTTCTTGCCCGTTTGGTGGGGGCCCGCCAACCAAATCTCACTTAGGGCCTCCAAAAGGCTAGAGCCGGCCCTGTCTAGATGCTGCAGTTGTATTTATTTTTTATGTGTAATAGATTCTACATTTACATTTCTAATATGCCAAGACTACACAGATAGAACGTAACGTCATACAACATATTGAAATGTTAATTTTATGAATGAGAATGAGTGAGGCTAGTTAAATGAATTCAGTCTTTGCAACTACTCTCTTTGGGTCAGTTAAACATTCAGAGCAGGTGCGTAAATACACAAACAAACTGACAAACAACCTAAACAACAACAACCTATAGCCTACAGCTAGTAGGTCTACATGTCAACATAAGACAGGAGGCTACTTACCACATGGATAGCAACACCGTCTCTTCCCGCTCTCACTCCTATTCATTTCATTTGCACAGCCAGAATGGTGATCTTTCATCGATCAACTTAACCTTCCCGAGTCCCGAGGGCTTGTCATCGCCGGTCTACTGTGAGTCACATCAAAAACTGATCAAGAAAGCAGCCTCATACCCCCAACGGGTCTTTGCAAACAAGTAGGCTAGGCTACAATATTAAACAGATATTAAACAATATTAGACAGATACATTTTTGTTTGTTTCATTCTTTGACATAGTGTTTAAAGATTAATCTTTAATTAGTAATTAACTGCAAATAAAGAACATGAAGCACTTCTAGATTGATCCCATGATGCCCGCATTCATTAAATTCCACAATTCCTTATGATAATGCCATGGACATACATTATCATAAGGAATACATATTAGAAGGCCAAGTTTGTTTTCCCGGTGCCCCCTGGGTGGGTAGAGGTTTACCTCTAGGATAAAATGGAATGGTCTAAAAATTAGCACACTCTGTTCACCCGGCAATGCTCAAATGGAATGGTCTAAAAATGAGCACACTCTGCTCACCCGGCAATACTAAAATGGAATGGTCTAAAATTGAGCACACTCTGCTCACCCGGCAATGCTAAAATGGAATGGTCTAAAAATGAGCACACTCTGCTCACCCGGCAATGCTCAAATGGAATGGTCTAAAAATGAGCACACTCTGCTCACCCGGCAATACTAAAATGGAATGGTCTAAAATTGAGCACACTCTGCTCACCCGGCAATGCTCAAATGGAATGGTCTAAAAATGAGCACACTCTGCTCACCCGGCAATGCTCAAATGGAATGGTCTAAAATTGAGCACACTCTGCTCACCCGGCAATGCTAAAATGGAATGGTCTAAAAATGAGCACACTCTGCTCACCCGGCAATGCTCAAATGGAATGGTCTGAAAATGAGCACACTCTGCTCACCTGGCAATGCTAAAATGGAATGGTCTAAAAAGCACACTCTGCTCAAATACAAAAATGGAATGGTCTAAAATTGAACACACTCTGCTCACCAAAATGAAAATGGAATGGTTCCAAAAGAACACACTCTGCTCACCTGGCAATGCTCAAATGGAATGGTCTAAAAATGAGCACACTCTGCTTCACCCGGCAATACTAAAATGGAATGGTTAAAAATTGAGCACACTTGCTCACCAGGCTGCAAATGAATGGTCTAATAATGAGCACACTCTGCTCACCAGGTGCTAAAATGGAATGGTCTGAAAATGAGCACACTCTGCTCACCCGGCAATACTAAAATGGAATGGTCTTTGGGGGATGCTCACCCGGCAATGCTAAAATGGAATGGTCTAAAAATGAGCACATCTGCTCACCTGGCAATGCTCAAATGGAATGGTCTAAAAATGAGCACACTCTGCTCACCCGGCAATACTAAAATGGAATGGTCTAAAATTGCCACACTCTGCTCAGGCAATGCTAAAATGGAATGGTATAAAAATGAGCACACTTTGCTCAAGGCAATGCTAAAATGGAATGGTCAAAAATCATGAAGTCTGCTCACCCGACATTTAAAATGTATTTAAAAAACATTAAACAAACAAAAACTAAAACAATTAGGGTTCCAAACAGAACAATTAGGGTTCCAAAAACTCAATTAGGGTTGGTTTTTACAGGGGGGGAGTTGCATTTCATTTACTGCAGTTAAAAATGGGGTTTTTCCTGCAAATGATAATAATGCCTTTTTTTTGGTGTAGAGCGGTTTGAATTACTCCCTGCCTGAAATAACAGCCTGTTTTGGGGGATTGGATTTTGTCTAATGGGGACATCATGAACAGGGGAGGCGTTATTTACTCTATTGGGGGAGGAGTTATTTAAAACTGTATTGTGGTTTCAACAACAGGGGAGGAGTTATTTACAATGGAGTTATTTAATCTAATGGGGTTTGAACAGGGGAGGAGTTATTTACTCTAATGGGGTTTGAAAGGGAGGAGTTATTTAACAAATGGGGTTTAAACATTGGGCGCAAAAGTTATTTAGCCCCCTTAATGGGGGATACTTTGTTTACCTTTTGCTGGTTTACAGCTGTAGGAGTTATTTACTCTAATCAGTTTTGCACAGGGAGAGACTGACATTTTTTCTCCTTGCAAAACAGCTTGAACTCAGTGAGGTTGGATGAAGAGCATTTGTAAACAGGTTTTCAGTTCTTTCCACAGATTCTCGAGGATTCAGGTCTGGACTTTGACTTGGCCATTCTAACACATGGATATGTTTATTTTTGAACCATTCCATTGTAGATTTTGTTTATGTTTTGGATCATTGTCTTGTTGGAAGACAAATCTCCGTCCCAGTCTCAGGTCTTTTGCAGACTCCATCAGGTTTTTACTTCCAGAATGGTCCTGTTTTGGCTCCATCCATCTTCCCATCAATTTGAACCATCTTCCCTGTCCCTGCTGAAGAAAAGCAGGCCCAAACCATGATGCTACCACCATGTTTGACAGTGGGGATGGTGTGTTCAGGGTGATGAGCTGTGTTGCTTTTAAAACATGTTTTGGTTCATTTTTGGTTTCATCTGACCAGAGCATTTCATGTTTGGTATGTCTCCCAGGTGGCTTGTGGCAAACTTTAAACAACACTTTTTATGGATATCTTTAAGAAATGGCTTTCTTCTTGCCACTCTTCCATAAAGAGATTTTAATAGGGGAGGACTGATTGTTGTCCTATGGACAGAGTGTCCCACCTCAGCTGTAGATCTCTAGTTCATCCAGATGATCATGGGCCTCTTGAACATCTCTGAGGAGTCTTCTCCTTGTAATGAGCTGAAAGTTTAGAGGAGTTAGGTCTTGGTAGATTTGCAGTGGTCTGATACAGGGGAGGATTTCAATATTATCGCTTGCACAGTGCTCCTTGGGATGTTTAAAGGGGAAATATTTTTGTATCCAAATCCGGCTTTAAACTTCTTCACAACAGGGGACCTGCCTGGTGTGTTCCTTGTTCTTCATGATGCTCTAATGGGGAGGACCTCTGAGACTATCACAGTGCAGGTGCATTTATGGGGTTTTAAAACAGGTGGATTGTATTTATCATCATTATTCATTTAGGTCAACATTGGATCATTCAGAGATCCTCATTTAACTCTGGAATTTGCTGCACTGAAAGTAAAGGGGCTGAATAATTTTGCACGCCCAATTTTTCAGTTTTGATTTGTTAAAAAAGTTTGAAATATCCAATAAATGTTGTTCCACTTCATGATTGGGGATTCTTCAAAAACAATACAGTTTTATATCTTTATGTTTGAAGCCTGAAATGTGGCAAAAGGTCGCAAAGTTCAAGGGAGCCGAATACTTTCGCAAGGCACTGTAAATAAAGATAACTCTGAGAGGTTGTTTTGGGCCCAGTACAGGGCCTGGTGAGTTTGGGGTCCGAAAATAGAAAGTGACATACTGCATATCCATAGCTCATGATTTATGGCCTTTATAGGTGGAGGTGTGGGGGATTCTTATGACATTGTCAGCAGTAAGATTTTTAGTTCGATTCCCAAAAAATACATAGGCCTGTAGCTTTCAAATGATACAGTAGTCGTAGAGTATGTAATGTAGGTCAAGTCCCCAAAAGTGCAAGTATTTAGTATGCATGGAAAGGGTACATACACCCTTGTAAAGCAATGCATTTTCTTCTCCATAATAACATATGCCATTTAGCAGACGCTTTTATCCAAAGCGACTTACAGTCATGTGTGCATACATTCTACGTATGGGTGGTCCCGGGGATCGAACCCACTACCCTGGCGTTACAAGCGCCATGCTCTACCAACTGAGCTACAGAAGGACCACCTGAGCTCCATCCACATGACCTTGTACGCATCCTCCACATGCACTGTTTAGCTCATCGTTTACAATAGGAAAAGTGAATGAGGATAGAAGTGTGACGTTTCTACACATATCTGGATCTTTTTTTAATAACAAACAACAACAAAAAAAAACTCCATAACTTGAAAGCCCTGATTTGCTGAGGTCATTTTGAGATGACAGGCTTGAAAACCCAATTTAGCCATTTTGGCAACAGTGACTCACTACCCAAACAAACCAGATGCAATTGGTTTTGTGGCCAAGAGACGTCATGTGATCTCCTACTGCTATCCAGTGGATGAACTGGGAATCAGACAGAGGATATATTTACATCAATGGATAGGTACTGCACGTTGCACAAGCCCTGTACTTAAAAATAAATCAATAGCTGTGTTCCAATGAGGAATATGCGCATGGTTATAGTTGATCACACAACTCCTCCCCTGTTCAAACCCCATTAGAGGAAATAACTCCTCCCCTGTTCAAACCCCATTAGAGGAAATAACTCCTCCCCTGTTAAAACCTCATTATAGTAAATAACTCCTCCCCTGTTCAAACCCCATTAGAGTAAATAACTCCTCCCCCATTAGAGTAAATAACTCCTCCCCTGTTTAAACCACATTAGAGTAAATAACGCCTCACCTGTTTAAACCACATTAGAGTAAATAACTCCTCCCCTGTTAAAACCCCATTAGAGTAAATAACTCCTCCCCTGTTAAAACCCCATTAGAGTAAATAACGCCTCCCCTGTTTAAACCCCATTAGAGTAAATAACTCCTCCCCTGTTTAAGCCACATTAGAGTAAATAACTCCTCCCCTGTTAAAACTCCATTAGAGTAAATAACTCCTCCCCCATTAGAGTAAATAACGCCTCCCCTGTTCAAACCCCATTAGAGTAAATAACTCCTCCCCCATTAGAGTAAATAACGCCTCCCCTGTTTAAACCCCATTAGAGTAAATAACTCCTCCCCTGTTTAAACCCCATTAGAGTAAATAATGCCTCCCCTGTTCAAACCCCATTAGAGTAAATAACTGCTCCCCTGTTTAAGCCACATTAGAGTAAATAACTCCTCCCCTTTTCAAACCCTATTAGAGTAAATAACGCCTCCCCTGTTTAAACCCCATTAGAGTAAATAACTCCTCCCCTGTTCAAACCCCATTAGAGTAAATAACTCCTCCCCTGTTCAAACCCCATTAGAGTAAATAACGCCTCCCCCATTAGAGTAAATAACTCCTCCCCTGTTTAAACCCCATCAGAGTAAATAACTCCTCCCCTGTTCAAACCCCATTAGAGTAAATAACGCCTCCTCCCCCATTAGAGTAAATAACTCCTCCCCTGTTCAAACCCCATTAGAGTAAATAACTCCTCCCCTGTTCAAACCCCATTAGAGTAAATAACTCCTCCCCTGTTCAAACCCCATTAGAGTAAATAACTCCTCCCCTGTTAAAACCCCATTAGAGTAAATAACTCCTCCCCTGTTAAAACCCCATTGACCAGCTGCAAATGAATGTCAGTCTAGTCTACGTGAATAGTCTTCAGTCTGTCAGTCAAGAGGGGTTCTGTGGAGTAAACTGAATCTCACGTCAATTTACAATTCCAATCTCCATGGGGGGGAACACATTCATATGAAAAGGAATGACAGTAGAGAAAGACACTATGAAAATGTATGAAAATGAAGAAATATCTCTCTTAACAACATGGTCCTGTGGGATTCATAGTAATATGACAGAAATTAAATGGTGAGATCTCATTTCATTTCTCACTATGATTTTTAAAAGACTTTGCCACGTGCCACGGATGGAAATCACCGGCCTATCTTTGCGATCTGTTGTTATCGGCAAAGTTTCGGTCATGTTCCATAAATTGAAGCTGCGAATCCGCCATAGAAATAGTTAGAAAGAATAAGATGAAGCTCTGGTAATATGGATAAAAGGCTGATCTGTGTTTCTCTACATAATAATGGACACGATGCAAACTTTGGTAGGTAAGGCTGCTGGTAGGTAAGGCTGCTGGTAGGTAAGACTGCTGGTAGGTAAGGCTGCTGGTAGGTAAGACTGCTGGTAGGTAAGGCTGCTGGTAGGTAAGGCTGCTGGTAGGTAAGACTGCTGGTAGGTAAGACTGCTGGTAGGTAAGACTGCTGGTAGGTAAGGCTGCTGGTAGGTAAGACTGCTGGTAGGTAAGGCTGCTGGTAGGTAAGACTGCTGGTAGGTAAGACTGCTGGTAGGTAAGACTGCTGGTAGGTAAGACTGCTGGTAGGTAAGGCTGCTGGTAGGTAAGGCTGCTGGTAGGTAAGACTGCTGGTAGGTAAGACTGCTGGTAGGTAAGACTGCTGGTAGGTAAGACTGCTGGTAGGTAAGACTGCTGGTAGGTAAGGCTGCTGGTAGGTAAGGCTGCTGGTAGGTAAGGCTGCTGGTAGGTAAGGCTGCTGGTAGGTAAGGCTGCTGGTAGGTAAGACTGCTGGTAGGTAAGGCTGCTGGTAGGTAAGACTGCTGGTAGGTAAGACTGCTGGTAGGTAAGGCTGCTGGTAGGTAAGACTGCTGGTAGGTAAGGCTGCTGGTAGGTAAGGCTGCTGGTAGGTAAGGCTGCTGGTAGGTAAGGCTACTGGTAGGTAAGACTGCTGGTAGGTAAGGCTGCTGGTAGGTAAGGCTGCTGGTAGGTAAGGCTGCTGGTAGGTAAGGCTGCTGGTAGGTAAGACTGCTGGTAGGTAAGACTGCTGGTAGGTAAGGCTGCTGGTAGGTAAGACTGCTGGTAGGTAAGGCTGCTGGTAGGTAAGACTGCTGGTAGGTAAGGCTGCTGGTAGGTAAGGCTGCTGGTAGGTAAGACTGCTGGTCGGTAAGGCTGCTGGTAGGTAAGACTGCTGGTAGGTAAGGCTGCGGTACAGCAAGCCAAGTCAGCCTGTGCTCAAAGGGGAAGTGAAATGATAGGCTACAATAAATATGCTCTAGATCAATGCGCGCCACAAATGACATGTAACTAACTGTACGTTCCATTTCATTATCTGGATAAACACTTGGTGGTTTCTCGCTAAAGTTACACCAATCAAAGCAGTGGAGCAAAACTTCAGTGGTTGTCAAGGTCCCTCTCCGGACTCTAGGTCACCAGGCTGCTGGTAGGACTCTAGGTCACCAGGCTGCTGGTAGGTAAGACTGCTGGTAGGACTCTAGGTCACCAGGCTGCTGGTTTTGATGCACACCTGTCACCATCATTACGCGTCACCGGATCAGACTCACCTGGACTCCATCTCACCTTCCCTAATTACCTTCCCTATCCATGTCACTCCCTTTGGTTCCTTCCCCAGGCGTTATTGTTTCTGTTCCAGTGTTAAGTCTGTGCGTTGTTCGTGTACTGTTTTATGTTGTGTTTTATTTATTAAAACCCTTCACTCCCTGAAGTTGCTTCCTGACTCTCAGCGCACGTCGTTACAATGGTCAAATGCATTAATCTTGGGGCGATGGGTTGAGCAGGTTTGCAAAATGCTACCATATCATGCAGTTATACCATTTATAAAATGGTCATATTTAAAAAAAAACAAGTGAACATTTACAAATGATCCAATTGATTATGATGATTTTCAGGTAAAAACAGTGGAGGATTTAAAAACACAAGGCTATATACACTCCATTGAAATGAGCTCCATGGCTCAGTGGGGTCAAGTGAACACAAGGCTGTTTGGCTCATCGCAGTCACAAAGAGGAATAACTCTGCAGCTGTTTTTGATTAACAACCAATGCCATGCTGGTGGGGTTAGTAACATTCAAATAAAACCCTGAAAGTAAACGTAGGCTGAAAATATTTCATATCATGTGAAAAGAAACCTCATTCACACGCATTCATTTGCGAGAAGTGAGTAGTTCAGATTTGTCATTTATTTTTTTTACCTTTAACTTCTAGCCCAATGATATCATACTTTAACTAAAAGTATGATTTTTATTGATTTATATCATTGTGCAACATCATGGGTAAGCTTAAATAATATGCTTCCGGGAAAAACATTCCACTAATTTGTGTCGGTTAATATATGTTTTGCCTTTTACTGTTTGTAGCTACCAGGCCCCCAGGGTCCGGTCTGGAGCATGAAGTCGCAATCTCTGTTGGTCGGCTAACCTAGCGGTGCTAAATTCCCTGGTCTGAATCGGTCCCCAAAAGTTTTTTATACAGCCGATTATTATGATCAAGTTCGATCCTCACAGTGAATTATTTAAACGTTCGCTACAAATGGAGATATTCAATTAAATAGTGATCCTTTCTGACTACTACATTTGTCATCACACAGGACCACGCTCTGACACAGACCAATCACGGGCCGGCAGGCTACGAGCAGGCTCCAGGTTGACTCTCTCAGGCAGGATTTTTTTTAAATGACTACATCAACCATGATCTTTTGCTAGTTACGACCACATTCACTGTAATCTTTAGCGATGGGCCCCATTCAGCAATATGGCGCCCTTCAAATGAAAATACATTCCCGGCATCATGTGCCATCGGGAGTTTTCCATAGGAACACGTGGAGGCCGTCAGTGCTATCACCCTCTACTGGTTATATCAATACAATAAAATGCTAATTAATTTATTAAAAATCATACAATGTGATTTTCTGGATTTTTGTTTTAGATTCCGTCTCTCACAGTTGAAGTGTACCTATGATAAAAATGACAGACCTCTACATGCTTTGTAAGTAGGAAAACCCACAAAATCTGTAGTGTATCAAATACTTGTTCTCCCCACTGTATATGATGAGACACGAATTCACTTGTTGACACAACCTGTAAAATGTTTGCATCCCAAATAGCACCATATTCGCTATATAGTGCACTACTTTTGACATTGGTCCATAGGGCTATATAGTGATTTTCTTTTTTTAATTCATGGGGTGCTATTTGGGACTTATACAATGTATACGAAACAAATGGGTGAGATTAGTCTTTATTTACATCCCAAATGGCACCCTTTTCCCTTTATAGTGCACTACTTTTGACCAGAGCCTTATCTCTGGACAAAAATACACTCTTAGAATTAGTGGTGACTCAAGAACCCTGGAGTTCCTCAAGTAATCCCTGGAGATCCTCAAGAACCCTGGAGTTCCCCAAGTAACCCTGGAGTTCCTCAAGAACCCTGGAGATCCTCAAGAAACCTGGAGATCCTCAAAAACCTTGGAGTTCCTCAAGTAACCCTGGAGATCCTCAAGATCCTTGGAGATCCTCAAATAACCCTGGAGTGTAACGACAGATTTCCTCTTTGTCTGAAGAGGAGTAACAGGGATCGGACCAAAACGCAGCGTGGTAAGTGTCCATGTTTTAATAGTATAAACTGAACACGACAGAATACAAAATATCAAAGTGAATATAAACAAAACAGTCCCGTGTGGCACAAACACTGACACAGGAAACAAACACCCACCAACCAACAGTGAAACCCAGGCTACCTAAATATGGTTCTCAATGAGGGACAACGATAAACAGCTGCCTGTGATTGAGAACCATATCAGGCCAAACACAGAAATAGAAAAAACATAGAAACACAAACATAGACTGCCCACCTCAACTCACGCTCTGACCATACTAAATAAAGACAAAACAAAGGAAATAAAGATCAGAACGTGACATGGAGTTCCTCAAGTAACCCTGGAGATCCTCAAGTAACCCTGGAGATACTCAAGTAACCCTGGAGATCCTCAAGTTACCCCTGGAGATCCTCAAGTAACCCGTGGAGATCCTCAAGTAACCCTGGAGATCCTCAAGTAACCTCTGGAGATCCTCAAGTAACCCTGGAGATCCTCAAGTTATTCCTGGAGATCCTCAAGTAACCCCTGGAGATCCTCAAGTAACCCTGGAGATCCTTAAGAACCCCGGAGATCCTCAAGTTATTCCTGGAGATCCTCAAGTAACCTCTGGAGATCCTCAGGTAACCCTGGAGATCCTTAAGAACCCTGGAGTTCCTCAAGTAATCCTAAAGTTCCTAAAGTCAATGGTTCATATTTGCACCTTTGGCTAGTTCAGATGTTCATGGAAGAACCTTTAATGGTTCAATGTAGCAATGGAGTGGAGGCGTGGCTTAGCACGGACATAGCTTTAAAGGGATACTTCAGGATTTGAGGAAATTAGGACTTCCCCAGAGTCAGAGTCAGATGAACTTGTAGATACTACTTTTATGTCTGTGTCCAGTATGAAGGAAGTTAGAGGTAGTTTTGGGAGCCAATGCTAACTAGCATTAGCTCAGCAATGGCGTTAGCGCTAGCTAGTAACTTCCTTCAAATTGCTGGCAGTATCCCTTTAAGATAAATATTTTTTTTCACCACCCATTACAGTAAATGCCATTCCTTGTCATCTGTTTTGTTGTATGGTCATCACATGTTAAGGTTGAGCACTGGCAGGTTCGTAGCTTCAAGGAGGCTAACAGCTGTGATTTATCTTCAATGCTCCTAAATATTTTCCTAATATGATAGTCATAATCTTCTAAATCATGATATATGGCTGGTTGACTAGAGAACTGTGTAGATATTTTAGTAGGCCTATGGTATATGGTGGTTAGCTACAGTTGACTACCTCTGTTGACACATGACTGAATAAGGGATGGAGTTGGGTCTGTGGGTCGTGTCTTTCAGCCTCTCTCTGCTGCGGCATATCAGCAAACCAGACCGAATATTGACGATGGTGTAAATCAAGTGTTATCAATTGTTTAGCTGCAGCTGCTATGGCAACTCTGTTGATATTTAAACTACGTTGCTTGCTACCACAGGAGGCTGTTGAGGGGAGAACGGCTCATAACATTGGCCGGAACAGAGCGAATGGAATGGCATCAAACACATGGAAACCATGGAAACTGTGCGTTTGATGTATTTGATACCATTCCACCCTATTCTGCTCCAGCCATTACCACGAGGGAGGTGACAGACTTGACGACAACTTGCAGAACAACAACAACAAAAACTGTATACAAAAAATATATATATTATACCACCATCCAAAAGGGCGCGTGGCCAGTGAGAGGTCAAAGGGGCAGATGCTCAGACACGGGTCGACCTCTATCTGACCATCCCTTCATCTGGACTCCTCTCCTTGTTACTGCCGACCAGCTCATTTGGTACCTCACCAAATAAATCATATTGTTTCCGTATGAACGAGTAACACTAGATCAGGGATGGGCAACTTTGATAGGGGGCGGGGCCACAAAACAAATCGGAACTCATCACGAGGGACTGCGGTGGCTTGTGGGTCTGCATACCCTCATCAAACAAAAACATTTCAATGACCTCTTGACCGTGAAGATAAAAAATATATACGATTTAGAGTTCATTTCCTGCAATTCTACACATTTTTCTAAGTGGCGTAGAGAATTTATTTTATTTTTTATTTTACCTTTATTTTACTAGGCAAGTCAGTTAAGAACAAATTCTTATTTTCCCTAGTGAACTGCCTGTTCAGGGACAGAACGACAGATTTGTACCTTGTCAGCTCGGGGATTCGAACTTGCGGTTACTAGCCCAACGCTCTAACCACTAGGCTACCCTGCCGCCCCAGAAGACGTTGCAGTTTTAAAGCAACGTTGTTGCAGTTCTCTCACTTTGCGACGGGATGGAGAGCATGCTGCTCTAGACATTTGCATTTTGATAAAAGTAGAACTTTAGTAGAGCTGTCTTTGAGTTATGTTTTTTTTTTCTCCAACTCTTCCTGATGTGAATATTCAGCCAGCACAGTGAACCTGCTTTTGCTCTTACACACACACACACACACACACACACACACACACACACACACACACACACACACACACACACACACACACACACACACACACACACACACACACACACACACACACACACACACACACACACACACATGTATCGTCTTCTAGGACGATCTATCTATCTATCTATCTATCTATCTATCTATCTATCTATCTATCTATCTATCTATCTATCTATCTATCTATCTATCTATCTATCTATCTATCTATCTATCTATCTATCCCATAGCTATGATATATATATGTAACTGTATCTATACTATATCTATACTATATATCTATACTGTATATATTATATCTATACTACATCAGTACTATAGCTACTGTAGCTATACTATCTACCTACACTGGATCTATACTATCTATCTATGCTGTATCTATAATATCTATCTATACTGTATCTATACTATCTATCTATATGGTCTCTATACTATCTGTAGTGTATCTACACTATTTATCTATACTGTATATATACTATCTATCTATACTGTATATATACTAGCTATTCTGAACTGTATCTATACTATCTATCTATAGTGTATCTATACTAGCTACACTGTATCTATACTATCTATCTATACTGTATATAAACTAGCTATGCTGTATCTATACTATCTGTCTATTCTGTATCTACACTATATATCTATACTGTGTCTATACTATATATATATATGTACTGTATCTTTACAATATGAACTGTATCTATACTAGCTACACTGTATCTATACTATATATACTGTATCTATACAATCTATCTATACTGTATATATACTAGCTATACTGTATCTATACTATCTATCTGTACTGTATCCATACTATCTATTCTGTAAATATACTAGCTATACTGTATCTACACTATATATATATATATGTATAGTGTATATATATGCTGTATATATACTATCTATGCTGTTTCTACACTATCTATCTATACTATATATACTGCATCTATACTATCTATCTATACTGTATCTATACTATCTACACTGTATCTACTGTATTTTTACTTTATCTATACTATCTATAGCATATCTCTATACTGTATCTATACTATCAATACTGTATCTATACTATCTATACTGTGTCTATACTGTATCAGGGTACTGTCTACACTCAGTCTGTTGTTTTCTATGAAATATCTTTCATTAAATTGTTTTTGATCATGTCAACAACAACAACCTCTTTAAACACGAGAAGTTTTGATAGGTAAAGATTCCCGCGGTGCGGTTAGCTTCTTCAGCGGGGGGACCCGCAAAGTTTGTCTTCCGGATTCCTGACATATTTTTTTCCGGGAGTCAGATCTGATCCTGTGAGTACACCAACAGACAGCAGCCGTCCATGGGCACCCACCACTGCTCAGCTGGACGCCCGGCCAAAGGAAACATGGTCTTGGGCCCCAATTAATCTACTAGAGGATTCCGATGCCATCCGCTGCTACTGTTAAATATGCGGGGAGTCGGGCTGGCATGAGTCGAAGCACACCTCCTCCCCACTGCCCAAGGCAGGCCTGTTCTGTTCCCCCTCTTCCTTTCCCATTGGATTCCATCACAACCACCATTATCGTGGGCAGCTTGATGGTGAGAGATTTTGGCCTGCCTGCGGCCTGTGGGCCGACCAAGGTCCACTGTTACCTAGGTGCCCGTGTCCGAGACATCAACTCCCTCCTGCCCACAGTTCTAGCCAACTACTCTAATATTGTCACCATTGTCATCTCTAGACCCCTGCCGTGCTATAGAAGGGGTTCGGGAACATTACAGCCACCTCGCTGGGCTAAACAAGTTCCTGAAGAAACTCTGCAAAGACAGGATTGTCCCCTTTTGTGACAATTTTTGTCTTGCTGTGGGAGCAACCGACGCTCTTTAAAAGAGATGGTATTCACCCCCAACCGCAGGGGTTCCAGGATTATGTCGATCAACATAACAAACTGCTTTAGTGACTGAGTGTTTGGGTTTGGTAGCGCACCAGAACTCCTTGTCATAATAAGACAACAGAGGACATGTAAATCGTATTATATCCCAGAGAAAAAGAAGTGGTGTGAATGTAAGTAACCTGATCTATGTTCCTTCAGCTGTCAGCTCCGAGGGTATTATCTGCAATAATCACACGGACATACAATGTAATTCCACTGTTTGGCACTGAAACTGTCTGCCTTAGGAAGAAGCCCACTGTTTGGCACTGAAACTGTCTGCCTTAGGAAGAAGCCCACTGTTTGGCACTGAAACTGTCTGCCTTAGGAAGAAGCCCACTGTTTGGCACTGAAACTGTCTGCCTTAGGAAGAAGCCCACTGTTTGGCAGCCCCACTCAGTACCATTGACTCAAATGTAAATGTCACGGACATGTCTACCTCAGATTAGCCTCTCAGAATAGCACTAAAAACAAACAAGCAACCCAGGAAAGAACAACAACAATGGACCATATTAACACATGTAGCCTGAGAAACAAGGTTAATGAAATTGACAACTAACTAACACCATAAAACATGAATATTCTGGACATCTCTGAAACACACTTCGATAATTCATTTGATGATGCAGTAGTAGCTATACTTAAGCAATAAGGCCTGAGGGCGTGTGGTATATGGCTGTCAGCCAATCAGCATTCAGGGCTCAAACCATAATAATAATAATAATGGCCAATATACCACAGCTAAGGTCTGTTCTTACGCACGACGCAACGCGGAGTGCCTGGATACAGGCCTTAGCCATGGTATATTGGCCATATACCACAAATCCCGAGATGCCTTATAGCTATTATAAACTGGTTACCAATGTAATTAGAGCAGTTAAAATAAATGTTTTGTCATACCCATGGTATAAGGTCCGATATACCATGGCGGTCAGCCAATCAGCATTCAGGGCTCAAACCACCCAGTTTATAAATGGTTATAAAAGCCCACTGTTTGGATAGAAATGCAAATTAGGAAGAGGCCCACTGTTTGCCATGAAACTGTCCAGAGTCATATTCCTGTTATGTTGAGAGAAGATCTCATGTTTGACAAACTGTCTGAAATAAAGATAGCTACAGTTTGCATCAGTCTAACCTTAGGAAAGCCCACTGTTTGAAGTTGAAATAGACCACCTTAGGAAAAAGTCATGTATGTGATATCAACAGAGAGGTATATTTTCTGGGTGACCTACAGTTGAAGTCACTGAAGTTTACTACACTTAGGTTGAAGTCATTAAAACTAGTTTTTCAACCAAACTGTCTTGTTAAAAACTACTAGTTTTGGTCAAGCCCACTCGAAACTGTCTGGTTAGGACATCTACTTTTGCATGAAACAAGTCATTTTTAGGAACAATTGTTTGGCAGAAATTATTTCACTTTTAATTCACTGTATCACAATTCCAGTGGGTCAGAAGTTGACATACACTGTTGACTGTGCCCTTTAAACAGCTAAACAATAGAACTGTTTGGCCATAAAGACCATCTTCATGTTTGGAAGAAAACTGTCTGCTTAGCAAGAAAGAACACCATCCCAACCGAAACTGTATGGGGGAAGAAGCACTTTCATGTTGTGACTGGTGCTTTGCTGCAGGAAGAAGCCCACTGTTTGGCACAAAACTGATGGCATCATGAGGGAGGACAATTATGTGAATATATTGAAAACATCTCAAGACATCAGTCATGAAGCCCAAGTTTGGCAGCCCCATGGGTCTTGACCAAATGGAAATGACCCCAAGCATTCTTCCAAAGTTGTGGCAAAATGGCTTAAGGACAACAAAGTACAGGTATTGGAGTGGCCATCACAAAGCCCTGACCTCAATCTCATAGAACAATTGTGGGCAGAACTAAACCATAAAACATGAATAGCTGGACATCTCAAACCTGACTCAGTTAATTCAGCTTGATGATGAGGAATGGGCCAAAATTCACCAACTTATTGTGGGAAGCTTGTGGAAGGCTGTCAGCCAATCAGCATTCAGACAAACAATTTAAAGACAATGCTACCAAATACTAATTGAGTGTATGTTAACTTCTGAACCACTGGGAATGTGATGAAAGAAATACAAGCTGAAATAAATCATGCTCTACTATTATTCTGACATTTCACATTCTTAAAATAAAGTGGTGACCCTAACTGACCTAAGACAGGACATTTTTACTAGGATTAAATGTCAGGAATTGTGAAAAACTGAGTTTAAATGTATTTGGCTAAGGTGTATGTACATTTCTGACTTAAACTGTTTTTATATATATATATATATGTATATACACTACCGTTCAAAAGTTTAGGGTCACTTGTTTTTGAAGGAAAGCTGTTCTGTGAAGGGAGTAGTACACAGCGTTGTACGAGATCTTCAGTTTCTTTGCAATTTATCGCTTGGAACAGCCTTCATTTCTCAGAACAAGAATAGACTGACGAGTTTCAGAAAGTTTTTTGTTTCTGGCCATTTTGAGCCTGTAATCCAACCCACAAATGCTGATGCTCCAGATACCCAACTCGTCTAAAGAAAGCCAGTTTTATTGCTTCTTAATCAGAACAACAGTTTTCAGCTGTGCTAACATAATTGTAAAAGGGTTTTCTAATGATCAATTAGCCTTTTAAAATGATGAAAACTTGGATTAGCTTCCAAAGTTGTGGCAAAGACAAAGACCCTAAGAACACCAAGACAAGACAAAGTCAAGACAAAGCCAAGACAACGCTGGAGTGGCTTGGGGACAAGTCTCTGAATGTCATTGAGTGGCCCAGCCAGAGCACGGACATGAACCCAATCGAACATCTCTGGAGAGACTTGAAAATAGCTGTGTAGCGACACTCCCCATCCAACCCGAAATAGCTTAAGAGGATCTTCAGAGAAGAATGGGAGAAACTGTATAGTTTCTGTATGCATAAAAGAGGGGTTGGGGGAGGCACAAAATGCCAATAGTCTGGGTAGCCATTTGATTACCTGTTCATGAGTCTTATGGCTTGGGGATAAAAACTGTGAGAAGCCTTTTTGTCCTAGACTTGGCACTCCGGTAATGCTTGACATGCGGTAGTAGAGAGAACAGTCTATGACTGGGGTGGCTGGGGTTTTAGGGCCTTCCTCTGACACCGCCTGGTGTAGAGGTCCTGGATGGCAGGCAGCTTAGCAGTGATGCAACCAGTCTCTCTATGTTGCAGCTGTAGAATCTATTGAGGATCTCAGGACCCATGCCAAATCTCTTTAGTTTCCTGGGGGGGAATAGGCTTAGTTGTGCCCTCTTCACGACAGTCTTGCTGTGTTTGGACCATTCTAGTTTGTTGTTGATGTGGACACCAAGGAACTTGAAGCTCTCAACCAGCTCTCAACGTGCTCAGTCCTCCTTTTCCTGTAGTCCACAATCATCTCCTTAGTCTTGGTTATGTTGAGGGATAGGTTATTATTCTGGCACCACACAGCTAGGTCTCTGACCTCCTCCCTATAGGCTGTCTTGTTGTTGTCAGTGATCAGTACTACCACTGTTGTGTCGTCTGCAAACTTAATGATGGTGTTGGAGTCGGGAGTACAGGAGGGAACTGAGCACGCACCCCTGGGGAGCTCCAGTGTTGAGGATCAGCGTGGCAGATGTGTTGCTACCTACCATCACTACCTGGCAGTGGCCCATCAGGAAGTCCAGGTCCAGTTGCAGAGGGAGGTGTTTGGTCCCTGGATCCTTAGCTTAGTGATGAGCTTTGAGGGTACTATGGTGTTGAACGCTGAGCTGTAGTCAATTAATAGCATTCCAGGTAGGAAAGGTCAGTGTGGAGTGCAATAGAGATTGCATCATCTGTGGATCTGTTTGGGCAGTTTTCAAATTGGGTCTAGGGTTTCTGGGATGATGGAGACCAACCTTTCAAAGCACTTCATGGCTACGGACATGAGTGCTACAGGTTGGTTGTCATTTAGGCAGGTTGCCTTTGTGTTCTGCTTGAAACACGTTGGTATTACAGAGTCAATCAGGGACATGTTGAAAATGTCAGTGAAGACACCTGCCAGTTGGTCAGCACATGCCCGGAGCACACGTCCTGGTAATCCGTCTGGCCCCGCAGCCTTGTGTATGTTGACCTGTTTAAAGGTCTTACTCACGTCGGCTAAGGAGAGGGTCTGAACACTTTGGGAATGCACAGTATGTTTTTGAACTCGCCTTGTTGTGCTGTGATCACTTGAACGTGGCGGTCCTTGTTGTGCTGTGATCACTTGAACGTGGCGGTCCTTGTTGTGCTGTGATCACTTGAACGTGGCGGTCCTTGTTGTGCTGTGATCACTTGAACGTGGCGGTCCTTGTTGTGCTGTGATCACTTGAACGTGGCGGTCCTTGTTGTGCTGTGATCACTTGAACGTGGCGGTCCTTGTTGTGCTGTGATCACTTGAACGTGGCGGTCCTTGTTGTGCTGTGATCACTTGAACGTGGCGGTCCTTGTTGTGCTGTGATCACTTGAACGTGGCGGTCCTTGTTGTGCTGTGATCACTTGAACGTGGCGGTCCTTGTTGTGCTGTGATCACTTGAACGTGGCGGTCCTTGTTGGCTCCAGAAAGAAATTCCTGAAATTCCGACTTAGAATTTCTATTTGGATGACCCGTTCAAAAGTATTGTATATATTTTCCCAGTCGGATCTAGTTTTTTTTCGAGTTTCCAGTTGTCTTGAACTCAGTGAGATTTCCCGGTTGTCAGTTGTTTTAGACGCGGCAGAAGTCATGTATGATTGACAGCATGGCTGTTGTATTGAAACTTTTCTTAGCCATGGCGTTACCCCCCTTTCTCAGGATATGCAAATGGTAGTTACGTTCTTGTCTCATCGCTGCAACTCCCCTACGGACTCGGCGAAGGTCGAGAGCCAAGCTACACTTCTTCTTGACACTTAACCCAGAAGCCAGCCACACCAACGTGTCGGATGAATCACTGTCGAACTGACGACCAAAGTCAGTTTGCAGGCACCCGGCACACCACAAGGAGTCGCTAGAGCACAATGAGACAAGGACATCCTGTGTCAACATCATGCTTTCAATATCTTAGCAAGCAAGCAAGAATAGCAGTCATCATCATGCATCAAGTCGGCAATCTACTGACATATCCTATTCAATCCTTGTCATATGAAGAGAAATTATAAATAAAAACGTATTGGTGCTCATCATTTGAAGCTAACCACCACCCATAGGCTAGTTGAAAGAGTTGCATGCCTTGTGTACAGCGTTTACTTGTATACTGCATCTACAGTACACCATCTAGCTATACTGTATCTATAATATCCATCTATGCTGTACTATACTATCTATATATACTTTACTACACTATCTATACTGTATCTATACTATCTAGTATCTAGACGGTATCTATACTTTAATGTATCTGCACTGAGTATACAAAACATTATGAACACCTGCTCTTTCCATGACATGATTGTGACGGACTCTGTCCAAGCTGGAAGGGTGCTCTCATCTTATGTATCAACATAGACAGTGCTCCAGTTCCACAGTGAGATAGGGTGCAGGCCAGGCAGCAGGCTGTTAGCCAGCCTGCCAGCTTAGTGGAGTCTGCCCCTAGCACAGTCAATGTAGTCAGTTTAAAGCCCATTGAGACCGTGTCTGTGCCTCGTGCCTTGTGCCTCGATCTAGGTCGGGCTAAACTAAAAATGTCGATGTTCGCCTTAGCAATCTCCCTGGAATAAAGACCTCCTCCATTCTTGTCATTATTGAAAGAGATTCTGATAATATCTCACATCTCAAAATAGGACTACTTTAATGTTAGACCCCTCACTTCCAATGCAACTAATCACTGATCATAATCTTGATGTGACTGGCCTGACTGAAACATGGCTCAAGCCTGATGAATTAACTGCGATAAATGAGGCCTCAACTCCTGGCTACACTAGTGACCATATCCCTCACACATCCCGCAAAGGTAGACTTGTTAATAACATTTACGACAGCGAATTTCAATTTACAAAAAAAAAAGACTGCGTTTTTGTCTTTTGAGCTTCTAGTCATGAAATCTATGCAGCCTCCTCAATCACTTCTGATAGCTACTGTTTACAGGCCTCCTGGGCTGTATACAGCATTCCTCATTTAGTTCCCTGAATTTCTATTGGACCTCATAGTCATGGCAGATAATATTCACATTTTTGGTGACTTCAATATTCACATGAAGAAGTCCACAGACCTATTCCAAAAGGCTTTCAGAGACATCCTCGATTCAGTAGGTTTTGTTTCGGAACCTACGCATTGTCACAATCATACCCTGGATCTAGTTTTGTCCCGTGGAATAAATATTGTAGATCTTAATCTTTTTCCTCATAATCCTGGACTATTGGACCACCATTTCATTTTGTTTACATTTGCAACAAATAATCTGCTCAGACCCCAACCAAGGATTATCAAAAGTCACTCTATAAATTCTCCGACAACCCAAAGATTCCTAGATGCCCTCCCAGACTCCCTCCACCTGCCCAAGGACGTTGGAGTATATAAATATGTTAACCACCTTACCGAGGACCTAAACTTAACCTTGCATAATACACTAGATGCAGTTGCAACTCTAAAAACAAACATAAAACATTTGTCACAAGAAACTACAGTTGTATAGTTTCCCTGGTATACAGAAAATACCCGAGCCCTGATGCTTCCAGAATATTGGAACAGAAATGATTATAAAATTATAAATCTTTCGGCGAGCTTGAAAAGAAAGTATCATTCAATATCAAAGAGCCCTCACTGATGCTTGATCAGCCTACTTTTCCAACCATATTGAGGAGAATAAAACAATCCAAAGCTAACTAAAAAGCTTGTTGTCCTTAAGCCGATTTGCCACAATTTTGGAAGAATGCTTGGGGTCATTGTCCATATGGAAGACCCATTTGCGACCAAACTAAAAAGCAACGTTCTCCAAGTGAGAATGGCCTTCGCGTCAACATTGATTGAACTCATATTGAAATATGCTTATTTCTCCAAAGCTCGGTGGTCCTGAATCTGCACAGAACTGCCAGGACCTAGGATGAATGGAGACACCAGAGTGTTTTAATCCTGTATGTCTCCACACATTCACAAAAAATAGTAAACGCCTCTAAACCTTCCAGTTGCCAATTGGATCCTTTTCCAACTAACTACTGAAAGAGCTACTTCCTGTGCTTGGCTCTTCTATGTTGAACGTAATAAATGGCTCCCTATCCTCTGGATGTGTACAAACTCACTAAAAGTATCAGTAATAAAGCCTTTCCTGAAAAAGAAAACCTTAACTCGGAAAATAAAATAAAAAACAATTACCTTATATCCAATCTCCAATCGCTCAATTTTGTTGTTGTTGAAAAAGCTGTTGTGTGGCATCTCACTGCCTTCCTGAAGACAACTAATGTATAGTAAATACTCCAGTATGGTTCTAAACCCCATCGTACTACTGGTGAAGGTGATAAATTACCTTCTAATGGTCTCAGACCAAGTCTCTGCATCTGTCCTCGTGCTCCTAGACCTTAGTGCTGCTTTTGACACCATTGATCACCACATACTTTTGAAGAGATTGGAAACCCAAATAGGTCAACACGGACAAGTTCTGGCCTGGATTATCTGTCGGAAAGATATCCGTTTGCCTCTGTGGAGGGTTTATCTTCTGGGTTTTTCCTCTGACAAATCAATGGTAAGTTTCGGTGTTCCTCTAATGTTGCGTTTCAGGACCACTGATGTTTTCACCATATATTCTACCACTTGGTGATGTCATTCGGAAACACAATGTCAACTTTCACTGCTATGCAGACAACACACAGCTATACATTTCGAAGAAACATGGTGAAGCCCCAAAATTGCCTACACTGGACGGACGCCTGTATTTCAGAATTAAGGAAGAGGATGGCGGCAGATGTTTTAATTTAACATTTGGACAAAAACAGAGAGTCTCAAAAAACAAAAAGATCCGCTGTTTGATCTGATGGTTGTACAGTTGTGAAAGACCTTGGCGTTACTCTTTACCCTGATCTCTCTTTTGACAAACATATCAAAAATATTTCAAGGGCAACTTTCTACCATCTTTGTAACATTGCAAAACGTTTGACACCATGCTCACCCCCATTTTGACCTCCTCCTTTTCCTCAGCAACCAGGAAGTGGATGGCTGCAAATGTTCTACTTTTAAACTCGGACAAAACAGAGATGCTTGTTCTAGGTCCCAAGGAACAAAGAGATCTTCTGTTGAATCTGACAATTAATCTTGATGGTTGTACAGTCGTCGAAAATAAAACTGTAAAGGACCTCGGCGTTACTCCTGGACCCGGATCTCTCTTTTGACGAATATATCAAGACTGTTTCAAGGGCAGCTTTTTTCCATCTACGTAACATTGCAAAAATCTGAAACTTTCTGTCCAAAAATTATGCAGAAAAATTAATCCATGCTTTTGTCACTTCTAGATTAGATTACTGCAATGTTTTACACTCCGGCTACCTTGATAAAGCACTAAATAAACTGCAGTTAGTGCTAAATACGGCTGCTAGACTCTTGACTAGAACCCCAAAATGAAATCATATTACTCATGCTAGCCTCTCTACACTGGCTTCCTGTTATGGCTAGGGCTGATTTCAAAGTTTTACTGCTAACCTACAAAACAGTACATGGGCTTGCTCCTACTTGTTTTTCTGATTTGGTCCTGCCGTACATACCTACACGTACGCTACGGTCAAAAGACGCAGGCCTCCTTACTGTAACTAGAATTTCTAAGCAAACAGCTGGAGGCAGGGCTTTCTCCTACAGAGCTCAATTTTTATGGAATGGTCTTCTCATCCATGTGAGAGACACAGACTCGGTCTCGATCTTCAAGTCTTTACTGAAGACTCATCTCTTCAGTAGGTCTTATGATAGAGTCTAGTCTGGCCCAGGAGCGCGAAAGTGAACGGCAAGGCACTGGAGTGACGAATCACCCGTGCTGTCTCTGCCTGGCTGGCACCCCTCTCTCCACTGGGATTATCTGCCTCTAACCACATTACGGGGGCTGAGTCACTGGCTTACTAGTGCTCTCCCATGCCGTCCCTAGGAGGGGTGCGTCACATCGTGACAGGCTTTTTTCGCTATACTTTACTCAAGTGGGTTGAGTCACTAACGTGATCTTCCTGTCCGGTTTTGCGCCCCCTCAGGCTTGTGTGGTGGAGGAGATCTTCATGGTCTATACTCCACCTCATCTCAGGGTAGTAAGTTGGTGGTCTGTTGATATCCCTATAGTGGTGTGGGTGCTGTGCTTTGGAAAAGTGGGTTGGGTTATACCCTGCCTGGTTGGCCCTGTTCTCCATTTTGCTCAACGACCCCAACAAGTGTCACCCCTCAGAGCCTGGTTACTCTCTAGGCATCTCTACTTGGTTCCTTCCTTTCTGGAGAGTTCTTCCATGTCAGTGTGCTTCTACATCTAAATTGCTTGCTCTGTGGGGTTTTAGGCCAGGTTGTGTACATTTTGACATCTGCTAATGTAAAAAGAGCTATATGAATCAATTTGATTTAATTTTGATTATTGATGTCACTCGTTAAATCCAATCAATTAGTGTACATGCAGGGGAAGAGAAAGGTTCAAGAGTGAGCTTTGAGACTATTGAGACATGGAGTGTGTATGTGTGCCATTCCAAGTTTAACCAATGTGAAATGGCTAGCTAGTTAGTGGTGGTGCGTGCTAATAGCGTTTCAATTGGTGACGTCACTCGCTTTGAGACCTTGAAGTAGTGGTTCCCCTTGCTCTGCAAGGGCCACGGCTTTTGTGGGGCGATGGGTAACGATGCTTCGAGGGTGACTGTTGGTGTGTGCAGAGGGTCCCTGGTTCGAGCCCAGGTAGGGTGAGGAGAGGGACGGAAGCTATACTGTTACATTGATGCTGTTGACCCGGATCACTGGTTGCTGCGGAAAAGTAGGAGGTCAAAAGGGGGGTGAGTGTAACGGATGTGAAACGGCTAGCTAGTTAGCGGTGGTGCGCGCTAATAGCCTTTCAATCGGTGACGTCACCTACTCTTGAGACCTTGAAGTAGTGGTTCCCCTTGCTCTGCAAGGGCCGCGGCTTTTGTGGAGCGATGGGTAACGATGCTTTGTTGATGTGTGCAGAGGGTCCCTGGTTCAAGCCCAGGTATGGGCGAGGGGACGGACTAAAGTTATACTGTTACACGAGGGCAAGACAAAATATGTAAGTGCCTTTGAACAGGGTATGGTAGTAGGTGCCAGACACACAGGTTTGTGTCAAGAACTGCAACGCTGCTGAATTATTCACACTCAACAGTTTCAGTGTGTATCAAGAATGGTCCATGACCCAAAGGACATCCAGACAACTTGACACGACTGTGGGAAGGATTGGATTCAACATGGGCCCTGTGGGAGGCTTTCAAAGCCTTGTAGAGTCCATGCCCTGTCGAACTGAGGCTATTCTGAGGGCAAAAATATTAAGAAGGTATGATGTCTGTCTACACTGTATCTATATTGTATCTATACTCTCTATACTGTATCTATACTATCTATACGGTTTCTATACTATATTTCTATATTGTATCTATACTATCTATCTATACTATATCAATGCAATCTGTACTGTATCTATACTATCTATCTATACTATATTTATATACTGTATCTATACTATTTATTTATACTGTATCAATGACATCTATACTGTGTATATAATATCTATACTATCTACCTACACTGTATCTATACCATCTATACTATATCTCTATACAACGCTGTCATCAAAGGGTGGCTATTTGAGGAATCTCAAATATAAAATATATTTGGATTTGTTTAACACTTTTTGCTTACTACATATGTGTTATTTCATAGTTTGGATGTCTTCACTATTATTCCTCAATGTAGAAAATAGTACAAATAAAGAAAACCCCTGGAATGAGTAGGTGTTCTGAAACTATATATATATGGAACACAGGAGTGATGGTTGCTGATAATGAGCCTCTGTACACCTGTGTAGATATTCCATTAAAAATCAGCCGTTTCCAGCTACAATAATCATTTACAACATTAACAATGTCTACACTGTATATTTATATTTGATCAATTTATTTAATGGATTTTTAGTTGTTTGCTTTCCTTTAAAAAACAAGGACATTTCTAATTGACCCCAAACTTTTGAACGGTAGTGATAGATAGATAGATAGATAGATAGATAGATAGATAGATAGTATAGATATAAAGTATAGATCCCGTATAAATAGTATTGCTACAGTATAGATAGTATAGATAAAGTATAGATAGATATTACAGATACAGTGCAGATAGATAGTATAGATAGATATAATATATACTGTATAGATCGTATAGATATAATATACATAGTATAGATACAGTATAGATAGATAGAATAGATAGTATAGATACAGTATACACAACATGACCAAAAGTATATGGACACCTCATCATCGAAAATCTCTTTCCAAAATCATGGGCATTAATATGGAGTTGCTGTCAGTGAGGTCAGGGCTCTGTGCAGTCCAGTCAAGATCTTCCACACCGATCTCGACAAACCATTTCTTTATGGACCTCGCTTTGTGCCTTGGGGGCATTGTCATGCCAAATCAGGAAAGGGCCTTCGAAGCACAGAAAAGGGCCTTGGGAGCACAGAATTGTCTATGCTGTTGCATTAAGATTTATTTTCACTGGAACTAAGGGGCTATGTCTTTGTGAGACGCAGAGTAGATGAACGGATGATCTCCTCAGTTGTGGTTCCCACTGTGAAGCATGGAGGAGGTGGTCTGATGGTGTGGGAGTGCATTGCTGGTGACGCTGTCTGTGATTTATTTAGAATTCAAGGCACTCTTAACCAGCATGGCTACCACAACATTCTGCAGCGATACTCCATCCCATCTGGTTTGTGCTTAGTGGGACTATGATTTGTTTTTCTACAGGACAATGACCCAACAAACCTCCAGGCTGTGTAAGGGTTATTTTTACCAAGGAGAGTGATGGAGTGCTGCATCAGATGACCTGGCCTCCACAATCCCCCGACCTCAACCCAATTGAGAAGGTTTGGGATGAGTTGGACCGTAGAGTGAAGGAAAAGCAGCCAACAATCAGCACACAGTGCCTTTTGCAAAAGTATTCATCCCCCTTGTCGTTTTTCCTATTTTGTTTAACTTTTCACTTTCACAAGCCACTGTATTGAGATGGTTTCTACCGCAGAGGAGTGTAACATGTATATCTATACCAGCCTGAACGCTCTGGAGCAGGTTTTCATCAAGGACCTCTCTGTACTTTGCTCCGTTCATCTTTCCCTCGATCCTGACTAGTCTCCCAGTCTCCCCTGCCGCTGAATAACATCCAAATCAAATCAATTTTCAAATAAAATCAAATGTATTTATATAGCCCTTCGTACATCAGCTGATATCTCAAAGTGCTGTACAGAAACCCAGCCTAAAACCCCAAACAGCAAGCAATGCAGGTGTAGAAGCACGGTGGCTAGGAAAAACTCCCTAGAAAGGCCAAAACCTAGGAAGAAACCTAGAGAGGAACCAGGCTATGTGGGGTGGCCAGTCCTCTTCTGGCTGTGCCGGGTGGAGATTATAACAGAACATGGCCAAGATGTTCAAATGTGTTTTAGTTCAAATCCACACAGTATGATGTTGCCACCACCATGCTTCACCATAGGGGCGGTGCCAGGTTTACTTCAGATGTGACACAGCATTCAGGCCAAAGAGTTCAATCTTGGTTTCATCAGACCAGAGAATCTTGTTTCTCATGGTCTGAGAGTCCTTTAAGTGCCTTTTGGCAAACTCCAAGCGGGCTGTCATGTGCATTTTACTGAGGAGTCTGGCCACTCTACCATAAAGTCCTGATTGGTGCTGCAGAGATGGTTGTCCTTCTGGAAGATTCTCCCATCTCCACAGAGGAACTCTAGAGCTCTGTCAGAGTGACCATAAGGTTCTTGGTCACCTCCCTGACCAAGGCCCTTCTCCCCCGATTGCTCAGTTTGGCCGTTTGGCCAGCTCTAGGAAGAGTCTTGGTGGTTCCAAACTTCTTCCATTTAAGAATGATGGAGGCCACTGTGTTCTTGGGGACCTTCAATGCTGCAGAAACGTTTAGCTACCTTTCCCCAGGTCTGTGCCTTGGTTTTTGCTCTGACATGCACTGTCAACTGTGGGACCTTATATAGACAGGTGTGTGCCTTTCTAAATCATGTCCAATTAATTGAATGTACCACAAGTGGACTCCAACTAAGTTGTAGAAACATCTTAAGGATGATCAATGGAAACAGGATGCACTAGAGCTCAATTTCATAGCAAAGGGTCTGAATACTTCTGTAAATAAGGTATTTCTGATTTTATTTAAAATACATTTGCAAAATGTTTTAAAAAACTGTTTGTGATTTGTCATTATGGAGTATTGTGTGTAGATCGATGAGGGAAAAAACGATTTCATCCATTTTCAAATAAGGCTGTAATGTAGCAAAATGTGGGAAAAGTAATGGTGTCTGAATACTTTCCGAATGCACTGTAAACCAGGCAGACTTCAAACCTCCTTTTTCTCCTCCCTCTATCCTCCATCTCTCCTCCCTCTATCCTCCCTTTCTCTTCCCTCTATCCTCCCTTTCTCTTCCCTCTGTTCTCCCTTCTCCTCCCTCTATCCTCCATCTCTCCTCCCTCTATCCTCCATCTCTCCTCCCTCTATCCTCCATCTCTCCTCCCTCTATCCTCCATCTCTCCTCCCTCTATCCCCCCTTTCTCCTCCCTCTATCCTCCATCTCTCCTCCCTCTATCCTCCTCCATCTCTCCTCCTCCCTCTATCCTCCCTTTCTCCCCCTCTGTCCCTCTCCCTCCCTCTATCCTCCATCTCTCCTCCCTCTATCCTCCCCTTTCTCCTCCCTCTATCCTCCCTTTCTCCTCCCTCTATCCTCCCTTTCTCTTCCCTCTGTTCTCCCTTTCTCCTCCCTCTATCCTCCCTTTCTCCTCCCTCTATCCTCCCTTTCTCTTCCCTCTGTTCTCCCTTTCTCCTCCCTCTATTCTCCCTTTCTTTTCTCTGAATTATGCTCCCTGTTTTTATGTCTGAAATATAATATCTGTGTTTTAGTATGAATTTTAATATCTGTGTTTTAGTATGAATTATAATCTGTGTTTTAGTATGAATTATAATCTGTGTTTTAGTATGGGTGCTGCTGTGGACAATGTTAATGGCAACCCACCAGCCATCGTCATTACAGCTACAACAAACTAGTTTTCACCAGAGGTCAAAGTTCAACATGTCAAACTCTTAATGTTTGTCCCAAATAGCACCCTATTCCCTACATATTGGACTATATTTGACCAGAGCCCTATTGTTTATGTAAAATACGGGCAGGCCTACATCTGAAGGCCTCTGAAGGCCTCTGACATCTGAAGGGCTCTGAAGGCCTCTGACATCTGAAGGCCTCTGAAGGCCTCTGAAGGCCTCTGACCACTGAAGGCCTCTGAAGGCCTCTGAAGGCCTCTGAAGGCCTCTGACATCTGAAGGCCTCTGAAGGCCTCTGACATCTGAAGGCCTCTAAAGGCCTCTGAAGGCCTCTGACATCTGAAGGCCTCTGAAGGCCTCTGAAGGCCTCTGAAGGCCTCTGAAGGCCTCTGACATCTGAAGGCCTCTGAAGGCCTCTGACCACTGAAGGCCTCTGAAGGCCTCTGAAGGCCTCTGACATCTGAAGGCCTCTGAAGGCCTCTGACATCTGAAGGCCTCTGAAGGCCTCTGAAGGCTTCTGAAGGCCTCTGAAGGCCTCTGACATCTGAAGGCCACTGAAGGCCTCTGAAGGCTTCTGAAGGCCTCTGAAGGCCTCTGAAGGCCTCTGACATCTGAAAGCCTCTGAAGGCCTCTGACATCTGAAGGCCTCTGAAGGCCTCTGACATCTGAAGGCCTCTGACATCTGAAGGCCTCTGAAGGCCTCTGACATCTGAAGGGCAGAAACACTGAACATTGGAAAGACATGAAAAATATTCACAGTCTGACTCACAAGTTGATTCTATGGAAACAGAGTTTCCAGGTAAAATGTGAGTGCATTTTCTTCAACATACACGTTTGCATGTTTTTCCCCAAAAGAATGAAGCCTGTTAATTAGCTGCAGCCAGCGTGACCTTCTTTCACTCTTTTTGGGAAACTTCCTCCACTTGTCTTACTGCTCCACTACCATTCTACTTTCTTCATGAGCCAGAACTGCAGTCAGTCCTCTTTTCATCAACAGTATCGGACATCTACTGCGGTCCTGAAGCTTGATTGAAGCTGATGGAAGCAACAGAACGCCTTGATGTTCTACGTGTTCTACGTGTTCTACGTGTTCCAGGTTCCGAGTTCCAAAAAAAGATGGGGAAGTGTGGAATTTTAGATTCAGAAGAAAACTGTTTATTTGACAACAACAAAAACTCATGTACAGGTGTCCAACGGAATCTGTTTATTGATTTCTTTGGAAAATTACAAATGAATGATACCCATGCATATTTACACATATAAAATGCAGTCTTGGTTTGCAGGGATTCTGAAATTATACTTTGATTTCCAAATGTAATTAACATAATACAATTGGTCTAGCTTTGTTATTCAAGATATTAGCTAGATGAATTAATTCAAGAAGACAGCAGAAATGGAAATAGGTCTGAAACCTTATCAAATCTCTCACCAGAAAAGCTCTTCTCTTGCATGTGGGCACATGAGTGTTTTTCTCTTTCAAACCGTTCAATTCTCAATTCACAAGTGCAGAGAAGGAAACTACTTAACATGGAAATTGCATTTCCATCCTAAGAGAAATTATTCACACCAAGGGACTGTTGGAATATCACTAATAAACACCATAGAACATATTTCAGAAGTACAGCTCGTGAGATATTAACCCCATGAGGTTGGTTCTCTGTTTTATCCCTCATCAGTTAGCATTGTTCATTAAATGTTCGAAATAGGAACATTTATTTTTCAAACAATCTGTCTCAGTTACGTACTGTAGGGCTTCAGTCAGAATAATGCAACAGGGTTTCATTTGAGACACAACCACTCTTTCCTGTTTAGTGGAGGTGAGCTATAGAAACGTTTCAAAGGTTGTGAACAGAGCAATAACAAAAAGGGTGTAAATTGAGGTGCATCTATTCTCTCCTATGGAGCAGACAGCAGGAGGAGGAGGGCGAAATATGGAGACCTACCAGGCGGCCCTGCCTTCTATTCCACGTTTTGACTTAGTGACCAATCAAACTCTAAGACCACTTAAGGATTAAGTGTGTAATATTTCAGCCAATCGAATCTTTATTAACGTCCTATTTTCCACCCCATCTTGTAGTTTATTAGAAGTTAACTGCTGAGACCGGCTCTCGACTTTGCTGTGACCTTACTGGCTGAATCATGGATAATACTGTGTCTGATCTGGTACCTTCTGAGTAATGTAGGTCAATTTTTAAGACAAGTAGGTCAGTGAATGTCAGCGACTTAATCAATGGCATTTGGCTTTTGTCTCGATAAAGCTTTGTCTTAAGAGAAAGGAAATCATATGTTCTGCATACCCAGACACTACACTCTTAGAAAAAAAGGGTTTCCTAAAGGGTTCTTTAGCTGTCCCCATAGGAGAAACCTTTTGGGTTCCAGGTAGAACTCTTTTGGGTTCCATGTAGAACCCTCTGTGGAAAGGGTTCTACATGGAACTCAAAAGGGTTCTTCAAAAGGTTATCCTATGGGAACAGCCAAGTAACCATTTTAGGTTCTAGATAGCACCTTTTGACTGTAGCAGTAACATGTTCCATGCCCATAAACGCAACATGTAAAGTGTTGGTCCCATGTTTCATGAGCTGAAATTAAAAGATCCCAGAATTTTTATTTTATCTTTATTTAACTAAGCAAGTCAGTTAAAGAACAAATTCTTATTTTCAATGATGGCCTCTCTCTCCCCCTGCCTGTTCAGGGGCAGAATGACAGATTTGTACCTTGTCAGCTCGGGGGTTTGAACTTGCAATCTTCCGTTTACTAGTCCAATGCTCTAACCACTAGACTACCTGCCGCCTCTACACTCTAACCACTAGGCTACCTGCCGCTTCTGCACTCTAACCACTAGGCTACCCTGCCACACTAGAAATTTCTCTCATATTTGGTGCACCAAATTGTTTACATCCCTGTTAGTGAGCATTTCACATGTTTTAAGATAATCCATCCACCTACCAGGTGTGGCATATCAAGAAGCTGTTTAAACAGCATGATCATGACACAAGTACACCTTGTGCTGGGGACAATAAAAGCCCACTCAAATGTACAGTTTTATCACACAACACAATGCCACAGATGTCTCAAGTTTAGAGGGAGCGTGAAATTGGCATGTCCACCAGAACTGTTGCCAGAGAATTTGAATGTTAATTTCTCTACCATAAGCCACCTCCAAAGTCGTTTCAGAGAATTTGGCAGTGCGTCCAACTAGCCTCTGCAGACCACGTGTAACCCCGCCAGCCCAGGACCTCCACATCTGGTTTCTACACATGCGGGATCATCTGAGACCAGATGGTTGATAGTTGATGAACCTGTGGGTTTGCACAACCAAATCATTTTTGCACAAACTGTCAGAAACCGTCTCAGGGAAGCTCATTTGCATACTTGTCATCCTCACCGGGGCCTTGACCTGAATGCAGTTCAACGTCGTAACCAATTTTAGTGAGAAAATTCTCACCTTCAAAGGCCGCTGGCATGCTGGAGAAGAGCTCTATTCACGAATAAATCCTGATTTCTACCTATTTTTACCTATATTATATCTACCTATATTTCTATCTATTTATATTTGTACCGGGCAGATGGCAGACAGCGTGTATGGCGTCGTGTGGGCGAGTGGTTTGCTAATGTCAACGTTGTGAACAGAGTGCCCCATGGTGGAAGTGGGGTTATGTTACGGGCAGGCATAAGCTACGGACAACGAACACAATTGCATTTTATCGATGGCAGTTTGAATGCACAGAGATACCTTGACGAGACCCTGAGGCCCGTTGTCCAATTTACAGTAGCTATTACAATGAAATAATACCATGCAATTGTTTGAGGAAATAACACAGTTTTGAACATGAAAGTTATTAATAAACAAATTAGGCACATTTGGGCAGTCTTGATATAACATTTTGAACAGAAATGCAATGGTTCATTGGATCAGACTAAAAGTTTGCACATACACTACTGCCATCTAGTGTTCAAAAACTAAATTGCAACTGGACTGGAATAATATATGATGGCCTTTCTGTTGCATTTCAAAGATTATGGAACATTTTTTTTTTAAACAATTGTTTTTTCTTTGTATTTTACCAGATCTAATATGTTAAATTATCCTACATTAATTCCTTTTACATTTCCACAAACTTCAAAGTGTTTCCTTTCAAATGGTACCAAAAAAATGTATATCCTTGCTGCAGGGCCTGAGCTACAGGCAGTTACATTTGGGTGTGTCATTTTAGGCGAAAATTTAAAAAAAGGGGCGGATCCTTAATAAGAGGTTGCAGCTGGTATTAAATCAAATCAAATCAAATGTTATTTGTCACGTGCGCTGAATACAACAAGTGTTTCACCTTACAGTGAAATGCCAACAATGCAGTATTAGGCAAAATCAGTGTATAAAGTAAAATAAGTACAAAATATAAATAACATATAGTTAAAGAGCAGCAGTAACATAACAGCAGCGAGGCTATAATTACTATGCATAGATAATAACCAGAGAGTAGCAGCAGTATAAAAGAGGGGGTGGGAGGGAGTGCGGGGGACAACGCAAATAGTCCAGCCATTTTATTAGCTGTTCAGGAATCTTATTGATTGGGGGTAGAAGCTGTTAAGAAGCCTTTTGGGCCTAGACTTGGTGCTCTGGTACCGCTTGAGGTGCGGTAGCAGAGAGAACAGTCTATGACTAGGGTGGCTGGAGTCTTTGACACTTTTTAGGGACTTAGCTTAGTGATGAGCTTTGAGGGCACTATGGGGTTGAACGCTGAGCTGTAGTCAATTAACAGCGTTCTCAAGTAGGTGTGTTTTTTTTGTCCAGATGGGAAAGGGCAGTGTGGAGTGCAATAGAGATGGCATCATCTGTGGATCTGTTGGGGTGTTATGCAAATTGGAGTGGGTCTAGGGTTTCTGGGATAATGGTGTTGATGTGAGCTATGACCAGCCTTTCAAAGCACTTCATGGCTCAGATGTGAGTGCTATGGGTCAGTAGTCATTTAGGCAGGTTACTTTAGTGTTGTTGGGTACGGGGACTATGGTGGTCTGCTTGAAACATGTTGGTATTACAGACTCAGTCATGGACAGGTTGAAAATGTCAGTGAAGACACTTGCCAGTTGGTCAGTGCATGCTCGGAGTACAAGTCCTGGTAATCCGTCTGGGCCCGCGGCCTTGTGAATGTTGAATTGTTTCAAGGTCTTACTCACATCGGCTACGGAGAGCGTGATCACACAGTCGTCCGGAACAGCTGATGCTCTCATGCATGCTTCAGTGTTGCTTGCCTCGAAGCAAGCATATAAGTAATTTAGCTCATCTGTAGGCTTGTGTCACTGGGCAGCTCGTTGCTTTGCTTCCCTTTGTAGTCTGTAATAGTTTGCAAGCCCTGCCACATCCGACAAGCATCAGAGCCGGTGTAGTACGATTCAATCTTAGTCCTGTATTGACACTTTGCCTGTTTGATGGTTCGTCTAAGGGCATAGCGGGTTACAGACCCACTCCTCTACCCTTTAGCTCAGTGCAGATGTTGCCTGTAATCCTGGTTGGGGTATGTATGTATGTATGTATGTATGTATGTATGTATGTATGTATGTATGTATGTATGTATGTATGTATGTATGTATGTATGTATGTATGTATGTATGTATGTATGTATGTATGTATGTATGGTCACTGTGGGGACGACGTCATCGATGCACTTATTGATGAAGCCAGTGACTGATGTGGTGTACTCCTCAATGCCATTGGAAGAATCCCAGAACATATTCCAGTCTGTGCTACCAAAACAGTCCTGTAGCTTAGCATCTGTGTCATCTGACCACTTCTTTATTGACCGAGTCACTGGTGCTTCCTACTTTAGTTTTTGCTTGTAAGCAGGAATCAGAAGAAATGCCTTCTGGAACATGTGAACTTTCATGTGCCTTAATAACAGACGTGTATGCCATCTGTAAATGAGAATACAATTGTTAAACTACAAGCCTTTGTGGTTTAGCCACAGAAAAAGTCAGCAACCTTCGCGCTAGCCATGATTGGCTGAGATAATGAGGGGGTTGGACATGCCGAGAAATGAGTTTGGATTGGTCTGCCATACAGCATGCTTCTGTCTATTTGAGCTGGTCAGTATGTTTAGGTAATCCTTTCTAACGAGGCTTTAAATTGTTTTTATCGCGTAGTAGATCTGGATAAGTGCTGCTCTCCACTTCTGGAGGTCTGAGTTTTGAAATCAGTGGAATTAGAGTATGATAGCTAAGGAGATAAGTTAAGGAAAACACAGGATTACATCTTCAAACTAAGGGGAACCATGGCATACCGTGACAGGGAGAAGTGTCCATCCATGATGTATATGCGTAAGATAGTCTAGCTAGCTACATTTTCAGATATTACACATTTCAAATTGGCAAAAAGTCATTTTCATTTCAAGTTAAAGTGTACTGTTAGCTAGCTAGCTAACATTATGTGTATGATTTTATTATTCATATCTCAGAGCCATTTGCTCTACCCGTCCAATGTTAGCTGGATTCATGCACAGTAGTAACATCAGGAGTTGGGATTATGGTTCATTGTTTACCTAGCTAGCCAGCTACTTGTCTTAACAAAAGACTGCAACAACTGGTGATAGAAGTAGCTGATAAATTCACTCTGGCTATCTACTCCGATTTCAGAGAAATCTCGTCTGAGTGTGCCAGAGCGCAGAATAACTGACGAATTTACGAACGCTCAACAAATCAAAACAAATGTATTTATCTAGCCCTTCGTACATCAGCTGATATCTCAAAGTGCTGTACAGAAACCCAGCCTAAAACCCCAAACAGCAAGCAATGCAGGTGTTGAAGCACGTTGGCTAGGAAAAGCTCCCTAGAAAGGCCAAAACCTAGGAAGAAACCTAGAGAGGAACCAGGCTATGAGGGATGGCCAGTCCTCTTCTGGCTGTGCCGGGTGGAGATTATAACAGAACATGGCCAAGATGTTCATAAATGACCAGCATGGTCAAATAATAGGTCTGGGACAGGTAGCACGTCCGGTGAACAGGTCAGGATTCCATAGCCGCAGGCAGAACAGTTGAAACTGGAGCAGCAGCACGGCCAGGTGGACTGGGGACAGCAAGGAGTCATCATGCCAGGTAGTCATGAGGCATGGTCCTACAGCTCAGGTCCTCCGAAAGAGAGAAAGAAAGAGAGAAAGAGAGAATTAGAGAGAGCATACTTAAATTCACACAGGACACCGGATAAGACAGGACAAGTACTCCAGATATAACAAACTGACCCTAGCCCCGCGACACAAACTACTGCAGCATAAATACTGGAGGCTGAGACAGGAGGGGTCAGGAGACACTGTGGCCCCATCCGATGATACCCCCGGACAGGGCCAAACAGGAAGGATATAACCCCACCCACTATGCCAAAGCACAGCCCCCACACCACTAGAGGGATATCTTCAACCACCAATTTACCATCCTGAGACAAGGCCGAGTATAGCCCACAAAGATCTCCACCACGGCACAACCCAAGGGGGCCGCCAACCCAGACAGGAAGATCACCCATTCACCCATTGAATATGGCCGGTGTCAGTAACTTTGGCAAACAAATGTAAAATGTTGCTGCCAGCAGCACAGTTGCAGTGCCCAACACTCTGGATAACATAAAAACAGCCTAACCAGCTCTGTTAGGGTGAGTAAAATGGTCAGTGAGCTGTTCTCTCACTATTGCCAGTTAGCTTGAGTGCTTGACTGTTGTTGTTAGGACAGAACCCTCGGCTTAAGCCTTGATGTGGTGGGCGGGGCTAAAGCTTAAGAGGGTGTGAACGATGGGTGTAGACAAAGAAGAGCTCTCCAGTAGGTACCAAAACATTCAAAGGCCATTTTCTCAAAAGTGAAGTTGCAAATTTATCAACTTTCAAAGCAGAATTACTTTCCCCTTGTTCCTCAAATTCAGTGTATGATATACCATTTTGTAGCTCTGTCTCTGCTTTAATCCAAAGTAAAAAACACAATTTTAAAGACCAAATCAAGGCGGTTGATCCCTATGAAATGAGTAAAGTAGTATGTAAACATTATTCAAGTGACTGGTGTTCCATTATTAAAGTGACCAGTGATTTCATGTCTATGTACACAGAGCAGCAGCCTCTAAGTGGAGGGTTGAGTTGCCGGCTAGTGATGGCTATTTAACAGACTGATGGCCTTGAGATAGAAGCTGTTTTTCAGACTCTCGGTCCCAGCTTTGATGCACCTGTACTGACCTCACTTTCTGGATGATATCGGGGTGAACAGGCCATGTCCCATGCTTTTGATGTCCTTGATTTTCTTTATGGACTTCCTGTGACATCGGTTGCGGCAGGTGTCCTGGAGGGCAGGAAGTGTGCCCCCGGTGATGTGTTTGGCAGACCCCACCACCCTCTGGAGAGCCCTGCAGTTGCTGGCGGTGCAGTTGCCATACCAGATGGTGATACAGCCCGACAGGATACATTCAATTGTGAATCTGTACAAGTTTGTGAGGGTCTTAGGAGCCAAGCCAAATTTCTTCAGCCTCCTGAGGTTGAAGAGGCACTGTTGAGCCTTCTTCACCACACTGTCTGTATGGGTGGACCATTTCAGATTGTCAGTAATGTGTACTCTGAAGAATTTGAAGCTTTTCACCTTCTCCACTGCAGTCCTGTAGATGTGGATATGTATGGAAGTCCACGATCAGCGCCTTCATTTTGTTGACATTGAGGGAGAGGTTATTTTCCTGGCACCACTCCACAAGGACCCTCACCTCCTCCCTGTAGGCCGTCTCATCATTGTTGGCAATCAGGCCTACTACTGTTGTGTCGTCTGCAAAATGTATGATTTAGTTGGAGGCGTGCATGGTCACGCAGTCATGGGTGAACAGGGAGTACAGGATGTGGCTGAGTATGCACCCTTGTGGGACCCCTGTGTTGAAGATCAGCGTAGTGGAGGTGTTGTTTCCTACCTTCACCACCTGGGAGCGGCCTGTTAGGATATCCAGGACCCAGTTGCCAGCTTTGAGGGTATTATTGTGTTGAAGACTGAGCTATAGTCAATAAGCAGCATTCTTACATAAGTATTCCTCTTGTCAAGATGGGATAGGGCAGTGTGCAGTGCGATGGCGATTGCATCATCTATGGATCTTTTGGGGCGGTGTGTAGTGGATGTAGGTTGCCAGATAAGGTGGAGGTGATATGATCCTTAACCTGTTGATCCTACCCCCTACTTTTTCAAACATTCTGTTAAAAATCGCGCAACATTTCAGCGCCCTGCTACTTATGCCAGGAATATAGTATATGCATATGATTAGTATGTGTGAATAGAAAACACTCAGACGTTTCTAAAACTGGTTAAATCACGGCTGTGACTATAACAGAACGTGCGTTTCATCGAAAAGCGCAGGAAAATCTGATCACTGAAAATTGGAAAATATATCAATGCGCCACTTGAATGTATTGTTGAATGGGAACCACATTACCTGGAGCCGAGATTGCAATTCCTACAGCTTCCACAGGATGTCAACAGTCTTGTCAATTGCCTAGGCTTTGTTTCTTGGTCAAACGAAGAAGAAACAGCCCATTTCTTCCGGTCTCCGACCGGATATTTTGGTCAAGATTTATCCGGACATTATTTCAAGACGGAGAGCTATAGAATATACATCGCCTCGTGATCAATGTGATCGATTATTAACGTTTACTAATACCTAAAGTTGCATTACAAAAGTATTTCGAAGTGTTTTGTGAAAGTTTATCGTCAACTTTTTTAATTAAAAAAAATGACGTTGCATTATAAAACGCTGTTTTTTTCCTTGATCACACAGTCTTCATAGATCGATATCTAGGCTATATATGGACCGATTTAATCGGGAAAAAAAGACCCAATAGTGATGTTTATGGGACATCTAGGAGTGCCAACAAAGAAGATCGTCAAAGGTAATGAATGTTTTATATTTTATTTCTGCATTTTGTGTAGTGCCGACTATGCTAATTATTTTGTTTACGTCCCCTTCGGGTCTTTAGGGGTGTTGCATGCTATCAGATAATAGCTTCTCATGCTTTCGCCGAAAAGCATTTAAAAAATCTGACTTGTTGGCTGGATTCACAACGAGTGTAGCTTTAATTCAGTACCCAGCATGTGTGTTTTAATGAACGTTTGAGTTTTAACGAGTGCTATTAGCATTTAGCGTAGCGCATTTGCATTTCCAGATGTCTAGATGGGACGCCTGCGTGTCGGGTCGACCTAAGAGGTTAACTAGCCTCTCAAAGCACTTCATGATGACAGAAGTGAGTGATACAGGGCGATAGTCATTTAGTTCAGTTACTTTTGCTTTCATGAACAATGGTTGACATTTTGAAACAAGTGGGGACAGCAGACTGGGATATGAAGAGTTTGAATATGTCCGTAAACACTCCAGCCAACTGGTCTGCGCATACTCTGAGGACGTTTGATTGTGAGGTATTTTAGGTCGGCTGAACAAAAGAACTTGAGTTCCTGAACGTTATCACAATCACACAATGATTAGTTAATCATGAAACATACTTCACAGCCTTTCTTCTTCCCAGAGAGTTCTTTATTCCTGTCTGAAAGATGTACTGAGAACCCAGCTGGCTGTATGGACGGAGACAGTATATCCGGAGAGAGATGGACTGAGAACCCAGCTGGCTGTATGGACGGAGAGAGTATATCCGGAGAGAGATGGACTGAGAACCCAGCTGGCTGTATGGACGGAGAGAGTATATCCGTAGAGAGAGATGGACTGAGAACCCAGCTGGCTGTATGGACGGAGACAGTATATCCGGAGAGAGATGGACTGAGAACCCAGCTGGCTGTATGGATGGAGAGAGTATATCCGGAGAGAGCCATGATTCTGTGAAACTGTCACGATCGTTGTTGTAAATAAACGGACCAAGGTGCAGCGTGCGTAGAGTTCCACATGTTTAATTTAGGAAACTCACCAAAACAATACAGAAGAAAGAACCGACCGTGAAGTTATGCTCAACAGCAACTACACAAACAAGATCCCACAACCAACAGGTGGGAAAAAGCTGCCTAAGTATGATCCCCAATCAGAGACAACGATAGACAGCTGCCTCTGATTGGGAACCATATACCAGGCCAACCTAGAAATAAAGAAACTAGAATGCCCACCTTAGTCACACCACACCCCGAACTAACCCAAAACAGAGAATAAAGGATCTCTAAGGTCAGGCCGTGACAGAAACAGAGTATGTTACAGTCCCTGATGTCTCTCTGGAAGGAGATCATCGCCCTGAGCTTGTCTACTTTATTGTCCAGGGATAAAACAAAATACTGCAAAGTTACTTTAGTAGCTAGAAGCAGAGCTGCCATGTATGTCAATAACATCTTCAGAGGTGTATTCGTTCCACTGATTCCAATGAAAAAACGTTTCTTAAAAGGAAGCAAACGGAATGAAACTGGGATAAACATACCTGAATTTGTCCAATAGAAACTCTCTTTTGCAACTGTTGAACTAACGATTGCACCCTAGATCAGCCATTAAGAGGGTATTGAATGTCCATGTATCACTTGTCTGTCACCTCAACATTTTCTCTTGACCTGTGTGCACGTACGCTTTAAACTTTCATTCATACGGTAGGTTGTAGCCATGAGGGACATTTTGAGTATCATGTAGTAGCCTAAACCAATCGATGTTATGTTGAACTGGGTGAATGGAAAATGAATGACAGTCATCCAATATGCTGTAATAGAAATAAGGCAATGCTCATTAAAAAAAAGAAAGTATCATCCTTCCTCATTTTAAATGACAACGACCGCCACTAATTCACAGTCATGTGAAAATCCATAGATTGATTGATTTCCTTATACGAACAGTAACTCAGTAAAATTCATGAAATTGTTGCATGTTGCATTTTTTATATATTTTTTTGTTCAGTGTAATTATTATCTGAGGTCAATAATATCTAAAGTAAACTTTAAAAAAAATCATTACTGTTATCACACACTTATGATTGCACCCTCACCAACAATGTCAATTGTCTTCTTCTCTGCCGTTATTTAATTGCTGGCCCCTGTTAATAATAAGTGACTGTATTTTACTTTTTTATTTTTTTTAATTCACCTTTATTTAACCAGGTAGGCTAGTTGAGAACAAGTTCTCATTTGCAACTGCGACCTGGCCAAGATAAAGCATAGCAGTGTGAACAGACAACACAGAGTTACACATGGAGTAAACAATAAACAATAAACAAGTCAATAACATAGTAGAAAAAAAAGAATCTATATACATTGTGTGCAAAAGGCATGAAGAGATAGGCAATAAATAGGCCATAGGAGCGAATAATTACAATTGATCAGATGAACATGTGCAGGTAGAGATACTGGTGTGCAAACGAGCAGAAAAGTAAATAAAATATAAACAGTATGGGGATGAGGTAGGTAAATTGGGTGGGCTATATACTGATGGACTATGTACAGCAGCACCGATCGGTTAGCTGCTCAGATAGCAGATGTTTAAAGTTGGTGAGGGAAATAAAACTTCAGATATTTTTGCAATTCGTTCCAGTCGCAGGCAGCAGAGAACTGGAAGGAAAGGCGGCCAAATGAGGTTTTGGCTTTAGGGATGATCAGTGAGATACACCTGCTGGAGCGCGTGCTGCGGGTGGGTGTTGCCATCGTGACCAGTGAACTGAGATAAAGCGGAACTTTACCTAGCATGGATTTGTAGATGACCTGGAGCCAGTGGGTCTGGCGACGAACATGTAGCAAGGGCCAGCAGTGGTGGGTGGTATAAGGTGCTTTAGTAACAAAATGGATGGCACTGTGATAAACTGCATCCAGTTTGCTGAGTAGAGTATTGGAAGCTATTTTGTAGATGACATCGCCGAAGTCGAGGATCGGTAGGATAGTCCGTTTTACTAGGGTAAGTTTTGCGGCGTGAGTAAAGGAGGCTTTGTTGCGAAATAGAAAGCTGACTCTAGATTTGATTTTGGATTGGAGATGTTTGATATGAGTCTGGAAGGAGAGTTTGCAGTCCAGCCAGACACCTAGGTACTTATAGATGTCCACATATTCTAGGTCGGAACCATCCAGTGTGGTGATGCTAGTCGGGCGTGCGGGTGCAGGCAGTGGTTTCACTAGCGTTTAAGAGCATTTGGAGGCCATGGAAGGAGTGTTGTATGGCATTGAAGCTCATTTAGGGGCGGCAGGGTAGCCTAACGAGCGTTGGACTAGTAACCGGAAGGTTGTGAGTTCAAACCCCCGAGCTGACAAGGTACGAATCTGTCGTTCTGCCCCTGAACAGGCAGTTAACCCACTGTTCCCAGGCCGTCATTGAAGATAAGAATGTGTTCTTAACTGACTTGCCTGGTTAAATAAAGGTAAAAGTTTAAAAAATAATAATAATTTGGAGGTTAGATAGTACTGTGTCCAAGGAAGGGCCAGAAGTATACAGAATGGTGTTGTCTGCGTAGAGGTGGATCAGGGAATCGCCCGCAGCAAGAGCAACATCATTAATATATTGATGTTGTGGGACTATAGTAGATGAAGAATCAATATTTTTTTAGATTGAGTATTTATTGGATCATTATGCTAGTGTATTATGTATGTTTGTAATAGTGTGTTATATGTGAAAGTGTGTTTGTATTATAAATTGTATTTTAATGTTAAGGAAGATTAGTCCAAATAGGAACTAAAAGAGATCCTAATAAAATAAAATAAAATAAAATTGATGTATACAGAGAAAAGAGTCGGCCCGAGAATTGAACCCTGTGGTACCCCCATAGAGACTGCCAGAGGACCGGACAACATGCCCTCCGATTTGACACACTGAACTCTGTCTGCAAAGTAGTTGGTGAACCAGGCAGGGCAGTCATTAGAAAAACCGAGGCTACTGAGTCTGCCGATAAGAATATTGTGATTGACAGAGTCGAAAGCCTTGGCCAAGTCGATGAAGACGGCTGCACAGTACTGTCTTTTATCGATGGCGGTTATGATATCGTTTAGTACCTTGAGCGTGGCTTAGGTGCACCCGTGACCGGCTCAGAAACCAGATTGCACAGCGGAGAAGGTACGGTGGGATTCGAGATGGTCAGTGATCTGTTTGTTGACTTGGCTTTCGAAGACCTTAGATAGGCAGGGCAGGATGGATATAGGTCTGTAACAGTTTGGGTCCAGGGTGTCTCCCCCTTTGAAGAGGGGGATGACCGCGGCAGCTTTCCAATTCTTGGGGATCTCAGATGATTGATTAGGCTGGTAATAGGGGTTGCAACAATGGCGGCGGACAGTTTCAGAAATAGAGGGTCCAGATTGTCAAGCCCAGCTGATTTGTATGGGTCCAGGTTTTGCAGCTCTTTCAGAACATCTGCTCTCTGGATTTGGGTAAAGGAGAAGCTGGGGAGGCTGTAGAGAATAATGGGGAAGAGAGAGGCGAGGATGTACTGTGACTGTACGGTGGCTGTGTTCAATAAGAGTTAACCAGCTTTAACCAGAGCTGGCCGACCTCCGCCACGTTTTGTAGGTATTGGAGGTGTGACTGTGGTATGAGCTGACATATCGGTGAGCGGCTGCTCTTGTGTCTCACAAACCAATCCCTTCCTTGTTATCCCAACCCAGTTAGAAGTTCAAAATGGCGCTAGAAAGTGTAGGCTCTATCGCTGTTGGAAATAATGACTCTCAAATGTCAAACCATTGACGTCAGGATAATGCATATTTTCATGTTCATTTAGACGGAGAATCTAAAGCCTATCAGTCTAATTCAAGTGTTTGAACTTCTAACGCGGCTGTGTGGGATTTGTCAGTTGCATCCAATTGGCAGTGTCTGCGATGAGGTAACGGAACGAGCTGCTTGTAGATTTGACAGCTCTAACACAGTTCCACCTCCAACACAGCCTAAACAACACTATGTGGATATACATCTGATTGATTTAGCCCTTATAAAGGCAAGCAATTGCATTTTTTTCCGTCTGTCTGTCTCTGTGTTTGTCCATCCGCCCACCGCCCGCCCGCCGTCCGTCTGTTTCGTTTGTCTAAATATCTGTCTGCCTCCCTCCATCTCATCCTATCCACTCTAAGATACTGTACATATATTTTCTCCAAGCCTTTTTCCAGTCAAGAGAAATCAAATGAGGAATGAGAGTAAATTATATGGAATAATTTATCCTCTAATAGGAGTCATCTGAGAGCCCATTGGCTTGTGTAAATCCAATTAAGTGGTTTTCGAGTAAAACCCATTATTGCATCATTATTGGTTAATTGACCTCTCTGAGACCTGTTACTGGAATGCTGGAGAGAGGAAGATGGAACTCACGCACAAACATGACGTTCAGCACTGGGATGGATGAACACACATTACTGTAGAGAGATGACCTCGTTCACACCATGTTCCTCTCCGTTTGGGATGAATGTGACCGATGTTACACGTTGTTGTTGTTTTGTATTATTTTGTCACTCATGAATGTCATTGCAAATGTGAGTGACAGAACGATTGGAAAACACATTACAAAGAGAGATGACCTCCTCATTCACCACGTTTCTTCTCAGTATGGCCCGTGTACACACTTGGGTTATTACAAAGGTGTTATACATCTAAAGTACATATTGAGTGTGTTTGTGTTGAATGGGACTGCATGTTGTTGTTTTTTAAAAACTATTTTGTATCAAGAGGTCAAATGAATGTCATTACAGTATGTACACTCTTAGAATAAAAGGTGCTATTTAGAACCTAAAAGTGTTCTTCGGCTTCCCTCAGTGGATAACCCTTTGAAGAACCCTTTTTGGTACCAAGTAGAACCCTTTTGAGTTCCATGTAGAACCCTTTCCACAGAGGGTTCTTCATGGATCTCAAAAGAGTTCTACCTGGAACCAAAAAAGGATTCTTCTATGGGGACGGCTAAAGAACCCTGTTGGAGTGTGTCATAAAACATATATAACCACAAAGAGTTAACATCCTTCTGTCCTTCTGTAGCTCAGTTGGTAGAGCATGGCGCTTGTAATGCCAGGGTAGGGGTTCGATCCCGGGACCACCCATACGTAGAATGTATGCACACATGACTGTAAGTCGCTTTGGATAAAAGTGTCTGCTAAATGGCATATATTATTATTATTATAACATCTATAATTCATACAGTGGCGATTTTAGCATGTCAATCTTGGTGGGGAAAACTAAAACTAAAAATAAATGATGCATGCCAGCCACAATACATTAATTGAACTATAACGGTGACAAATGGTGCCCACAAACAGTTAGGGTCTACATAAAGCTGTCTCAACAGCAGAGTCCCAACACATTACCACCGTTACACCTGGCTACCAGCAGAGCCTTGTTTTCAGCACCATGGAGTGAATCCTTAACACCACTACACCTGGCTATCAGCAGAGCCTTGTTTTCAGCACCATGGAGTGAATCCTTACCACTGCTACACCTGGCTATCAGCAGAGCCTTGTTTTCAGCACCATGGAGTGAATCCTTACCACCGTTACACCTGGCTATCAGCAGAGCCTTGTTTTCAGCACCATGGAGTGAATCCTTAACACCGTACCACCTGGCTATCAGCAGAGCCTTGTTTTCAGCACCATGGAGTGAATCCTTAACACCGTACCACCTGGCTATCAGCAGAGCCTTGTTTTCAGCACCATGGAGTGAATCCTTACCACCGTTACACCTGGCTATCAGCGGAGCCTTGTTTTCAGCACCATGGAGTGAATCCTTACCACCGCTACACCTGGCTATCAGCAGAGCCTTGTTTTCAGCACCATGGAGTGAATCCTTACCACCGTTACACCTGGCTATCAGCGGACCCATGTCTGACAGCGAAACTGTTAATTCAGCCTCATTTACTGACTTAAAAAAAAAACATAGCTGATATGGCTGACTTGCTTAAACACATGTTGTTTCTAATGACAATTGAGATGTAAAAACTATGGCATAAGGGGACGATGAGCAGACAAGAAGCAACCAGTAATTTTTATTAAGACATTAATGAGCGAGCTAGAACAGACGTAGTCAATGTAACAATTGTTCAGCACTTTTGAAATGTACTGAAAGAGATTTCAGATAGTGGGTGGTTCAGTATTCTCCCTGTACACCAAGTCAGAACCGTTGGATAAATAAAGGGGGCATATAAACAGACAATGAAAGCTCTTGCAATATTCAATGATTACATTTCTCTAAAACATGCTATAGGCTACATGTGCACCACCAAGTCAACAGTAGGCTAAATTAGTATTTTTTTATTTTTTTATTTCACCTTTATTTAACCAGCTAGGCTAGTTGAGAACACGTTCTCATTTGCAACTGTGACCTGGTCAAGATAAAGCATAGCAGTGTGAACAGACAACACAGAGTTACACATGGAGTAAACAATTAACATGTCAATAACACAGTAGAAAAAAAAGAGAGTCTATATACATTGTGTGCAAAAGGCATGAGGAGGTAGGCGAATAATTACAATTTTGCAGATTAACACTGGAGTGATAAATGATCAGATGGTCATGTACAGGTAGAGATATTGGTGTGCAAAATAGCAGAAAAGTAAATAAATAAAAACAGTATGGGGAAGATGTAGGTAAAAATGGGTGGGCTATTTACCGATAGACTATGTACAGCTGCAGCGATCGGTTAGCTGCTCCGATAGCAGATGTTTGAAGTTGGTGAGGGAGATAAAAGTCTCCAACTTCAGCGATTTTTGCAATTCGGCCAAATGAGGTGTTGGCTTTAGGGATGATCAGTGAGATACACCTGCTGGAGCACGTGCTGTGGGTGGGTGTTGCCATCGTGACCAGTGAACTGAGATAAGGCGGAACTTTACCTAGCATGGACTTGTAGATGACCTGGATCCAGTGGGTCTGGCGACGAATATGTAGCGAGGGCCAGCCGACTAGAGCATACAGGTCGCAGTGGTGGGTGGTATAAGGTGCTTTAGTGACAAAATGGATGGCACTGTGAAAAACTGCATCCAGTTTGCTGAGTAGAGTGTTGGAAGCTATTTTGTAGATGACATTTGCCGAAGTCGAGGATCGGTAGGATAGTCCGTTTTACTAGGGTAAGTTTGGCAGCGTGATTGAAGGAGGCTTTGTTGCGGAATAGAAAGCTGACTCTAGATTTGATTTTCGATTGGAGATGTTTGATATGAGTCTGGAAGGAGAGTTTGCAAGTCTAGCCAGACACCTAGGTATAGATGTCCACATATTCTAGGTCGGAACCATCCAGGGTGGTGATGCTAGTCGGGCGTGCCGGTGCAGGCAGCGAACGGTTGAAAAGCATGCTTTTGGTTTTACTAGCGTTTAAGAGCAGTTGGAGGCCATGGAAGGAGTGTTGTATGGCATTGAAGCTCATTTGGAGGTTAGATAGTACAGTGTCCAAGGAAGGGCCAGAAGTATACAGAATGGTGTCGTCTGTGTAGAGGTGTATCAGGGAATCGCCCGCAGCAAGAACAACATCATTGATATATACAGAGAAAATAATTGAACCCTGAGGTACCCCCATAGAGACTGCCAGAGGACCGGACAACATGCCCTCCGATTTGACACACTGAACTCTGTCTGCAAAGTAGTTGGTGAACCAGGCACGGCAGTCATCAGAAAAACCGAGGCTACTGAGTCTGCCGATAAGAATATGGTGATTGACAGAGTCGAAAGCCTTGGCAAGGTCGATGAAGACGGCTGCACAGTACTGTCTTTTATCGATGGCGGTTATGATATCGTTTAGTATTATGAGGGGGAATGGGACCAAATTATTAGGGTGAGGCACATGGGCTACTAACACCTTACTACACAACATACACTAAGTATTACTTTCTTAGCTACAGTATACATATCTCCCTGACATATTACATCATTTATGCAGCAGCATACAAGACATTTTTGGACTCACCTTGTTGTGCTGTGCTCATTTGAACAGGAAGGCGGCACGGCGGTCCTTCTTGTGGGCAAATTTTGTCATCAAACTTTGTCATCAAAGTCTGACAAAGTCTGGATTTATGGTGATTTCAAGACAACTGGGAACTCTGGGGGAAAAACAAGGTTGAATCTTAACGTTAGCGATCCGCAGGTCGGAGCTCTAGAAAGAGGCCAGAGTTTCCGACTTGGAATTCCAAGTTGACTGTTCAAAACGTAAGTTCCCAGTAGTCTTGAACTCACTGAAGTCTAAGAATTCCCAGTTTCCAGTTTCCAGTAGTTTCGAACGCGGCAGAAGTCAGGCATGATTGACAGCATGGCCAATGTATTCAACATTTTCTGGCCCATGATGTGTTGTCAGTGAATGTTTAACCTTTTAAGCTTGGAAACAAGACCCTTAAACCCAGACCTGGACCACACACCCTCTCAACTGAATAGTAGGCTAGTGATTGCTTTGCAGTGCTTGCAGTTAGCCACTGATTCCTTCCAAACCACTCATTGTTGAATTTGCAATTTCCAACTTGTGTAATGTTTATGTCCAATAGCCTATGAGCATCAATATGTTCTATCTATTATATTTTTTTAAATGTATTTATTTTTTTTTTTTATATATACAGTATATATATACAGTATATATATTGTTTGCTCTTTTGCACACCAGTATCTCTACTTGCACATCTATCACTCCAGTGTTAATGCTAAATTGTAATTATTTCGCCACTATGGCTTATTTATTGCCTTACCACCCTAATCTTACTACATTTGCACACACTGTCTATAGACTGTTCTATTGTGTTGTTGACTGTATGTTTGTTTATCCCATGTGTAACTCTGTGTTGTTGTTTTTGTCGCACTGCTTTGCTTTATCTTGGCCAGGTCGAAGTTGTAAATGAGAACTTGTTCTCAACTGGCCTACCTTGTTTAAATAAAGGTGTTCTCAACTGGCCTACCTGGTTAAATAAAGGTGTTCTCAACTGGCCTACCTGGTTAAATAAAGGTGTTCTCAACTAGCCTACCTGGTTAAATAAAGGTGTTCTCAACTAGCCTACCTGGTTAAATAAAGGTGTTCTCAACTGGCCTACCTGGTTAAATAAAGGTGTTCTCAACTGGCCTACCTGGTTGAATAAAGGTGTTCTCAACTGGCCTACCTGGTTAAATAAAGGTGTTCTCAACTGGCCTACCTGGTTAAATAAAGGTGTTCTCAACTGGCCTACCTGGTTGAATAAAGGTGTTCTCAACTGGCCTACCTGGTTAAATAAAGGTGTTCTCAACTGGCCTACCTGGTTAAATAAAGGTGTTCTCAACTGGCCTACCTGGTTAAATAAAGGTGTTCTCAACTGGCCTACCTGGTTAAATAAAGGTGTTCTCAACTGGCCTACCTGGTTAAATAAAGGTGTTCTCAACTGGCCTACCTGGTTAAATAAAGGTGTTCTCAACTGGCCTACCTGGTTAAATAAAGGTGTTCTCAACTGGCCTACCTGGTTAAATAAAGGTGTTCTCAACTGGCCTACCTGGTTAAATAAAGGTGTTCTCAACTGGCCTACCTGGTTAAATAAAGGTGTTCTCAACTGGCCTACCTGGTTAAATAAAGGTGTTCTCAACTGGCCTACCTGGTTAAATAAAGGTGTTCTCAACTGGCCTACCTGGTTAAATAAAGGTGTTCTCAACTGGCCTACCTGGTTAAATAAAGGTGTTCTCAACTGGCCTACCTGGTTAAATAAAGGTGTTCTCAACTAGCCTACCTGGTTAAATAAAGGTGTTCTCAACTGGCCTACCTGGTTAAATAAAGGTGTTCTCAACTGGCCTACCTGGTTAAATAAAGGTGTTCTCAACTGGCCTACCTGGTTAAATAAAGGTGTTCTCAACTGGCCTACCTGGTTAAATAAAGGTGTTCTCAACTGGCCTACCTGGTTAAATAAAGGTGAAAGAAATACAATAAAATGAATCTGTAATTTCTCTTCATATGACAAGCATTGAAAAGGATTTTCCAGTAGATTGTTGACGTGATTCATGATGATGACTGCTTGTTTTCCTTGCTAGCTAAGATTTTGAAAGTATGACATGATCAGTCCAATCAGAGTTACAGCCAATGACCTTGAGCCTTCTTGGATGGGCACTTCTAATGTAAATCTATGGCTGCACCGAAGGGGCTTGAATTATCGAGCTCTCTCCGTAGATTTTGTGGTGACATAGTGTCCCCATGAGTGACAGAACACTGAGGTAATCATGGCGCAACCAGAGAAAATAACCAATGTTTTTCCACTGGCTTGCCCCACCACCACAGAAAGCACTGAGCTAGGCTGAAACACCTGCATTTTGGAGCTGCCTTACTCAAGAAAACAAAAAAGAGACCATGTTTGCATGCAGCTTTATTTACTCAATTATTTTTTTTTTACATTGTTTGCAAACTGATATGTGACACGTATTAATGGCAAAATAACATGAGCCCCACCTGTGTTCAACCCCACCTGTGTTCAACCCCACCTGTTTTGAGCCCCACCTGTTTTGAGCCCCACCTGTTTTCAGCCCCACCTGTTTTCAGCCCCACCTGTTTTGAGCCCCACCTGTTTTGAGCCCCACCTGTTTTGAGCCCCACCTGTTTTCAACCCCACCTGTTTTGAGCCCCACCTGTTTTCAGCCCCACCTGTTTTGAGTCCCGTCTGTTTTGAGCCCCGTCTGTATTCAGTCCCACCTGTTTTGAGCCCCACCTGTATTCAGCCCCACCTGTATTCAGCCCCACCTGTATTCAGCCCCACCTGTTTTGAGCTCCACCTGTTTTCAACCCCACCTGTTTTGAGCCCCACCTGTTTTCAGCCCCACCTATTTTGATCCCCATCTGTTTTGAGCCCCACCTGTTTTCAGCCCCACCTGTTTTCAGCCCCACCTATTTTGATCCCCACCTGTTTTGAGCCCCACCTGTTTTGAGCCCCACCTGTTTTCAGCCCCACCTGTTTTCAGCCCCACCTGTTTTCAGCCCCACCTGTTTTCAGTCCCACCTATTTTCAACCTCACCTGTTTTCAGCCCCACTTGTTTTGAGCCCCTCCTATTTTGAGCCCCACCTGTTTTGAGCCCCTCCTACTTTGAGCCCCACCTGTTTTGAGCCCCTCCTATTTTGAGCCCCACCTGTTTTCAGCCCCACCTGTTTTGAGTCCCGTCTGTTTTGAGCCCCGTCTGTATTCAGTCCCACCTGTTTTGAGCCCCACCTTTATTCAGTCCCACCTGTTTTGAGCCCCGTTTGTATTCAGTCCCACCTGTTTTGAGCCCCATCTGTATTCAGTCCCACCTGTTTTGAGCCCCACCTGTATTCACTCCCACCTGTATTCAGCCCCACCTATTTTGATCCCCACCTGTTTTCAGCCCCACCTGTTTTCAGCCCCACCTGTTTTCAGCCCCTCCTATTTTGAGCCCCACCTGTTTTCAGCCCCTCCTATTTTGAGCCCCACTTGTTTTGAGCCCCTCCTATTTTGAGCCCCACCTGTTTTGAGCCCCTCCTACTTTGATCCCCACCTGTTTTGAGCCCCACCTGTTTTCAGCCCCTCCTATTTTGAGCCCCACCTGTTTTCAGCCCCTCCTATTTTGAGCCCCACCTGTTTTGAGCCCCACCTGTATTCAGGCCCATCTGTATTCCCCCCCCATCTGTATTCCCCCCCATCTGTATTCAGGCCCATCTGTATTCCCCCCCATCTGTATTCAGCCCCACCTGTATTCATGCCCATCTGTATTTCACCCCATCTGTATTCTGCCCCACCTGTATTCATTCCCATCTGTATTCAGCCCCACCTGTATTCATGCCCATCTGTATTCAGCCCCACCTGTATTCATGCCCATCTGTATTCAGCCCCACCTGTATTCATGCCCATCTGTATTCAGCCCCATCTGTATTCAGGCCCATCTGTATTCCCCTCCATCTGTATTCAAACCCATCTGTATTCAGGCCCATCTGTATTCAGCCCCACCTGTTTTCAGCCCCTCCTATTTTGAGCCCCACCTGTATTGAGCCCCACATGTTTAACTCACTGACTTCATATACTGTAGAAAATGTAAGATGCGGTGCCTACTTCTTAAGAAGTAACGCTGTATGTGGGCATTTCTCTGACGCAATATCGTTTAAATTCACTTTAGCACGCTGTCTTGAAGTAACTCACAAGAAGAATCTTTATCCTTAGCAAAACAGGACACTAACGACTTATCCTCATTCAACAACATACGCATCAAAACATCTAAACCACCTGGCGCACAGAATGAGCCCTGATTGGCTTGTCAGTCAGTCTGGTCCTACACCATGTCGAGATGTGACGTGTTGATGGAGGCTACATGAGAATTGTAATGAGGCTAAATTACAGCATAGGCCCGAAGCATAGGCTTCGGAGGGAGGAGGTTTTTAAAGGGGATTCCTTCTTCTCATGAGCTCTATTCTTTTTGATGTGCCTCGACCTTATTTGGAGTTCCCAGCCAAGCTCTTGTTGTATCACAAATAGCACTTCTTTATGGTTTTAAAAGGAAGCTAGAGAGGAGAGGCAGGCTTCCGTCCCAAATGGCACCTATATTTACTATACAGTGCACTACTTTTGACCAGAACCTATGGGCCCTGGTCAAAAGTGTAGTGCACTTAATAGGGAATAGGGTGCCATTTGGGATATGAGATGGGAAGGGATGTTCTTTTTTCGCCTCCGTTAAAAATGATCCACTGTGTTGTAACCGCCGTCGTCACCCAGACTCCCCCGAAGACAAAAACATTCATCTAGAAATATCTGTCAGATATCCTGAGCCTCTCAGCCCATCATCACCTTGAATAAACCCTGGTCAAAGCCCTGCCCCGGGCTAACACATGCCACTGAAGTAACAGAGAATTAGCTTGTCAAGATAATGTTTGATACTGTGACATCCCCACTGGAAGTCCCAACATCATAACCTATTTATCAGTGGCGTCATCTGATCAGGTGATTGTCCATGGATTAATATAGTAACAGAAATAGATCTGATCAGGTGATTGTCCATGGATTAATATAGTAACAGAAATAGATCTGATCAGGTGATTGTCCATGGATTAATATAGTAACAGAAATAGATCTGATCAGGTGATTGTCCATGGATTAATATAGTAACAGAAATAGATCTCATCAGGTGATTGTCCATGGATTAATATAGTAACAGAAATAGATCTGATCAGGTGATTGTCCATGGATTAATATAGTAACAGAAATAGATCTGATCAGGTGATTGTCCATGGATTAATATAGTAACAGAAATAGATCTGATCAGGTGATTGTCCATGGATTAATATAGTAACAGAAATAGATCTGATCAGGTGATTGTCCATGGATTAATATAGTAACAGAAATACTGAACATGGTGAGCAAAACAAGCACACTTTACCAGACGTATGAGAAAATCATCATGGCTAGCCCTAGTGTCTCTCTGTGTGTGTGTGTGTGTGTGTGTGTGTGTGTGTGTGTGTGTGTGTGTGTGTGTGTGTGTGTGTGTGTGTGTGTGTGTGTGTGTGTGTGTGTGTGTGTGTGTGTGTGTGTGTGTGTGTGTGTGTGTGTGTGTGTGTGTGTGTGTGTGTGTGTGTGCGTGTGCCTGTGTGTGTGCTTGTGTGTGTGTGTGCCTGTGCCTGTGCCTGTGCCTGTGCCTGTGCCTGTGCCTGTGCCTGTGCCTGTGCCTGTGCCTGTGCCTGTGCCTGTGCCCGTGCCTGTGTCTGTGCCTGTGCCTGTGCCTGTGCCTGTGCCTGTGCGTGTGCCTGTGCCTGTGCCTGTGCCTGTGCGTGTGTGTGTCTAGCCCTAGCCTTTTAAGGGCCCCATGCGAGATATCCTGACGGCAGAGAGAAAAACGTAATGTAATTTTGCCATGTGGAGTAGAGAAAATGTTGCCCGGTCAGTATTGATCCATGATTACAACAAGTTTAGATTCGATAAAGGAAAAAAAGTGTATATATTCAGGCGAGCCCAATTGAAACCATGGTCTCATTCTCAATGGTGCCCTGAGAACAAATAATCCACAAATCAACATGATAATTCAATAAAAACATAAAAATAAAAATAAATGAAATAAAACAGATACACTGTATCAACAACACAAATAATAATAATAATAATAATAATAATAATAATAATAATAATAATAATAATAATAATAATAATAATAATAATAATAATAATGTTCATAAATAATACTAATTATTATATACAATATATATAACATTACAATCAACCAAAACACTCAAAATCAGCAGTGAATTCATTCCACATCAGTGTTCTAAACGGTCCCATTGGTACCAGGGATTCAGGATGTAATGTAGATTGTAAATGATTTCCAACACAGGGGGGTGGGGCTCTAAATCTAAAGGCTCATTTACCTAGGTTGGTAGAGACATGAGGGAGTTAACCAACCATGTGAGCGGGTTTGGTGCCTCATATTTACATACTATTTACATACTTTAACAGAGAATTGAGATATGTTGATATGTACAAGCATTTCGCTACACCCGCAATAACATCTGCTAAACATGTGCTAAACATGTGCTAAACATGTGCATGTGACCAATGTGACATTTTGATTTGATTTGTTGGACGTTTGCACAGCAGAGCTTTGTACACACACACACAAAAAATGGAGAAATGAAGTGATCTATGGGTTGAGCCCACTTTCTGATAAAGTTATCAGTTCAGCCTTATGGTTCAGCCTACTTCCTGATAAAGGATGCAGTGATGAGTATTAAACCTGTCACCTGTGATAAAGTGAAGGGCGCTATGGCAACATCGCATCCAAGGGTTTTTCAAAGTAGCAGCAGCTGCATTCTGATAAATGGTGTCATCATAATCAAGAGCTGGCAGGAAGGTTGCCTGTACAACCTGCTTCCTGCTGTATAGAGAGATCCTTCTCTATACGGGAAGCATTGTATCATAGAAAGCTCATCCGTGTGTTTTAAAACAAAACGTCAATCCAAAAGCCCTAACCTATTCATCAGACATTTGTTTAAATCAGTCAATTGTCACAAACAATAATACTATTAAGGACAAAAAATATAAATAAATGATGAGAAATAAATTGCATTGTTTGAAATGAATATGATTTTGCTTCATTGAAATGCACACGTATTTGTATTTTTTAATAAATTAAATGTTTTTCTTGGATCAATCGTCTTCTTAACTAGGAGATGTCATGTTCCACCATTCTCTCCTCTATGCAAGTATTTGATTGGACGCTGGCTTTCCGTTGTTGTGAAGCCACATCAGGGAGTGGATGGCCGCGTAACGTACAAAGCACAACAAGACAATGAACGTCAGGGCAGTGCACAGTTATTGTGACTCTAGGTTAATAACACGATGTGTGTTTCTCTAATAGGCGTAAATGTAATATTTTGTTTTGCTCCCTCACCCCGTCACACTCCATATGACACTGAGGAAGGATGCAAGTTGATCTCGCTTTGTTGACAATGATCCATTTTAATTAAGGTAATTTCCAATTGAGCCGACATATACTGTGTTCACTGTGAATGTGAGAAAATTGCCTTTAAAAGAAACCTTGATCGAATTGAATCTCCGGCCTAAGACCAACGTCTCACCAATTGGCTGACGTCAGCCCCCTTGTTATATGCTAAATTACTAAGAACTGTAATGGTTGGCTAACAAAGCAAATGTTTGAATAGCAGGCCCCTTACATATTAACAGTGACAGTTCCACAAGTTGAATCAAAGTGAAATGGCATTCTCATTATAATGTCAAGAAGGGCATTGTACTGGAAGAGCCTGGTGTCTTCTATATACTTACTACATCATGCTGTCATGCTTTGCAGTGCAAGAGGATAATTAAACCAAGCAGCATGGTTAAAAAAGGTTATTTCATTTAACCGTTATTTATCTAGGCAAGGCAGTTAGGAAAAGAAAAATCTTAACTGAAGTAGTGTAACTTCTTGAGCCAATGTTAGCTAATTAGCCTGGTTCCTGATTCCCGAACTGCCCATTAGAAACAGTAGCCCTCTTTGGCTCGGGTCCCAAATGGCACAATATTGGCTATATAAAGTCTCTCTGTAGGGAATAGGGTACCATTTGGGTCCCAGGTCTTCTGTGCCTCTCTATTGATCATCAAGCTCATGATCACTGACACTAATAGGCCTACTAGAGATGTAAGAAAAGCAAAGGCCTTCTAATGGAGTTTTAGTTGTTAGCTTAGAGCTCTCTGACAGCGCTATAGATATTATGGTTTGGAGAGTGCTAGAATGTCTGCAAAAGTAATTGCATAACAAACGGTGGAGGTGATTGTAAGAGATATTTGGAATAATAACGTTGTAATGGTCAAATGTGGGGCGGCAGGTAGCCTAGTGGTTAGAGTGTAGAGGCGGCAGGTAGCCTAGTGGTTAGAGTGTAGAGGCGGCAGGTAGCCTAGTGGTTAGAGTGTAGAGGCGGCAGGTAGCCTAGTGGTTAGAGTGTAGAGGCGGCAGGTAGCCTAGTGGTTCGAGTGTGGGCGGCAGGTAGCCTAGTGGTTAGAGTGTACATTTAACATTTACATTTAAGTCATTTAGCAGACGCTCTTATCCAGAGCGACTTACAAATAGAGGCGGCAGGTAGCCTAGTGGTTAGAGCGTTGGGCCAGTAACCAAAAAGTTGCTGGATCGAATCCCAGAGCTGACAAGGTAGAAAATATGTTATTCTGCCCCTGAACAAGGCAGTTAACCCACTGTTCCCCGGTAGGCCGTCATTGTAAGTAAGAATTTGATCTTAACTGACTTGCCTAGTTAAATAAAGGTAAAATAAATAATGTGCTTATTTCTTGTAGCAGGGAAGCATAGGAACTTATTTAAGCATAGACTAAATTATTGTGTTGAAAACAATAGAAACGTGAGTTTGTCTTTCTAAAGTATAGTGACGCGAATAATAAAGCATATATCTTCCAAATACAGATTGTTCAAATCCTCAGTCTGCATCATTAACATCTCCGGTCTGCATTGTTAAAATCCTCAGTCTGCATCATTAACATCTCCGGTCTGCATTGTTAAAATCCTCAGTCTGCATCATTAACATCTCCGGTCTGCATTGTTAAAATCCTCAGTCTGCATCATTAACATCTCCGGTCTGCATTGTTAAAATCCTCAGTCTGCATCATTAACATCTCCGGTCTGCATTGTTAAAATCCTCAGTCTGCATCATTAACATCTCCGGTCTGCATTGTTAAAATCCTCATTCTGCATCATTAACATCTCCGGTCTGCATTGTTAAAATCCTCATTCTGCATCATTAACATCTCCGGTCTGCATTGTTAAAATCCTCAGTCTGCATCATTAACATCTCCGGTCTGCATTGTTAAAATCCTCAGTCTGCATCATTAACATCTCCGGTCTGCATTGTTAAAATCCTCAGTCTGCATCATTAACATCTCCGGTCTGCATTGTTAAAATCCTCAGTCTGCATCATTAACATCTCCGGTCTGCATTGTTAAAATCCTCATTCTGCATCATTAACATCTCCAGTCTGCATTGTTAAAATCCTCATTCTGCATCATTAACATCTCCGGTCTGCATTGTTAAAATCCTCAGTCTGCATCATTAACATCTCCGGTCTGCATTGTTAAAATCCTCAGTCTGCATCATTAACATCTCCGGTCTGCATTGTTAAAATCCTCAGTCTGCATCATTAACATCTCCGGTCTGCATTGTTAAAATCCTCAGTCTGCATCATTAACATCTCCGGTCTGCATTGTTAAAATCCTCAGTCTGCATCATTAACATCTCCGGTCTGCATTGTTAAAATCCTCAGTCTGCATCATTAACATCTCCGGTCTGCATTGTTAAAATCCTCAGTCTGCATCATTAACATCTCCGGTCTGCATTGTTAAAATCCTCATTCTGCATCATTAACATCTCCGGTCTGCATTGTTAAAATCCTCAGTCTGCATCATTAACATCTCCGGTCTGCATTGTTAAAATCCTCAGTCTGCATCATTAACATCTCCGGTCTGCATTGTTAAAATCCTCATTCTGCATCATTAACATCTCCGGTCTGCATTGTTAAAATCCTCAGTCTGCATCATTAACATCTCCGGTCTGCATTGTTAAAATCCTCAGTCTGCATCATTAACATCTCCGGTCTGCATTGTTAAAATCCTCAGTCTGCATCATTAACATCTCCGGTCTGCATTGTTAAAATCCTCCGTCTGCATCATTAACATCTCCGGTCTGCATTGTTAAAATCCTCAGTCTGCATCATTAACATCTCCGGTCTGCATTGTTAAAATCCTCATTCTGCATCATTAACATCTCCGTCTGCATTGTTAAAATCCTCATTTGCAAAACATCTCTCTGCATTGTTAAAATCCTGCTGCATCATTAACATCTCCGGTCTGCATTGTTAAAATCCTCAGTCTGCATCATTAACATCTCCGGTCTGCATTGTTAAAATCCTCAGTCTGCATCATTAACATCTCCGGTCTGCATTGTTAAAATCCTCAGTCTGCATCATTAACATCTCCGGTCTGCATTGTTAAAATCCTCAGTCTGCATCATTAACATCTCCGGTCTGCATTGTTAAAATCCTCAGTCTGCATCATTAACATCTCCGGTCTGCATTGTTAAAATCCTCAGTCTGCATCATTAACATCTCCGGTCTGCATTGTTAAAATCCTCAGTCTGCATCATTAACATCTCCGGTCTGCATTGTTAAAATCCTCAGTCTGCATCATTAACATCTCCGGTCTGCATTGTTAAAATCCTCAGTCTGCATCATTAACATTTCCGGTCTGCATTGTTAAAATCCTCATGCAACCTCTCCGGTCTGCATTGTTAAAATCCTCAGTCTGCATCATTAACATCTCCGGTCTGCATTGTTAAAATCCTCATTCTGCATCATTAACATCTCCGGTCTGCATTGTTAAAATCCTCAGTCTGCATCATTAACATCTCTGGTCTGCATTGTTAAAATCCTCAGGCTGCATCATTAACATCTCCGGTCTGCATTGTTAAAATCCTCAGTCTGCATCATTAACATCTCCGGTCTGCATTGTTAAAATCCTCATTCTGCATCATTAACATCTCCGGTCTGCATTGTTAAAATCCTCAGTCTGCATCATTAACATCTCCGGTCTGCATTGTTAAAATCCTCAGTCTGCATCATTAACATCTCCGGTCTGCATTGTTAAAATCCTCAGTCTGCATCATTAACATCTCCGGTCTGCATTGTTAAAATCCTCAGTCTGCATCATTAACATCTCCGGTCTGCATTGTTAAAATCCTCATTCTGCATCATTAACATCTCCGGTCTGCATTGTTAAAATCCTCAGTCTGCATCATTAACATCTCCGGTCTGCATTGTTAAAATCCTCAGTCTGCATCATTAACATCTCCGGTCTGCATTGTTAAAATCCTCAGTCTGCATCATTAACATCTCCGGTCTGCATTGTTAAAATCTTCAGTCTGTATCATTAACATCTCCGGTCTGCATTGTTAAAATCCTCAGTCTGCATCATTAACATCTCCGGTCTGCATTGCTCAGTTGGTAGAGCATGGCGCTTGTAATGCCAGGGTAGTGGGTTCGATTCCCGGGATCACCCATACGTAGAATGTATGCACACATGACTGTAAGTCGCTTTGGATAAAAGCGTCTGCAAAATGGCATATATTATTATATATTATTAAAATCCTCAGTCTGCATCATTAACATCTCCGGTCTGCATTGTTAAAATCCTCAGTCTGCATCATTAACATCTCCGGTCTGCATTGTTAAAATCTTCAGTCTGTATCATTAACATCTCCGGTCTGCATTGTTCAAATCCTCAGTCTGCATCATTAACATCTCCGGTCTGCATTGTTAAAATCCTCAGTCTGCATCATTAACATTTCCGGTCTGCATTGTTAAAATATTCCGTCTGCATTGTTCACGTCTTCAGTCTGCTTCGTTTAAAATTCGCCAGTCTGCATCGTTAACATCCTCAGACTGCATTGTTTGCATCCCCATTAGAATGCTCAAGAACAGCTGCCTCGCCATCATACAGATGTCACAGCGTTCCACTTCAAACCCAAAACACCTCAACACCACAGCATTTAACGTCAAACCCCAAACAGCACAACACAACAGCATTCCACGTCAAACCCAAAACAACACAATAGCATTCCACGTCAAACCCAAAACAACACAATAGCATTCCACGTCAAACCCAAAACAACACAATAGCATTCCACGTCAAACCCAAAACAACACAATAGCATTCCACGTCAAACCCAAAACGCCACAACACAACAGCATTGGACGTCAAACCCAAAACACCTCAACACAACAGCAATCCATGTCAAACCCCAAACACCACAACACAACAGCATTCCATGTCAAACCCAAAACACAACAACACAACAGTATTTGATAGAAAATTAAAATGAGATTCAGGACAGAGACGGCTATAACATTTATTTATCCTGAACCATTATACCTGCATCCCAAATGGCACCCTATCCACTACATACTGTTCTACTTTTGACCAGGGCCTTATGGTAAACGGCTGCCTTATGGTAATGAGCTGCCTTATGGTAATATGCTGCCTTATGGTAATATGCTGCCTTATGGTAATGAGCTGCCTTATGGTAATATGCTGCCTTATGGTAATATGCTGCCTTATGGTAATGAGCTGCCTTGTGGTAATAGGCCGCCTTATGATAATGAGCTGCCTTATGATAATATGCTGCCTTATGGTAATAGGCTGCCTTATGGTAATGAGCTGCCTTATGGTAATAGGTTGCCTTATGGTCATAGGCTGTCTTATGGTAATAGGCTGCCTTATGGTCATAGGCTGTCTTATGGTAATAGGCTGCCTTATGGTCATAGGCTGTCTTATGGTAATAGGCTGCCTTATGGTAATACATTTTCTATTGGCTGCCTTATGGTAATACATTTTCTATTGGCTGCCTTATGGTAACACATTTTTTATTGCCTGCCTTATGGTAATACATTTTCTATTGGCTGCCTTATGGTAATACATTTTCTATTGGCTGCCTTATGGTAATACATTTTCTATTGGCTGCCTTATGGTAATACATTTTCTATTGGCTGCCTTATGGTAATACATTTTCTATTGGCTGCCTTATGGTAATACATTTTCTATTGGCTGCCTTATGGTAATACATTTTCTAGGCTGCCTTATGGTAATACATTTTCTATTGGCTGCCTTATGGTAACACATTTTCTATTGGCTGCCTTATGGTAATACATTTTCTATTGGCTGCCTTATGGTAATACATTTTCTATTGGCTGCCTTATGGTAATACATTTTCTATTGGCTGCCTTATGGTAATACATTTTCTATTGGCTGCCTTATGGTAATACATTTTCTATTGGCTGCCTTATGGTAATACATTTTCTATTGGCTGCCTTATGGTAATACATTTTCTATTGGCTGCCTTATGGTAACACATTTTTTATTGGCTGCCTTATGGTAACACATTTTCTATTGGCTGCCTTATGGTAATACATTTTTTATTGGCTGCCTTATGGTAACACATTTTCTATTGGCTGCCTTATGGTAATACATTTTCTATTGGCTGCCTTATGGTAATACATTTTTTATTGGCTGCCTTATGGTAATAGGGTTCCTTTTGGGACGCAGCCAACCATTTGTATCCCCACTGGGAGCGCGTGCAGCGGGGAGGAGAACATAGAGGCTGCAGATTAGCAGTAGCAACTGATCTGTTCAATCTCTGCATTCCTCCCAAATGGCATTCTGTTCCCTATAAAGTGTGCTATGCCCCCTGGTCAAATGTAGTGCGCATTTGATGCCATTTGGGACTCATCCCTGAAACCAAACTGGACTGAGGAGTGGTATGTAGAGAGGTTAGTTCACATTAAAAGTAGATAATTGTAAAGTACAGGACTGCCTTACAAGATGGAAAACAATATGCTCAGTTTGTGCATGCGGTATATATTTGCCACTTTGTCTACGCACCCACCCACCCACCCACCCACCTCTCTCTCTCTCTCTCTCTCTCTCTCTCTCTCTCTCTCTCTCTCTCTCTCTCTCTCTCTCTCTCTCTCTCTCTTTCTGTGTCAAGCAATTATCTTTTTGTTTTCTCATGATTTGGTTGGGTCTAATTGTGCTGTTGTCCTGGTGCTCTGTGGGGTCTGTTTGTGTTTGTGAACAGAGCCCCAGGACAAGCTTGCTTAGGGGACTCTTCTCCAGGTTCATCTCTCTGTAGGTGATGGCTTTGTTATGGAAGGTTTGGGAATCGCTTCCTATTAGGTGGTTGTAGGATTTACTGGCTCTTTTCTGGATTTTGATAATTAGTGGGTATTGACCTAATTCTGCAGAGTCTCAATTTGGTGTTTGTCCCATTTTGTGAAATCTTGGTTGGTGAGCGGACCCCAGACCTCACAAACATAAAGGGCAATGGGCTCTATGACTGATTCAAGTATTTTTAGCCAGATCCTAATTGGTATGTTACATTTTATGTTCCTTTTGATGGCATAGAATGCCCTTCTTGCCTTGTCTCTTAGATCGTTCACAGCTTTGTGGAAGTTACCTGTGGCGCTGATGTTTAGGTATGGATAGTTTTTTGTGTGTTCTATGGCAATGGTGTCTAGATGGAATTAGTATTCATGGTCCTGGCGACTGGACCTTTTTTGGAACACCATTGTTTTGGCCTGAAATGTACTGTCAGGGCCCAGGTCTGGCAGAATCTGTGCAGAATATCTAGGTGCTGCTGTAGGCCCTCCTTGGTTGGTGACAGAAGCACCAGATCATCAGCAAACAGTAGACATTTGACTTCAGATTTTAGTAGGGTGAGGCAGGGTGCTGCAGACCTTTCTAGTGCCCGCGCCAATTCGTTAATATATATGTTGAAGAGGGTGGGGCTTAAGCTGCATCCCTGTCTTACCCCACGGCCCTGTGTGAAGAAATGTGTGTGTTTTTTTGCCAATTTTAACCGCACACTTGTTGTTTGTGTACATGGATTTTATCATGTCATATGTTTTACCCCCGACACCACTTTCCATCAATTTGTATAGCAGACCCTCAGACCCTCATGCCAAATTGAGTCGAAGGCTTTTTTGAAATCAACAAAGCATGAGAAGACATTGCATTTGTTTTGGTTTGTTTGGTTGTCAATTAGGGTGTGCAGGGTGAATACATGGTCTGTTGTACAGTAATTTGGTAAAAAGACAGTTTGACATTTGCTCAGTACATTGTTTTCATTGAGGAAATGTACGAGTCTGCTGTTCATGATAATGCAGAGGATTTTCCCAAGGTTGCTGTTGACGCATATCCCACTGTAGTTATTGGGGTCAAATTTGTCTCCACTTTTGTGGATCAGTCCTTGGTTCCAAATATTGGGGAAGATGCCAGAGCTAAGGATGATGTTGAAGAGTTTTAGTATAGCCAATTGGAATTTGTTGTCTGTATATTTGATCATTTCATAAAAGATACCATCAAAACCACATGGCTTTTTGAGTTGGAGGGTTTTTATTTTGTCCTGTAGCTCATTCAAGGTAATTGGAGAATCCAATGGTTTCTGGTAGTCTTTAATAGTTTATTCTAAGATTTTTACTTGATCCTGTATATGTTTATGCTCTTTATTCTTTGTTATAGAGACAAAAAGATTGGAGAAGTGGTTTATCCATACATCTCCATACATCTCCATACATCTCTCTTTTGGATAAATAATTATTTGTGTTGTTGTT